>NC_091484.1:41090894-41423394 GCF_947461875.1 Haliaeetus albicilla
ATGATGAAAGTTAACTCAAAGCATGAGCCCTGTTAGACACTTTCCCTGTTATAACACTACTAGATAACTTTGGGGGTCTATAAACTAGACAAGACTAAAATGCACTAAAAAAAAACCCACAAAGTTCAAAAAGATTATGAAATGTCATTATTACATAGCCCCAAACTTTCTGGAGCAGCTATTGAGTTTTGGAGCTCAACTTTCAGCTGCTTCCACCAAACCTTTTCAAGTGATATATTTTCCTGACCCCTAGCAAAAATTAGTCACTCCTTCCAGGAGGTGCTGGAAGTCAAGCACTCCAAAATGAACTGTCCAACATCATCACCACTTCCTATATTAATGTGAGTATCTTCAGCATCAGGGAAATCTTACAGGACTGTAATCCTTGTTTAGTTCCTAACTAATAAATAGTTATTGAAGCAATATCATAACACCAATATTGTATTTCAAGATGCATGAAAACATATCCAAAATTTTCTACTCCATTTAGCTGTTCACTGCACTTTGCTGTGAATGTATCGCAGCTACAGAATTATGATTCTAGTTTTGTTCCCATATGCCAGATTGAAAAATGTTATGCAGAGAAAATAGATACATTTTATGGATGCATGCAAGTATATTATTCACTGATTTCTAAGACATTGGCAGCTAAAAAGAAATGTTTACACAGGCAACTTTCCTAAAATTCTATTCTGTATGGTAACAGGACTGCAATTCTGCTTGAGATTAAAAGTAAATCACTCTATCCAAAACTAGACTCGAGGTATATACATAACTTTATGAATAGCAAGTCTGCCATACACATCCTTTTGTTATGGACACAACTGAACAACGTACACATTAGCAATACAAGACTCCTCAAGAAAAACTGACAGACTTCTCACAGCTCTGAATCCTGAAGTGTGTGGAGAAGTCATAAAAACAAGTAACTGGATGGTGACAAGTGCTAATGGTGAGACTGCACACACATCTGTCCTTGGCTGGTTCCAGAACAAACTGAACAGCTGAACCCGAAGGGTAAACAACAGTAAATCTTTTGGATGCTTTTCATCCAGAGACTTTTAACAAGTTTCAGGAAAATGTTCCAAATTCAGACTGTAACTCTGACTCACTGTGTGACATTGATTTGTTTTAACTGACTTTAAATGTTACAAATGTGGCCGAAGTCTGAGGAGAATGGACAGGCTCATTTGCCATCATAAGATAAAGACCGATAATGAATATGAAGAATATAAAGTTAAGACTAAGATTTAGGAGCATAAAAGACAAGGGGCTTGATTGTGTATTCTTTACCTCACAGTCAGCTCCCTAATACATAGCAATAGAGATGAGTAGTACTTTTGTACATGGTTTTCTTTGGTTTATTTGTACGTTGCCACAGCAGGCCAGTATTTATAGAAACTGTGACCTTCTGAAGCTTGCTTGATATGGTCATGACGTTCACCTGGTAATCTTTTTTTTCTTTATTTAAAGACAGTATTTAGATAAATTACATCTGTAACCACAAACTAGTTTAAGGAATATCACTCTGATTCCCTTTGAAGAATAAATCAGCATTTCCTTCAGGAATGGACCACTCACACTTTACTACAAAATACACAACCATAACAATTGTATACACTGTTACACCTTTTGCTATTTTAATATATTCTTGTTCAATGATACTATTCACCACCCAATAATTATGTCACTGGTGTATAAAATTCTGATTTTCTTATTTTAGTGAAATTATAGTAGAATCAGGAAGTCTTCATGACACTGGTCTAAATTCTTGTTTTACTAGGAAAATTCCATTGAGGTATGTTTTGAAACCAAGCTGTACAGCTACTAAATTTAAATATGTACCACATGTCAAGATTTAAATAAGGATTCACAAGTCCCATTTTTTCTTGAATAAACTAGACTGCTTTCTACAATTTCTATTTATAGCTGGTCATGAAAATCCACAAAACAAAAGAAAAAGCATTCCAGAAGTCAAGGTAACTATGAGAGAATAGGCACTCTATGACTTGGGCAATACTATGCATCTTCCAACTAAAAGGTAGTGGTGATACAGCTGATTCTTCCTCTGAACTGCACAAACAAATGCAAGGTGCCAACACTGCTAAGCCACTTCCTGCTCAGGGTCAACAGTGAAGAGAGAGGGAGGGAAAGAAAGTACTTAAAATGAAGAGAATTATTCCTTTACTAGAAGTTATATTTACCAAAACTCTGCTAAACTATCAAACATTCAACTGGGAATACGAATCCATATGGATTTTCCACAGGGGAGAAAAACAATTTTATGAATTAATTTAATTTAATTTAATCATTTATTATTTATGAATTAATTAATTTTAATAATGAATTTGACCACTATATAATATACTTGAATTCTGGAGAATTAAGACATGGAGAGACTTGTTCAGTTGAACATCCCACCATCGCATAACTGTTTTCTACTGAAGCTATTATAAAAGAACCAGGTACAGCAGTATCATTTGTGTCTCCTAGTAAAAATATTGTATCTTCTTGCCTTCTTCATCTAGAGGCCAACAGTGTGAAAGTACCTTGATCCACACCTCCTCCTTTTATGTCATATGAAGGCAGAAGTCATTCTTCTAATGACTTAAATATAATTCTTACAAAATGAACTTCATTTGTTAATTATGTCATTATGGTAAAAGTAGAAGGCATCATCGAATAACGGCTCATAATTTGGGAGAGTGCTCACTGGTGTCTTTTTAGAAATCTTCAACCCACATAGTTTCAAAGTGCATGCTATCTAAAGATTTTTCTTATTTTTATATTCGGGTGAGACTGCTACTAAAACCACCTTGATATAACCAGTTTTAAATATAAACATAATTACTCAGTATTTTTAGACATTGCATTGGCATGTAGACTTTGGGCCACTTTTCGGATATATTTAGAGAGGCTTCTGGGACACCAGTTACCGGGGCAACCTCTGAGGTCACTGTCAGCTACTGTAAACTACAGATCTTTCGAGAGACTTCAAATTTATGTTAAAATTGCATGTGCCATGCATCAATACAACCCCCTGCACCGCATTGAGCCAGTGCAGCTCTTGCAGCACTAGAAGACAGCCCAAGTCCAGAAGGGCACTTGAGAAATAATTCCTCTTAACAAAACCAGCAGAGGGGAACATGGGGAGAAAACTATCATTCCCAACCTCAACATGTCTGAACACAGCCTGAAGCCACGTCTTCTCACATTGCTAGATTCCTCAACTGCTCCAAGTCTTGGTTTTGATCACATCCCTGATCTTCCCAACCACACACACTCCTCTCCACTATCTCTTCCTGTCTTTTATGGTTCCCTCCCAACCCCAGCAACGCTCCTTCTTACCTCACGTGAATCCTGACCCTTTCCTCTTGTATTCTGCTTACGTGGCTTGCAGAACAGCCAAGAGACAGCACATGTTGTAGCTCATTTGGAACGACACCTGTGCTGAAAGGCTAGGCAATACAGACATGTTGCCTGCTCAGTAAGTCACTACTAAAACAACACATAGTGACTGCACTTTCCCCGAGTTATTGTAATGAAGAATAAACTGCGCCTCTTTTCTCCACCCAGCTGTAAATGTTCATGAAATTTAGAAAACTAAATTATGTCCAAGACCTCTATCCTTTAGTCTTATTTGGTAGAAATCAGCTAGTGGCAGGCAGATGCAGTAACTCACTTCTTCAGGAACCTTGGCCGGAAAAATTTTCTTCTCACAGAATTATAATCTAACTTTTATAAATACAACTGGGAATCTTTGGATTAAACTCTAGTATCAAGGTAACTAGTTTATTATATGCCTCATTGTCTTTCAGCTTTTTTTCTTCCCCAGGTAAGTAAGAAATTGTGATCTGTCTGGATCTCCCAATTGTTAAAGGGAAAACACATTATATGGGAAACACATTCCAACCATCATTTGCCTCTTCAAAAAAAAAAAAAATCCTCTTAAGGGTTTACTTTAGCATACTAGAACCTTAAAAATTGAGTTATTTTTCCATCGTCTGAGCACTCCAGGCAGCAAGTACATACAAAAGATTGGTCTCCTGCTGGCTTTATAAAAAACAGATAATAACTTTTATAGGAGAGAAAAGACTACAGACTTGGAGAAAACACAGTAAAACCTGGGGTGTTTTCTCATTTATCAAAAATATCTTACTGCTTATACAGTAAGTCACACTGCCACACAGAACTTTCTAATTTGTTTACTACACTATACCCACTATTACATTTCAAGCTAATTTGCATTATTCTCTGAAAGAATCACAGCTTTACATTTAGTTTAGTTTATAAGCCTTTTGATAAGGTTTTAAATTGGTAATATAGCACAGTATCTCCTCTTTATTATGTGTTGGGTTTTGGAAGGAGACTAGCCGAGCAAGCCTACAGTATAAACAAAAAGCTCATTTGTAGCAGATGCCATCAGTTAGAAGAAAAATCCAGTGGAGTTCTTTTATTTATAAAAACTTTCAACACAACACATTGAGATGATCAGTAAGAGTTTTGGGATCGTTCTGCAAACTCAAGACTACAGATAGAAGAAAGCAGAGCTCTGGAACTACTTTCAAAATAGCTGACCCTACTCCTCTTAGCACAGTGGTAGCAGGGCAAAAACTGATCATTACACTCTCCAATAACTGAGATTTAAAAAAAAAAAAAAACAAAACACGTTATATCAAAATTTAAAAAATTATATAAAAGAGTGAAGACTCCCTTGTAGTGTTTCCATTCATTCAAAAAAAAGTAATATGATTTTTAGTTTAAAAAAAAAAGGCAAACCACTCTGGCTATCTTATACTTTTTCTTTTCAATATTAAAATAATCTCTTATTCACATCTTATTTATTAGAGTTAAAAACACTTCACAGGTTCAAATTTCTGAAAGATAAAAGGACTGTTTTTACAGTGGGACCAAGCCATGACTCTGAAGCATAGCGCACCATGCTCTATGCTAAATGAATAAAGGAGTATAATGAAACAGCAGTGATTGTACCTGTGAGAGGAGAGAAATGCAGGGGGTTCTGGGTGTGTACATGTACATACATGTAAACATACAAAAACAACAAAAAATAAAAGGGGATGGAGAATAGCTGTCTCCCACTCTCACATACATTCTACTTTGAAAAGAAGGACAAGGCAGTGCATCCTGCCAAGTATCGCCACCTGTATTATGTCTACAGTATTATGTACTTTCTTCTCATTAGCATTAATGATACAAGTATGATTGCATCAGAATTTTATAGGATGTTTGCATACATTTTGTCACGTGCAGTAGTGGCCTGATTTCAGAGCAACAGGCTTTCAAAATTTAATCAAAACATACTTCAAGCTAATTTTTCAGTGCTTTACAGTTAGCAAGATCTGTAGATTATGGGGCAGTTTGAGTGCACTCAATAATTTATAAACATAAGCTCTGTGAAAAACACTTTACAAGAATTTCCAGAAACACAGCAGTTTTCCTTCCAATGAAAAATGTTATTTGAATTACAAGGTTCACCCACAACATCTGAGGCCCAAATGCTGCATGTAATATTGGAGCACCAGATGAGTGGGAAAGAAAAAAGAATAGTTGATATTCATTCTGAAAGCTCAGTGAAATATACCAAAAAAGAATGAAAAATAAAATTGAATTGTAAACGTTTATTTAGATTGGTCTCAAAGCATTACCCAAAACTTTCTCTACATCTTTACATCTGTACAATACATTCTCTACATTTTATAATAATAAGGATACGCGATATTCTTCTCACTAACACACGGGAGTAAGAGTCAGAAAACATTTCCAGGCATTTCCTTACTTCTAAATATACAGTCAAGTGATCATAGCTATAGACAGGAAGCAGAAACTCCTTTGTTGTCATATAAAGTGACATTCCCAACATTCTCTAAGTTTTGAAAGTCCCCCCCCAAAAGCGCTAGCCCTTCACATTTCAATGTAAATATTTGTAGATACATTCAATTACCTTGAAGTGAGCAGCAGATTACTCCCAAAGTAATGTCCTGTACTTTTGGAACATTCTGAAGAGTATTAGCTACATATTCTGACTTGGAAGAGGAAGAGGTGTTTTGATCCATCTCCTTCAGAACCACAATTATTTTCTAACTTCCTCTAGAAGTGTTTGCATTTAGAGAGCCATAGCACATACACAGACTCGTATGCAAGTGACTGATCTGGAACTTTGTGATACATATAATTTTTGAATTCTGCATGTCAACTTGTTTAACACATGATTCTACAGGTTTAACCTGAAAGAACTTTGTCTGTAAAAACAAACATCCACAAATAAGCAGGAACTACAGTGGAGTAAGAAAGGGTTCCTTTTATAAGAATGATATATGTGAAAACAATATGAATCAAACTTAATGATCTATTCCTCTCTTCTCATCACATATATTATTTCTTAGCTAAATGCTAGCAATTTGCAAAATGAAACCCCACCTGAGGTGTACTAGGAGTTACTGCAAAGCACATGAAGAAATTTTATAAAAAATTCTGGGCAAAAACTGAAGATTAAAAAATTATTTTTAAAAAATCTGTGACATTTTTAATAAGAATTTTTGGTTCCAAAACTGATGACATTTCTACTCCACCCTGTCTCTAATTCCACCAACGGAAACTATTTCTTTGTTTAACCACTCTCTAACTACCAGCTGCAGAATAGCATCCAGATTCTCCTTGTTAATCTGCTTTCAAATCAAATGTTTAAGTCAAGTATTCTGGATTTTCAGTGCAGTGCAACTAAGCAGAATTTGACTCAATAGCCTTAAAATTACACTAGGACTAGCCTGTTCCAGCCATTTTTAGAATTTAACTTATGATCCTGTTTGTTCACAGTCTCCATGGTCTTCCTCATACAGCTGTAGGAAATTCACCTTAATATGTACGAGTTTTATTTCACAGGTCTTTTTTTTTTCCTTCAGACACTACAAAAATCACCATAGTAAAGAAGTATGCACCCAACAAAAACATTCATGACAGAAGCCAAGATTATTCATCATTTCCTGAACAGAGTACCGTCCGATTTGTGAAATTCTACCATTCTGTACTTTCCAATATTGTAAACCAGTTGCTCCTAGGCAACTAAGAAGACAAGAAAGAGTGAAAACAATTTTTTTATTACTCCAGTGATAACATGAAGTTAGAAAGCAAGCTCTTTAGTCAACAGCAAAAATGTGTTTCTTCCTCTGCTAATGCTGCCTTAGCTTGCCAGAAAGATTACCAGCTATTTTGCAAACTAGCTAGTGTTTTTCATTTAAAAGTATTTGCTAAGTCCTCAACCACAAAAGCCTCTACCTACCACTCATAAGGCCATTGATTGTACCACAAACATTAATTAATCAACCACTGCAATAAAAAGTACAAAAAAAAGACAGCTCTCAGAACATGTATTTTAATTTTATATCCTTTATAAAACATGTTTACTAAAATTAGCTTGGAAAAGCACTGTGCCAAAAAGAGTTTAAGCACAATTTATTCTCTTTCCTGTTGTGGCTGTTTTAAGAACAGATTAAAAAGTTTCCCTGCACCCTTTTCAGGCTGTAGGGTTCAACGAACAGAGTAACCAGGCATCAGGTATTAGTAGGGACACAGCAGATTGCACAAAGGCAAAATCTATTCAAGTAAGAAACTATTTCAGATAAGCTACAATTCTGGACTACGGTTCAGGAAAAGATTATATAGCTTCACTAGTACCAGGATTACATTGCTATCATACATCAATAGTAAAAAGCCTCCCTAAAAAAAAAAAAAAAGCAAATTCCCACAGAAGCGTGTATGACAGTTGCCAAGCAGGAAAATTATGGCAGACTGACAACTGAAGCGCAACAAAAGTTACATAAGGTCTTGGCATTCTTCTAAAAAAAGGGGGTTTATCCTTACTGACGTAATTAATTTTCTTCTTTCAGAAACTGATAAGTCTATATTTTTAAACTAACTTTCTCTAAGAATACAGAGATTATGTAAATACTTCCAATGTTCACCTAGTCTGTCTCTCCCTCTTACAGTCCCCTACTCATAGCTTTTAAATGTACAAGCCTATCTTAATGAAATTTGAAAGAGAAGACAGACAGCTGTTAACATAATTTTATTCCAGCAGTTTTTCTAAAAATTGGTGTTAGAAGGAGGGAGACTCAAATTAGTATTTCTCACTAGAAAATGTGCGCAAAATTAAGCTGCTCATCAAAACCCATCACCCAGTTGGCGTATCTATAGCTACCTATACAGCTGCTTCTTCAAGAATGGAGCTTAACAGGGTAACTTCATAATTGTTACTGTAAAGTTATGAGTTTTCTAAAGATATGTCTCAAACTTCACAATTATTATTGTAAAGTCTCTTTTTTTTCTACTACCCATAGAACACCTTGTGTTCTTAACCAGGAAGATGCACAGAAGTCACATGTTCAAGAATCTTAAGATCTGCATTGAATCATGTCTTAGATTCAGAATTTCAAACAAAATTATGTTCTACCCTCATTTTCAGCTTCTTTAGACAACAAAACCGTGGCTGCTGCTATAGCAAACTCCTACAAAGCCATTTTGGCCATTGTCACACCTTCAGAACCAACAGATTCAATTTCCCATTTCATCTTCTCCAAAATGGAAAAGTACCATTTAAGGAACAAAACCTGTGGTTTGACTGAGCAACTGTTTCATTACACTGTGACTTCCAAATGCCAAGTTTCTTTAGCTGTAGACAAGGCCTCAGACATTCTACCCACGGAGATTTTACAGTCTACCACTACTGATAAACAGCCTACAGCTGGATTTAGGATCTTATGGTCTCAGTACACATAGTTAATCCATTCTGAAACTCGAGTAGTTGGAGCAGATGGTAATCAGAAATCTCTCATCAGCCCCAGAATATCCTCATGGTATATCATCTTATAAATAAAGCATACCCCATTCTTCCTGGCCTGCAGAACTGATAATGGAATATCAGAAGTTTCTCTGGATTATAGAACGCTCAGAAAGACACTATGCTGCAACGGCTTACATCTCGTATTTTTGGAGTGGATTATTTTTTACAATTAAGTTAATGCAGTTTTGAAAAATGTCAGACTCATTTGAAGCTTATGCAATTGCAATTTTACACTAGAATTTCTAATTCACAAATGCAGTTTTTAAAGCATGTTTTGTCTTACTGGTGCTATTATAGGCATATTTTGCGTTTTTCAGAATTGTAGTCAGCTAAGAATAAAAATATTGAAAACTAATGATCTGATTTGGTTTGCAGAATAAATTAGCTCTATGCATTTAAGAGGTAGTGTTACTTATTCAAGGCAGAAAATGGTATATCTGAGGTTTGATCACTATTGATAGGTAACGAGATATATTAAAACAAATTACACGTTCTGTTTTGTTTCCAGACATCTTCAACAATTCAGCATGAGTCCCTTAACAAATAATCAAGCATTATTACTCCTGACTTTTTTTATTAATTAATTAAACTATTTTCTATTAATTTCTATCCATTCCTGTACACGTACAAATGTACAGAACCTTTATAAGTGTCTAGTGCTTCTAAAAAATAAAACCTGAAACCAAAACTTGCATCACAAGATTATGAAATGCTCTCTCAACTTTACTTTCCAAATAACAAAAAGTAACATTTATTTCTTCCCTTTAAAATTAATTTGCGAATGAGGACATCATGTTCTGAAAATCTAAGAAAAAAAAGTTATTTTTAATTACTTCTTGAATGTGGCATAGTCAACAGTCATCATTACGTCTTCTGGCAACAGGTTGCAAGTTCTGGGATTTCCTCAGCTGTAGGACCAAAAAGGAACTTTATTTTCGTCTACTCTTATATAAGGTCATAAAACTTTACCAACTAAGGACAACATTGGTATCCAGATTTCTTGTTGACCAGGAATCTTATTTCTTGAAACATAAAAAAATGCTCTTTTTTTGGTATATATTTACATTTGCAAAAAATTTCCTTAGACAATCCAGTCCAACAGGATTTGATTGTTGCAGCAGAATGCAATACCTATCAACACTTTTATAATCACATGAAATACTTCTGAAATACTTTAGAACCAAGTGAACCCTAATCTGACACTTTTAACTTCCATGTATTTTTATAGGAATTTTTATAACATCTGCATTAGCAATTAATTTACATAGCCTTTTTCAGAGATCTCTTCTCCCAACCCATACTTGTCTACACAAAATGTCAACAGATTTAGCTACTCTGAAACTTCTGATTACATCAGCAACAGTCAAGTACCCAGATAAACATAAGTATTTGAAGTAATAATGCTTATTAAGTAAACAGCAGTTCATATATTCCAATTCCAGTATGACACTACCTATCTATACTGACACAAGAGCAGCAGCCACAATCAATGCATGAAAACAACTACATCTTTTTTCCTAGTGATATACGTGCTAATGACCTGATAGACAAAAAAGGATTCACTAGCAAAAAGTATGCAAGTTTTTTGAGATATTGGGGCAATTCAGATGACTTTCAATACCAAACATGGAATCGCTTTGGTCAGAAGAGGAAGAAATTATTTCCTGAGACTACTGACAATTGAACAAATTAAGAAAATCCTGCTGCTTCTTAGTAAAGCAGTGAGCAATGTGCCTGAATCCCACATTTTACTGAGAATCTGCCACGACATGGTGTAAATGGTTAGACATATCCTGATATACCTTAAAATGTTAACACCAGTCAAAATAATTTTCAGGGTCTGATTTTTAATGAAGCTATTTAAGTATCTGTATTGATTTGGAAGTTTTCTATTACAGACCTTAGTAACAATGGGCAACATTGATTTACATTCATTAATTTATACTTGGAAACTTGAAAGTCAATTTCCTACCCATTTTTCCATCATTACACTGTATATTACCATGTCAAATTCATGTCCTTATTACTAATAGCTTGTAATATATAACACTAGAATTCTCCACTTACAAGGTCCCCAGTGAAGGACGATATTCTACATGAACAGCAGGAGTAGCTCTCAAAACACTGCCTTACCCATTATATAGTTTAATACAGTAAGAGTATTTTCAAATCATATTTGCAATTTTGTTTTAACCACATATACACTGAAATAAATACAAGAAAACTAAGATGTCACTAGGGCCAATATAAATATTTTTTAAGCTTTACTAAATTATGAAATCTAGATAGTATACTTACATAAACATATTACAAAAACAAGCTGCCAATGTTAGTGCTGTGTTATGTGCCTATCATTATTTATAACTGGTACAAGCTGCTGCTTTGTAATTAACTAATTTCTGTTAGTTACATACTCACATTTCTAGCTGCCATGCTATAAAATCTAAGCAAATACTAACAGCTACTGCAAGCATACTGACTACAGAATTATCTCAGCAAATTTATTCTGCTCTTGGGTGAGAGATCACAAATGTTTGCACACATTTGGCTAATTCCTGAAGGCCAGCAGTAGGAAGAGACATAACCTCTAGATTGTCCTCCAAAGTTTAAACAGAAGTGGCTGCAAAACTATGTCAGTTAAACAATGACTGTAGTATGTTGTGATAGTGCCTAAATGCACAGTTAGGAGAGGCACCCGAACATAACTTATTAGAAGCTGCCAGTCCCAGAGTTTACAAAAATAAATCAAGAGTCCATAGGTTTTGTTCTGCACTCTATAAACTGCTAAACAATAAGGCTGAATGTGTCATTCAAGATCAGGAATTTTATCATACATTGAGCTACCAGATCCATCAGCATTAAATCGTGTACAGGTATACTCCTTTTCATTGCTAACAGGGCACACAGAATGAACTTCGCAGAGAGAATAAAGATAGTATTTGTCATTAGAGAGGCAAGAGTCCTTGAGCATATCCCACTGAGAGTGGCAGAACCTAGGCGAGTCATAAATAAAGTAAAAGGAAAATGAGGCATGGAGAAGCAAGAGAAGCAAGAAGGTGTTTTATCACTGTAGCAAGTAGCGTGATAAAGGCAACCAGAAGAAAACAAACAGCACTGGTAAAAATGATGACAAAGCCGTATTCATTTTGTATGTTCTTTTTTTGTTTAAGAAATTAAGACAGGATTTTGTGCAAGTTGATGAAGATGGGAAAGCAGTTCTGCTTGACCTGCGAGATCATGGAACTGGAGAAAAAGGCAAAGGCAGTCTGAAGAAGTCTTCACAAGGAAAAGAGGGGAAAAAAGGGAGGAAGTGGTGATTTCTCAGCAATGTTTCACATGGTAACTAACCTAACCCTTGGGCTACTTTTCACTGAAAAACAACAAAACATTGGAATTCAACTCAAGTCTCTAGAAACTATGTTCATAGAACAGAGATAAAACCCCTTTCCCAGCACACAAGTCCCATGGTGCTGTGCAGGCATGTTTATAAACGGCAATATAGAACTACTTTCACTCTTACTCCTTGGAATAAGTATTCATTAATAATTGGTAGTTCTGGACATGTGCATCTTAGGTGAGTAACTCTGCAACTAAAGACGACTGCAATTTCTTTTTTACTCCTTTCATAGGTACATTTATACTGTAACCAAGAATAGACAATATTAGGGCAGTCACTTGGCTGCCATGGCCTGCTACTTTCTCTGCAAGAGTACAAGTCTTTTTACAAAAAGATTCTGAAAGTGTTCATCCCATTTGTGTACTTCTGGTATCTTATTTTTATGAATTATATCCAAGCAACTTAAGAATCACCTATTTATCTTCAAGCTTGAGTGATTTTTCTATTATCTTACTGTGTTTTAACACACTCGTCCTGCCTAAATATTACAAGCACTCTGATAAAAGTTCAAATTAAATTGAAAAGTTACGTTTTTAATTTCAAGTGTCTTCAAACTATATACTCCTGCAATTTAGGGAGACGGTTTTGCTCATGCCATTTTCTTTGAAATCAAAGTACTGAAATTCATCTGCAATTTTCTTATTGTTTCTGACTTCAAGTCACAAAAGCAATGGTGTTCAGCTGCCACAAAATCTAGATAAAAGTTTCCTTCCATAGGCACGTTTAAGGAAGGGGAGGGGGGGCAAGCCAGCTACTCAGATCTTTGGAGGCAGTGCAGAAAAGCGTGACAATAATCTCATTACTTAGAATCAGCAAACACCACCTTTCAGGTCAGGTCTTAATCTGAGAACAGCACATCCAACAATTCTCCAACACAACATGGTAAGTTAATTTTTTGCTTTTACTGGTACGACCCTTGCACTACTGTGTTTAACACTGAGCTGTACAACAGCTGCTTACTTCTGCTTTAGTGAGTGCAAAGTGCAGTATCAGTATGGTTTGGCTTCTTCATTTCAGTGCTGCACCAACAAAAATCCAATTGTCTCTAACATTTGATGACATTTCACATTTCCTTGCTACCTTCATCTATTAAACGTTACCTTTTTCTTAAGCTTTAAAACATTAAAAAAAAAATTATATTTCAAAGACTAGATATAAGTACTAGAATTCAGCAAGAATATTAGATTCTGCAAAGTGTCTTTTTTTCCCCACCACCATTCCCCCACTTCTAAATGGATGCTAACTAAGAACAAGTATGTTCTTCCCACATTCTATTTAACTTTGGCAAGTTTTATATGTTAAATTATGACTAAGGAGTATAAGACTGCCGAAAAAAACCAGATAAAAATACCCACTTCAAACAATTCTTCTTAATGGTATAATATCCACGCTCCAGCATTAACATCTTCTATTCCTAAATCTTAAGAGCAGTTTCTCACTCCTGTTTGAAGATACCAGGTTTAATAGAACCAATATATTTTAATAGGACTGCAGTCACCTGTTTGAGTTACAGCCTAACTGTGGTGATACTGCTGAATAAGGGGTTAAACAAGATGCATTGTCCTTTAAGGACGACCATTACTCAACAGTTTCACTATGTAGGCCTGGTTACTTTGTATAAAGGATGTATATTTGCCAGCCACTATGCCCTCGAAGAAGGAACTAAAGACTGATAAGAAGGAAACATCCTGCTCTAGAAGACACCGAAGGCCGGATGATTGCCAAAGAAGCATGAACTAAGGGAAACGTAACGGTGGCAGGGGGAGATCACGACCACCAACTCAGTTCAAGACCTAAAAGACTTACCCCCCCGCCCTGCCTTGAGCATGTACTATATAATAAAACACTGTACTTCTAATTCAAAGCAGAGAAAACCTTAGCCCAATAGAAATGGCGGCAGATAAGTGACTACCAATAATGACTTTGGGGAAGGACTTTGGAATTAAGTGGGTAAATCTAAAACTGTATAAATGGCTTGCTTGTTTAACTGCAGGGTGTGCTAGCTTTGTGGAATTACCACCTAGCACCCATCTTTACACAAATATGAAATAAATAATGTCTCTCCCAAGTGTGTGATTATTGGCTCGTTGCACACTGGGTTACGAATCTGCTTTTCAGACAACAGGACTAACGAACTTTCCCTAACAATGCACAAACAAAAAACCCAATTATTTGGCATTTCACTAACAGCTGACCAAAAGTTGTCTGAAAGTGGATGTTTGCATAGCAATCCTTTCTCTGCAACTTCTATATGGTGTGAATGAAACAAGGTCTGCAACACACACTCTGGCCTTCTACCATACTGCAGCTAGAAAGAAAACTGGTCATAGGATAAATCCAACACTATCTTGGCACTGCTTCCTCCTGTTTGTAGTATTAATACTGTGCTTCTTTTTAACCTTTTCTGCCCAATGTGTTTCAGAACAGACCATTCACAGATATTTTTGGCAGTGGCAGACTCAAGATGCCAAGCTTGGGAATGTATTTTTCCATCAGTAACAGTTCAGTCTATGGCTGACTTCCCAGCTGTCTGTTTCTCAAGCCTTCTGATGACCTGTTTGCTAGCCTGTTCAGCGGCTGCATGCAGGGCTAGTACACTCCACTGTAAACCAATGTGCAAGTTCTTCTACAGCAAAAGGGCTTTCTTTCCAATTCCTCCATTTGTGTTGCATAAAACCCTGCAAAGAGGTTACAGGCACTTGCATACTGAGCTCTGTTAACAATGCAGAAGTAAAATTAACACTGCCTTGTTTTGTAAAATGTTCAAAGAAACATTAGTCACAGAATGTACAATATATGTTCACATGTCAACCAAAGAGCACTTTAGCTGGCAATATTCTGATGGCTACAGAAAGTCATAATAAATGTATGCCAATTTAATTAATGCTAATTTAGCACTTGGTCTATCTCTCATTTAATTCAAAACCATTCATGTATAAAATTGCACCTATTTGTGCCAATGCAGTTAGTTACAGGAAAACACTTCAAGTCAAGCTTTGCATTTTCTGCAAGCATTTAATACTTTACTTTTTAAAACGCCCACATACACTGAGGAACAACTAGGGGAATCAAAAATCTTTGATTTTGTTTATACAAAGATAATAACTTTAAGTTTTACCTAAACCAAAATTTTATACAAACAAAAATACACAAGGGCTTTAAAGAGCAGTTAATCTAAGGTCCTGTTCTAAATACCTACACACGGAAAAAGAGTAAATGACACAAAATCTAGGACCTATTTCTCAAACTAATTCCTGCTAAGCTACTCACCTGTATAACAGAGGAAATAAAGCAGCCTGAACAATGAAATAATAACTATGGTAATTTCTCTGCAGTTTCTGTGTAACAGTTTTTACATGAAAGACAAACTTCCTTTTCCCAAATATATGAGTACTGTAGATAGCAAGCCATTTTCTCTTTGAATTCAAGACAAGTTTTTGACAGCTCAGGAACAATTAATTGTTTTAAAATGTTATTAAAATATTATTATCTTATCAGACTTTTTGACCTACATGTACTAGATCATTCCTAGAAAGTGACATACAATTACTGAAATTATAAGGAAGTTTGATGCACTGGGTAGACTGCAAGATGAAAACTGAATTGATCAAAGCCTCTCCCTGTTACTAAAATAAAACTTTGTACTTTGAAAAACCCATGAAGATTTCGCCTCTCTAGCACTGACTGTCACCCTTTTCCAAATGACCAGGGTCTGCCTTTTTTTCTTGTTAAGACTGAAAATACATGATAGCCTTAAGATTTTTTACTAACACCACTCTATTCTCAACTGGCAAAAAGATGGGAAGAGGCATGCAGAAGGTAGAGAAACTGGTATTAGCAGCAGCCAGGGAAATTTGAAGACAGAGCTGTTATAAAGCCAGCCTCGACAGCCTGCAGGCTGCACCAGCTTTGCAATGATTCAATCTCCATTACAGACTGAGCCAAAATTTTTAATTAATGTATGTAATACTTAAAAAATTAAGTACTCTAAAGAGCTATTAAGCATTTAAAAGCAATCACTTTTCAAAGCCATACTAGCTGTACGCAAGTTTTCTGATCACAAATCTGTCATATTCCCTACATTCATCAACACCAAACCACAAGAAATGGTTCATTTAAAAGACATCAGCATACCAAACCAAAATACACACAGAGAAACTCCAAATCATACATATATGTACTTATTTAGAAGTGTTATTACTCTGATGACTCCACTCTGGGACATGGGAAAAACCATGATATGGCTGGGATGGAGTTAACTTTCTTCACAGCAGCCTGTATGGAGCTGTGTTTTGGATTTGTGACTAAAACAGTGTGGATAACACACCAATGTTTTGGCTGCTGCTGCACAGAGCTTGCACAGTATTAAGGCTCTTTCTTCCCTCACTCTAGCCCCACTCCAACGAATAGGTTAGGGGTAGACAAGAAGCTGGGAGGGGATACAGCCAGGACAAATGACCCAAACTGGTCAAAGGTATATTCTGTACTGTATAACATGCTCAGCAATAAAACTCAGTTAGCAGAAGGGGAGGGCTTGTCTTCCAAGGTGGCTGTTGCTTGGAGACTTGCTGGTCACTGGTCTGCTTGTGGGAGGTAGTGAGTGATTTCCTTTGCATCACTTGTTTTTCTTTCCTCTTTCCTTCACTTATTAAACTGTCTTTATCTTGAACCACGAGTTTTTCTTGCTTTTGCTGCTCCTACTCTCTCCTCTGGCCATGGGCGGGGAAGGCGAGTGAGCGGCTGTGTGGGTGCTTGGCTGCTGGCCAAGGTCAACCCACTACACATGGTAACTTCCATGATCCCTTCCAGCCCTGTTTTCTGCTAAAAGGATCGTCACTAGCACCTTCTTGGGATTAATAACACTGTCCTTGTTGTAGTTAAAAGACAACTATATGGAGGAAAAAAAAAAAATACGGAGAAAAAATAGCCAAGAAAAATGCTGCAGAGCAAGCAATAAAATACATAAACTTCTAAGAAAACTTACCAATTCGATTTCTTCTGGAGTTGTATTCTCATTACTTTGATACTAAACCTGTACACACTTCTATAAGTCACAGAAATAATTTTAGATTCTTAAGTTAGAAAGAGTCATTTTACCATGTTGTTCAACAGCTGTGTTGCCAAAGTGTTTCCAAATTTTTTCTCAGTACCCCAGAAACTGCCGTTTGTTTAGTCTAACCAGTCACAGCCCAGATTGTTTTTTCTAGGTTCTACTTCCAAATTATCTGCAGCTTCTAGTACTGTAGACAGAAAATGTGTCCAGCAATCTTCTGAGGAACTAACCATTCTCTGTATTTCCCTTGGGAGAAAAGGAGATTTCTCCTGAAGGTCTTGATAGAGACTGGAGTTCAAAGCCTCCAACTAGTATCAAAAGTAACAGAAGAATTCTTACTTGAAAACAAAACTACAATTCCTGTGAATCCTCCAGGCAGAGATTCTGCCATTTTAAGCAACCAGACTTACAAGGTCATCTTCCTTAAGTTTTTGCAGGTTCTATTTAGTTCTATGTTCTAACTTGGATCTACAATAAAAAAAATGATTTTTAAAAAAGCATGGAAATAATAAAAATAGTTTTTATCTTACTTTCAATCAGTAATAAAAATGTGGCAGCAATAAAGCTTGAATACTAAACAGGAGCTGTGGAAGAAATCCTCTCTTGCAGCCTCAGCTTTTAGGGATGAACACTGAGGGCTGCCATTTTCATGGCCGCAGAATATTCTCCAGTTCCAAATGATTCAGATTGACCTGCTAAGGACCCTCCAGATCAACTGGATTTTATCAATTCCCATCAGTATATTACTAAACACTATGGACAATCACTGAACAGTTTTCTGTTCATTTTCATCTCTCATACACACCACATTTCCCACCCCTGCTGAGCATGAAGAAATAATTCCAGTACCCACCATGAGATAGCCACAGGTCTCTTAAGTTCAATGCAAGAACTTTGTTAATGGATTCAACCAGCAAGCAATTTCTGTTAACAAAAGGCCAACTTGAACTCCTTGAAAAGAGAAAAAGGCATCAAGAATGAAGAAAATAACCCTCCTCTCTCCCACACACAGAAGTCATCAAATCATTCCAATCATTTTCAGAACTAAGAATGGTTTTCTTTTTTATATGGGTAAAAGAGGTAAATGGAAGGGAAGGAGAATAAGTAAAAGAATATAGAGCTCATATCTCCCTAGAGAGGCTAATTCTGGGAAGAATAATTCCAAGCAGATTTGCCAAAACTAGAAGAAACAGAGTGAGCACATACTGGAAGAAGGCTTCATCTAAACCAAAAAGGAACAGTGTAAGCAATTTAATTCAATACTTTTCTGTGACCTTTTAGATTTTAATAGCTGAGAAAAGCTGTTAAGGATTGAATAGCACACAGTTTAAGATGATGAATCCTTTGTGGAAGAATCACAGTAACACTGTATACTCAAATAAGAGAGAGGATAGGAAGTGACTACACTTCAATAGTGAATGAGGATAAAACAGAACAGAGACATTTAAACAATGCAGACAAACAAGATGGAGAAACAGGAATGCCAAACTTTAAATGAGGATGTTGATATGACAGATGTTTCAGAAACTCAATGTAATGAAGACTATCAGTGGGAAATTACTACCAGCACACAAGTTCACAAAGTCAAAACAAACTGCTAGTGTGGAAGAGGTCTGCTATAGGTGAAAGGCGGCTTACAGTTAAATGAGATAAACTAGTTCTGTCAACATGTGTCACAAGATCCCTATGCACTGAGATTCCAGATGTGGCCAAGATACTTTCACATACTGAGGAAAAAGAGGCTGAGGGACACAGCACATTATTAATAAAAGACTTCAATTCTTTCCAAGTAGACTGCACAGCTGTTATGTTAAAAATATGATTCCAAGATCTCAAGAAATCTTTCAAGTTATACACCATACATGACTACTTTATAGGACAGCAAATGTGACATCAGAATATTAATTAACAAGTGAAATAAAGAACATAAGGAATGATTGCTCACCCTCTCACCCTATAAAAAAAAAATTAAGGAGACATCAGATTAAACTAGCAGGTGGCAGATTCAAAATAAAGAAGAGAAGGTACCTTTTCCTTACAAACACATTCAAGATATGGAACTCTGAGCCACAGGATGTGCTACAGGTACCAAAGTGTACAGGGTTCAAAAAGAAACTTGGAAAAATAATGGGAGCAAAACCTGCCCTTCAGATGTAGATACTAAATACGAGAATACCACCTGTGACTCAGAAAACCCTTGAGCAATAGGTCACTGAAAAATACTAGGTCAATATTGAGGGATAATGATACATATTTACTTCACGCTTGCACTTCTCTCTGCAAAAACCAGGGGCGGGGAGCAGCAAAATTTTTCATTATTGAAGTCAAAGCACAGACCAGGGCTTCATTGTCTGTCTCCTCCTCCTCCGCACTGAGGTTTCTGAGACAATGGGAGATGCTGTCCTTGCTTCCAAGTGCTGTGGAGCTTGAGAGGCTGTTACAGCACCTGGGCACCTCCCGGAGGCCTCTCAACTCCGCAGAGGCAACGACACCACACAGCTGGATGCTTGGCTTCACAAAGCTGCTTTGCTGCAGCTCTCACCCAGCTTCCCCAGCCTGGCAGCCTTGACTGCAGTCAGCAACAGCTCAAGGGCAAAGCAGCCCAGGAGGCAAAGGCAGCAGTGATGGCTGCACTGGCCCTAGCGTGACTATACACTCCAGGTGACCTCGCTGTGAAGCAGCTGGGTTGCTGGAGAAGCTCCAACGTGGTACTTTGGTACCTTGTTCTTCCCTGTGCTAGAATCCAGCCAGCACTTGTGGATCAGGGACAGGGCAGCCTCGACATTCAGCTCCGAGTTGTCTTTTTCAGTTATTAAGAGTTCAGGCTTTCCCAAGCCATGCAACTCCACTCCCTATACTTTTCTGAGCAGACTGTCGCCATCTAGTATCTATTCAGTGGGCACCCACCCATCAGTTTATTTTGTCCTGTTGCTCATCCTTTGCCTAGACGACCTTCAGCTTTGCCTTCCTTGCATGCCTCTCAGAGCCTGCATTCAAGCACCCTTCTGCATGCCCACTCTCAGTGGAGACAGGATGATGGGCTCGATGCAGAAAGGCCATTCTTAACAGAAGACTTAAGAAAGCTTAAGAAAGAGAGGTGTGTTTGAGAATAAACAACTTTAATTTATATTCGTTTTTAAGCCTCTGATCTGCTTCAAATGATGGAGATTGTTGCACCACCATGCTTGCTTTACAGCACACGACTGGAACAGACTAGCTGCTAACTACCAGTTTAACAGCTTCCAAAACCCACCTTTTATTTTCCAACAGGAACACAGGCTAGATGGAAGTGAATTTTACTGAGGAACTTAACATACAGAGCCTTTGTAACAACTAATGAAGCTACTTTCGCTCATGGCAAGGATCCGACTACCACATCTGTGGCTGGCCCCAGGAGGAGAGGAGAACATAAGGTAGTTTTCAGCTACTTCCCACTTCCTTTCTCCTTGGCTGTATCAAAGTGTAAAGGAAAATGAGATGTAGAAGAACCAGAGCACAAGAGATGTGCAACTCTAGTACTCTGTACCTTTCCCTTTTCCCTTTATATAAACACTCTCCCTTAATGCTCCGACCTGCTTTGTGGTGTTTTTTTAACAATACAAACTTGTTGGAACAGCAAACTGGTATCGCTATGGACCAGAAGCCAGTTGGCCCATTTGGAACACCACAGCAATACAACATTCTCTTCCCAAGTAGTTAATCATCTCCAAGGCACAAAATAAACGTGAAGGGTAACTAGTATTTTTAATTGGTCTCAAATTAAATGAGGAATATTTAAAATATCTCTGCTTTTAAGTTTATATTGACAATTTTAAAGGCAAGCAGAATTCTGTTTTATTCACACATCTGGCTCTTCCAATGAATCCTATGAATCAAGAACATTCCTATGAATCAGGAGCAAATAGCATGAAAACCACAACTTTGATTCAATGATACTCATATTAAATAAGATATTTTGTCTTCCTGGTAAACTGGTCTTCCCCTTAAAATACATATATCCACAAAAATAAAAGTAGTCCATTCAATAAATCCTGTGCATTGAACTAAATAGAACAAGCTTACAAGTTTGGCCCAAGAAAATGACAATAACTTTATGCTACTACCTTTTAAAAGAAAAGGTTCCAAAAATATGAAGTGATACACAGCCAACATGCATGCTATGAGAAGAAGAAACACATATAATAAAATAATTTTATGCATATAGTTGTGAAAAAGAAAATGACACTATTCTTTTTATTGTTCTTAGCTACCAACACCAGTCAACTACTAGAACTCGAATAACAGACGGGCCAGAGAAGAGACTCCCCACAGCCTCGTGCACACACACACAAAAAAAAGAAGGGGGGGCGGGGGGGGTAACGTGTGGATGGAATTAAAAGTGAAGGAGTTACATGATGACACCTTAAATGACAGCTTTTTGCATCAAGTTCTTATTTCCTTCTATTTGAAAAACTGCCAGATTTCCTTCCAAAGTATTTGTTCAGAAACATTTTCTTGATCATGGTTCTGTCCCTTACATTGATTTCTGAGACCTTGTTTCTCTATGATATACAATTGCAAACAAGTGTCTCAGCCCTAATAAGCTTTGCAATAATTGGAGGAAAATAGATTGTGAAAAGTTGAGCATAACAAATACCTTTAGTAAGGAATCTCAAAATAATTTGGTCAAGGAACTGGGGAAAAAATGCCCATAAACTGTGAAATTTTTCTGGCATTCATGGCTGAAGTTACATCTTAAAACCAGACTATTTTTTTTTAGTTCTTACATGTAAAAAAAACAGGGTTACAAAATTCTAGCAGGTGTCACCTTCTCCCAATTAGTTACTGTGAACACTGAAAGAAAATGTAAAATGTGAGATAAGTACATTTTTCAGTAACAGTTTGGTTCAAGGTCTCCTACAGTTTTAGTGCATTTCTTATCATGTTTTACAGTAACAAATTAAATTAACACAAAGATTTCCTGGAGGCAAGGAGAAATGGCTTTTCATTGCTGATTTAGAACAAGTAACGAGTTTGGCAAGCTGCAAAAACAACAGGGACAGAAACGAGGAAGTTTCAAGCAGCATAATTTTTGCCTCACAGAACTGCAGCTAGTGTAACACACAGAATGACCACAGACATAGTGAATGAAGAGCATTCTCCTGTACCATCTACATAAACATAGTTGGAATAGAACGTTTCTTACTCCTGAGCAGTAGTGCAATGTAAGACAGAAGTCCAAACATGTTTTATTTTCTCTAAACTGTTGCCTCCCTCCCTTTCCTTAATGTAGCAGGTGCAAGAATGGCAGTCCTGTTTGTCTTCCCACTGGAACATTAAAGAGAAAATGCAGCTTCCTCCCTGGGACGACCATGACTTTCATTAAAAGCAGGGTAGAAACAAAAGAAAAATATATTAGACACAAAATTTTAATCTGCCTATATTAAGAAAGAAACGTTATAAACTAAGAACCATCACAAAAAGAACCATATTTCCAGAAGGAGGGTTAAGAAATGTCACATTCATTTCATACACGGTAATACTGAGAGATGATCTGACAAGTCACAGAGGGATTTTGCTGCTGCTCAACAACTGCCTCTCACAGTAAGATCTCCCAAGACACTTTCCAGCAAGAAATTAACTGGCATCCAGAAAAAAAGAAACAAAAAAAACACCACCACAAAATACTAGTGACTAGTAGCTTTCCACAATGCTGTACCGTGCTGAAATCATTTATGTGCTACCAAAGTTGTAGGTAAAGGACTCAAAAATATTTTGCCTCATTCAGTCACATTATTCTTGGCACAAAACTCACCCTGACCACATCCTGACCCACAACCAGAAAGCCATTATTTTTTTCACTGGCTCTCAAAAACTGCCCTACTACTTAGCAACAAGGAACATATGCAACACCAACACTTAACACACACCTCTTTCTGTTTGTTATCATATATAATTCCACATTTTCCAAGTAACTCCTTTAAACTTTCTGATTATGATTTGTATCCCAGCTATCTGTGAAATCATTGTATTTCCCCCTCATGACCAGCCCTGAAACCTGCTAACATTCTCAAGCCTCTGGTTCCAGAAACCTTGGACTCAGATTTAAATTCCTGCCAAGTTGCTGGCCTGAAATAATACAGAACTATTTTTTTTTTCCTTTCTAGTATAACAAATTAAGAGCTTTGAATCGAGGCCTCACTTTTTTCTGAAGTTTTGCCTGTCAAGAACAGCATTTTAAGAATTTTTGACTATCAGAACTTTTTTGGTTTTTTAAACTGGTATACTTTTAGGTCCTCAGTTTTCTGTAACTGGTTATAAGTTTTGAGAATTTTGTAGAACTGTTTATCCTGATTTCCTCTAGAGAAATTTTCACAGTCAGCTGAACAGAAGCTTGTGAGCATCTGATTCCTGTTATCACCACAGTATGTGGATAAAGCTTGCAGGGCCTCTATTCTAACACAATTCAGAATATATGGTAATTGCTCTCAAATTGCTGAAACAAATAGTTTAAATATAGGATCAGTTTAAAGAACAGTTAACATTCTTCCTAAACATAACTAAACATGAAACAATTAACTACAAAACTCATGAAATCTTTGTCAAGAGAGTTTGAAACTACTTAAAATACACATTAGCACCTTGCTAGTCTTGCTAATAAAACAGCAATTAAACAAAGAAACAAAAGAATAAGACCAAGTATGTAAAATGATAAAAAGTAAAATGGTTTATCAGTATTATATTCTGTTATCTAGTGTTATCTGCCCAACATAATAGCTATCTGTGTAATTATCAAATGGTCTTCCAAATGTTATGGCAAATCTCATGATGCTTGGTGTTTTCTTAAAGTCCTTAGATATCAGAATCTCCAAATTAACTTAAATTTTATATTTATTGATACATTCCTATGCCAAGACTTGGAAAATATGGCACACGTGCAGAATGGCTTAAGTCAAAGGAGCACTGAAACCAATACATTAATTTTCATGTCTTATGTTTTTTTAAAAAACCTCAGAGTTTGAGGACTTGAGTTGTGATTTTTGAATGTTAAGGTTAGAGAATACCGTAGGTAAACATAGCAGGAATGCAAAACATGTACTTCATACACTTTATCTCAAAGGGTTTCATTACAGTTAAACCAAAGAGAAAAACAATCAAAGTAAGCAAAAGAGAACACACTGTCTAAAGCAACTGAGGGATCAACAAAGAAAGAAAATTCAGCTGGGGAGTCCCAAAAAGTTCAAGAGTAAGGCTGAAGAAGTTACTACTATGCTTATGAGCTTGCTTTTCATGAGGACTTACTGCAGGTCAACTTCATGGACAGAAATATTCACTAATATTGGTTTTATCCTGAATACAATCAGAATTCAAGGATAGGGAAGGTTACGAAGGGCTTTAAACTGTCTAATCAGCTGATCACTGCAAGACCAATACTGTTTACATTGTCCTGCAAGGACCTCCACAAGTTTGTTAGCAATGTCTTCTAGGCAAGTAAAAAGAGGAAGGTTCATACAACTGCATTGTTAATAATTATATAAGATTTTTAAACCAATGGACCAAGAGGTCACTCTGTATTGTATTTTTTAAAAATCCTGGAATAAAGAAGTAAACACACACAATAGCCCACCTCACTTATGATCAAAGCAGCAAACAGAAGTTTGCAGCAGAAGACCCTGACTTATTCCCATCAACAAGTATAAGTGGTGCAGATCAGACATTTAAAATAAGGAAGAGTTATGAGGTGTGCATTCCTAGAATACAGAACTGTACTCTAAATATTTTAAGTAGTAAGCAAAAAAAAAAGTAAGGAGTAGCTTTTACTATGGCTAATTTTGACTATTGCAAAATTTAGTGACATGGCAGATAGGGGTAAGGTTCTGAACCAAACAGAAAAAAACATAATGTTGCTCTGCATTTCTGTTTCATATACTTTCACTTCTATTTGTTTTATACAAAAACTTTTTAAACATTTAACAGCTATGCTGTATTTTAACAGAGCGCATCAAAAAATTCTTATACCTCCATCACCTCAGCCACAAGTACCATTTGATAAAGTACTCTGAGCCTCTACTGAATTAATATAAAACCTATTTCATGGTGCATAATTAGGCACTATGTTAAATCACAAGGTGGTATGTTTTCTTAGCAAAAGATGCATTTAGTTGATAGTATTCCATAATGTAATTTTACTAATTCACCAGAAAAAGTGAGAAAGATCTGAAATAAATTCAATAATTAATTATTCACTTCAGAGTATTTCCAATACATGCAAGGATTGTTTGCAGACTATACTATAAATCTAAACATTAGAATTTAATTTTTTTTAATAAAATTAATTCAAGATTCTAAGGTCTGTGGCAAGTGGTCTATCTTGCAAATCATTTTTGAGAGGCCAAAGCTTTAATCACAAGGCTCTTTTTTTATCCCACTTACCTCCCCCCTCGCCCCCAATGATTATAGTAAATTTTATATATCCACTAAGGACAGAGCAGAATTTGGGATTAGATGTGGAAGAAAAAAATATATTTGCTGCAGCTGACCACACTGAAAGTATGTATTTGAGCTATGATTTCTGGCTAATACAAAAATACATCAGCAATTACTAGGACAAAACCAGTACATTTTCTCCTGGCAAGGCAGGAACTCCTAAACAACTATTTTGGTAGGTTAAGTTCAATATTTATGGACAGAAATATTAATTTCCACATGTAAAACAATGTAAATCCATGTCATGTTCTATTCCTGTTACTCCAACTGACTGTGTGTCACTTTCAAACAGAAGAACAATAACACATTATCAGACATTTTAAAGCAAGCGGTAGAATTATCTGAAGCTTTGAAACTTCAGAACTACATAAAGATAATGTTGCTGAAAGTGATGCTCAGAAATGATGAGTCAGGCACTGGACTTTGTCACAAAGTGGACACACAAAAGCATGAGGATTCAGGAATCCTCAGGACTTCAGGAACAGCAAAGGTGTCTTCTCCCGTCTCAACACAGCAGCCCAACTGAGAAGGAATAGGCTAATAGGGATTACTCCTCTTCTCAGTAGCCAGAAAGTTCAGAAAGTTCTGAAGAAGGGAAGAACAAAGCAATTCCCCTCTTCAAAGGAGAAAGAAAGAAAGAAAAAAAAAAAGGGGGGGGGGGGGAGCAGAAAGGAGGTAATCATAAGGAAAACTCAGGACAGCATCCTAACAGACTCCTCACACCATTTCTACTTTCAACAGCTCAAGTGACAAAGTGTTAGGAATTCCTTCTGAGATAATGCTGTTGTATCAATGCCATGGGACCTAAAAACTTCTAATTATTTTTATCTGTCATTGCTTACTATAACCATTTAATAACCTTTTTAACCCTCAGATGAATTCTCCTCTTAGGTGAAACATTAGATGCTCTTCTGTTTTCAGGAAGCTATCTGACCTCATTGTTATGCTTTGAGTTTCCTGAAGACCAGAAATGCCTTCTTTGTTATTCTGGACTCTGACACAGGGCTCCTAAAGAGCCTCACACATTATAAAAGCAAAAGAAATAGAAGATTGAATAAAATAATCCATTACCATAAGTGCTGGGCAAGAACCTTAAAACTCAAAAATCTAGGACATCCAAAATACTATCAGATGGCATTTACAAAAACAAGGTCCTTCCTCTTTCTTTCATATTTAACAGCTTATTATAAAATGAAAGCACTTTTATTAGTACTGTATTTTTCAGCTTTATACAACGTCCATGCCATTTTATTCTGTTACTGGGCAAACAAATGTACTCAACCATAGCTAGAAGCTAGATGTGCTGATCCGCAATGTTTTGTGTCATGAGCACCATAATAAGACTTTGTAACATGTTAAAAGATTTCTAACAGAACTTCAGTCTCCTGCAAAGATGTTAATGCCAGCCACTTCCAACACAAACATCATCACCAGCACAGACATTCTTACACTGTTCTTCAAAGAGAAGGTTTTAAATATTTAGTAAAAGGTTTTAACACCACTCTCCCATTGCCAATTAGTGACAGTGATACCATTTAAATCTTTGATGATGACAACACTAAAAATAAATAAATTACAGTCCAACTAGTATCACAATATTGCTAAATCTTCATTATGCCATAGTGGATTTACACATTTGACTGGCTCACATCTGGAATACCACTTTAGTCCCACACTGCAAAAAATTAATAAAATGGAAGGAAAAAAATACATAAAAGGGCACCAGAATGAAAAAAAAGCACAGAAAAACTTCAATACATGCAACAAATAAACACATTAAGATTCTTTAGCCTGGAAAAAAAAGATGACATAGACTGAACATGACAAACACCTTTCAACTCATTTGTGGAATAGAGAAAGTGTTCTTCTAACACAAGCACCAGGGGACAGCAGGTAAACAAGTCAGTAGCTGCCAGGTAAAACCAGGCAGAAAAGGACTTCACACAACACATAGTTAAGAAACTGCTACAGGACTTTACAGTGGTGAAAAGCTTACAAAAGTCAAACTGGCCTTAGATAATTAATGGAAAAAAAAAAAAACATGTGTATTATTAAACGCAATGATGTCTTAGGTCCAAATCACTTAAGGCTGGGAGCACATGTCAGGAAAGGAGGCTTTTTCTATTTATTCTTCCATCTCACGGCGGTTGCTGTTGCAGGCAAGCTAATGAGCCAAATGGACTTTTGGTGTGACCCTGGCAGCCTTTCTTAAATTCACAAGGGCTGGCAACTTTTGAAGACTGGGGGAAACAGATGCATCTACCCTAAGCAGCACAGTCAGCCTTCATCATAAGTTCAGGTCTCAAACCCTGTGGGACTTAAACCCATCGTGAAGGTTGACAGCCTTGCACTGGAATCTGTACTCCCTTGTTGTTACTCCTTTTTGGGGATTCAAAAGCAGACATGAACTATTGCAGTACTGCACACACCCCACAGAGAGCTCTGCTCTGTTCTAGCACTTTGCTGGGAACAGATCTCCACTAGCTGTTAAGGAAGAAAAGCAGAGTATGTCCAGTCTGTGGTTTCTCTGCTGCTGAAGCAGAAAAGCCAAGCTGAATGAGGGATGGGGAGAGACCAAAGAAGAGGAGGGACAAACAGACAGGGTGACACAATAGACAAGGTGAGACAAACCAGAACCAGGCCAAGCAGGAGAGTGAAAGACTCATGTTATGAATTCTTCCACAGCCTTACTTCTAAATCTACAAAATACCAGAAGACAACACTCACAACTAAAAGCACTCAGTGCCTTCACACTATACCACCACTCCCAGAGCAGATTCCAAACCAGGCTGGCCATTCACTGAAGAAGGACCAAGCGTGAGGCACATGGTATGCATTACTTGAGGACCTAATAAAGCTGTAAAGTGTCAACCTCTAACAATGCTTGTGAGATGAACCACTGCAACTACTACAACAGGGGAGAACAAAGATAAAATAAAGGAGAGCTGGAGTTTAACAAATGAAGTCCATCCAATAAGCCATAAAATGCTCTTGGGGGTTCTTCAAAAGCAAGAAAAACATAATACTATCCGAACTCAAACTACTTATGTCTGCTCTAGCTTTCTCCACTATGTGGTAGTAACGTGCCACGACTAAATACATTCTCATTTCATATAAATATTAGTCTTTAACTCTAGGATTCAGGCTGGAAACGCTTTTTGCAACAATCTATCAGCATATCAAAAAAAACCCCCTGATTTAGTGACCATTCGCTGTAAATGGCAAAATACGTTTCGGTTGATTCAAGCTATATCCTGAAGCAATTTATTTCCAACTATTACTGAGGCTTTCCTGCCTTATGTAGCAAAAATATATGTATTTGTAAGCACATAAATATTGCAATGAATGCATTATTCCAGCAACTCAGAAACTAACTTTTTCTACAATATGTATGTGAAAGATATTCATTCTGCTTCTAATTTATTAAAGGAAAAAGCATGGCAGAGTACATAAAGTTGCTGTCTTGCCTTTTTTTTTTTTTAGAACAGTTGTGCCTGTACCATCTACAGGAGTTACCTAAACTCAATAAACAACTGCCTATCCTAAAAACACCAACAATAACTTGTAGGAGGAAAACAAAAGCTTTGACAGCGAGATTAATTCCTGTCCTTTTAGTCCAAATTACACTTTAATAATACAAAAAATTAAGCAATGAAATTAATTTTTATTTCAATAAAATGTCATTTACACTTTCTTTTCAGGAGTGCAGTTAGAGTAAACAGTGGACAATGTCAAACACTTTTGTCATCAGGAACTAGGTAATGAAATATATAAAGCATCCAGTATTTTCCATCATAAGAGGTGCTTCACGAAACAAAAACCACACAGACCATTCTGCTGCTGCAGCCTTTCACAATCATTCTTCCTCTCTTATCCTACACTAAAAAGGGCAGTAAAGGATGGGGCTATGTTCACACACATGGATGCTAACACATCAAAGCATGCACAGAATCTTATAATGCTCTGCCTTTTTTAGTGAAGGCAAAATAATAATGCTGGTAAGAAGAAAGGACACAAAAAAAACAAAAAGGAAAAGAAAATAGGGAAAGAAAAAAAGAAGTTTTAATCACAGAAGCTCAACCATAAGAAGAACTTGAAAATTCTGTGGAAGTGCTTAATAACAAAAGGGCAGAAATTCTTTTTTCTTCTGCAATATGATTATCTTGTAATTTAGAGGAAATATCAAACCATTTTCAGCCATTTTAGCAAAGGTATTAGGACAGTCATGGCACTAATACGCATAATATCAATTATCCACTATGTATTTGTGAGATTCCTATTGCTTATACCAAAATAAAACCCACAAATAAGTTTCTTTTATTAAAGTAAATATTTTTTCAGTATATTTGGAAATCCAGCTTAATATCTTGTTATTTTATATTTTTCATTTTATAAAACTCTCAGCCACTATTCTGAAAAGGGGTTTGTTTGTTTGTTTGTTTAAAGGCACTTTCTGTCTGCCTGCGCTTATGAAGTACCTACTACAATTTCCAGAACATGAATGTTTGGTATCTGAAAAGATCCCTGAACACAGTATACAATCTGAAGTACTCAGGGATATTTTATTACTTATTCCAAAGGGTCAAATGACATTAAAAGGAATCCCAGGAGAGGCAGAAATGAATCACATCTATTTAACTTTCCCAAGGCTGCACCATTTAACACTGTGAGCCTCAGTACTGCTGATTTCCAGTCACATGCTATATTGCACTCTTCACTGTCTTGAACATTGATGTTTTGCAAGGTCAAGGTCTAGGAGGGAAGAGGTGGGTGAACTCAGGCATGCTCGTCTTCAGAAGCAAGGGACAGGTTAGTCTATTCTGACAGTTCTTGAAAAGAAACTAGTTAAGTAGAAATTAAGAGGTGTACTGCATTCAAGAGAATGGGCAACACATCCTTCCAAAGGATCATTCCATACATAATCTCCTTCAACAGGAAGAAGTACAGTAATGGCACTACCTCATGTTTAAAAGGCATGCCAGATGTGAAAATCAACTAAAACGGTAATGATAGTCTTGCAAACACAACTGCAGAACAGGGTAAGATGACACTTGCTACTGACTCTCCTCAAAGACAAACAAACCAGCCCCTTTCAAAGCACCCTTTTTTATGCCAACACTGCAGTCTAGTATATATAATATATAACATTATAAATTTGTACTTATTGTCTATTGTTTTAATATATTTTGAAGGAAAAATATTTTCTCATAAATTGTATTTCTGAACTAGATTCTGCAACATCATATTGCCCAGTTTACAGGCGGTAACGAGCAAAAAAAACCCCGATTTTATTTTAACCATGGAGTATAGAATTTGAACTTATATTTAAAACCCATAAACTACAATCCTTTAACAAAAAAAAAAAAAAAAATCACGTATCATTGTATTGATGGAAATGAGTGCATAGTTAAAGCTGGCTGTTCACCTGAAGATGGAAGAGCTGCATGCAAGTTAGAAGGTAAGTTAAAATCAGAAAGAACCTGACAAATTGAAAATATGATCGGAAATAATTAGAATGCAGTCAGTAGGACAAGTGCAGGCTTTTAAACTCTGCAGATGATTGCTTTTGCCCATATACAAAGAGGAATAATCACCCAGCAGTTCTGCATAGAAAGATCACAAACAAAAGGTGGTTAAAAGACAAAGAGCATCATACTGAAATTTATTAACAGTTGATCCTATAGCAGAGCAGCAGAGCAGAGTAGACTGACCTCTTGAGGTCTCTTGCAGCCCTATTTTCAAACATTCTTCAATACACAGATGCTACTGCTTTTTATCATATTTTCTTCTTCTCCATGTATGTTAAACAAATTATTATACATGTTTCTTCCCCAAAAATCTACCTCCTAGTTTATTTATATTTAGATTTCTGAATTTTGAACACAATCCCACATTTGTGTGCAAAGATAAATATTTTAGAATCAATGTACTAGTATTACAATACGTGTATTAACTTAATTTGGCCCTGAAAGATGGACATCAGCAAATTTTATTTAAGGCAGATTTTTAATGGAGTCAGTGGGATTAATACAAAGATCGACGTCAATATCACCCATGGACCAGCAAAGGCTGGGAAACTATGCAATTAACTTGTCCTGTCAGTTTCAGTTTAAATTTTTTAATCTTCCATGAATGCAATCAAATGCAATGTATTATCTGTGAGCCATGGGTAGGAGACCACTGCTCTAATTCCTAGTTTAAAAAAAGTCTAAACTAATAGTCATATCTTCAATCAAGCCTGATAACAGGCATAAAAAAATCTCATCAGGTATTCATAATGATTTTTAAATTCCATTAACTGATTTTTCACCATTGAACAGACTGAACATGTTTTGTGGATATTCTAAGGATTTGGGGGTGGAAGGGGTGAAGGAGCTGCTGTTACTCACACTAGCCAAGCTCTTTACTTGGTCGACAGAAATAGGCAGATAAGCTCTTCCAGAAGAGAAGTCAGAGAAGCTAAATTCATACAAATTAAGCTCCTGCTCCAAGTAATCTTTCGGAAAAAATACTTTCTCTTCATGGGCTATAGTACATAAGCTAACTAGATTACATGCTGAACTTGGGTAAAGTGAGTGTCCTCGTGTAAACATTTCTACAAACGCTTTTTTTTTTAAATTTTGTTACATATATCCAACTAAAAATTTGATTACTGCTGTCTACAGAAAGTACTAATGCAAATAAAAATACATACAAAATGCAGTGCACAACATACCCACTCAGTGGCTGTGACATATCTCAGTCCAGTGTCACTGTCAGCAGGTAGCAAACTGCCTGATATATATGTCTAATGTATATATAGGATACTATATGCAAATACCTAAGCTATACAGCTTTTGTATGACAGAAAATATGACTTGGGAAGAGCCACTATATGGTGTTAAGTATAGATTATATTTTTTTAAATCAGGAAGCCAGTACACAATCAGTAGTAGAGGATGAAGAAGGAGAAATACAAATACTGATAGGTGCCGGTAACCTCCTATAATCTAGCTGAGAGTCCAACAACTCAAAGAGAAAGTACCCTCTAAAAGAAAGCTCCAGGATTTACGGAGCTGCAGTTAGCGATTGAGATTTCTCATACTATCTGACAAACCACAGAGATGAGATAGATCTACAGTAAATCAACAAGAAAAAACTAAGAAACAAACAAACAAAACAAATCCAGAAACAGCTCCTCAGAAAAATCTACACTTTGGTAGTCTAGTGGAAAGCCTGCTTGAGGTAAGATGTAGGAGTAGCTCAACTATCATAGCCTTGTTTCCCAAATATATGCTTTTTTTTTGTGGTCTCAATTGTACCAATTTTGGTGTCAATTAGCACGTGTGCTCTGAGCAAACCATCTTCTATTGTTGGGACATTCATGTCTTTCTTCCACACAGGTCTTCTGTAACTAGGAATAATTCAGGTCATACTACAGCATTTTGTTTCCAAAGGGAAGGGATATGGAGAAAGAAAGTACGTGCTAGTTTTCTCCTTCCTTCCTCTATATGTCTGTTTTCTTTGAACTTAAGAAGCCTTAGCTCCTTTGAGCCTGTGACTGCTCAATCGAGTTTACCTGAAAATGTCCAGCACATTGAAAAGTTACTTGGGCATAAATGCATATATATATATATAACTATCTTAACAACATCATTACACAGGTTTCTTTCCCAATATGAAAGATGACTGAAAATTAGGTAATTTCATATATTTGAAACTGATTCCAGCAACCTAACTCCTTTATATCCTTTTAGATGGAAGTTGAATGTGTATGATCTGTTCCTGGGTCTCCATGAAGACTTGCTAATATCCCTTTGTGGGTAAAGTAATTTAAGACTGCAGAGAACCTAGACCTACTGAAAATACTACTTTAGAGTTTACCATGAACACAAAAGGCTTTATTAAAGCCTTTAAAACAATCACAGTGGTAGAAAATACTTTGTAACATTCCCCATATTTCATATTTTGTACACCTGATACAAACAGGTATATAGTATGAACTGGAGATCATAAAAGATTGAATGAGATAATAACATATGCTGGCATTTTAATAAGAAAAAAGAAGATCTTGATGCACATGCTGTAGAACTCCCCAGTCTCAGAAAGCCACAGATATAAGAATGTTTAGTTTCAAAAGCAAAGCTCTGCTGAAGATTATACCCTAGAATATCTACCTGCTAAATTTGGTTCCTCTCTTCTCACAGACTTTCAAACTTAGGATTTGCCAATGCTCAGCAAGTGCATGACTTTACAAAATGAAAGCTTGAGTTTACACACAGAATAAAAAAGGGAGATAGAAATTTGTTTAAGTTTTCGGCCAACAGATTTATTGACAGAGATCAGCATTACTACATGCAAAAAAAAAAAAAACCTGGACTTTGCTTCCAGACACATGTTGATAAAAACACACCTGCTCACAGAATGCCAAGCCACCTTTCTCCCTTTATTTCTCTTTGTTGTCTTCCTAAATAACTGTGGTCTCTACGTGTATCTCTTCTCATTTTATTACTCTAACACCTCTTCTAATACAGACATATTTATCCCACTGGATCGCTTTCTGTCTAGGTCTATAGTTTTGACAAACTGTGAGGTTCCATAAGCATTTACTGGAGACCCCTGGAAGCAAGCAGCTCTGAGGAAACACATATACCACATGCCATTTGCTGCCTTCAAGATTCTCAAACTCCTACCACTTCAAGGTCTCTTTAAGAAAGATGTGAACAAGTCTCACACAAAAATAAAGCAAGCTCACTGCCAACTGTCAGAGCAGCTAAGAGAAGTTCACAAGATGCTTAAATCCACTTTGAACTGCAAGATGGACTCACTGTAAATTCATTTTACAGAACATTATACGAACTGTTGTAGGAAATTACATTATAGGAAACCATAGCTAGTTGCACCGAGGAAAATATTATGCAAAACCAAAAAAGTGACCAAAAAAAACCCACTACGTACAAATAAGTGGAACATAAATTAATTCACAGATCAGGTATCTGAAGAGCCTAAATCCCATGAATGCACAATGTGTCATCACTATCACCTCTGAAAAATCAGAATCTCATAAATACGGAGAGTAAGAAATAGAAAGTGAAAAAGTCTCCATAAACACAGATATGCAGTCCCTAGCCCTCAAATTTGGTTCAGCAAAGGTAAGCAATGAAATAGGCTATTCCATAAAAATTGCTACAAATGAAGGGTACAATCTTTAACACTTTCAACCTAAATGCAGCTTATATATGATAGTGAAAGGCCAAGTAAACTATCATGGTATGAAGATTGTATTAGTTTGTCTAGTAATAGTGGCTGTACCACCTGTCATCATCCTAGATGACACTTCAAGCTCGAAGAGTATATCCTCTTCTACCAAACAAGAAAGAAAAAGTCAAAATTATGCAGGTGCATAAAATAAATAAAAATAGAAAGAAAAAAATATGGAACCAGTGAAAAAAAGAAAAATAACAGAGACTGCAAGTAAGAAAGGAAAGGAAAAAAAGGCAGCAAGTGCTCTGAGTTATGAAAACAGACAACCAGTAGAAGCACAGACTAAAACCAAAATAAAATACATTTCTGTGCACGTGATTTTCATGCACAAACATACAGTTCTGAAATCTCAACTGGAACTACTATTCAAATGTCAATTTTCTGTTTGTGACTCAAAAGCCTACAGAGTAATCAGCAGGCAAAACATTTAAAGTATTGGATATTCCACAAACACGCATTTTACAGATCAACTAACGATGTTGTGTTTTGCATGAAGGTATGAAATCTGCATGGGACGGACCTGTTTCCTGAGGTTACTCCATGTATTTTTTTAAGAGCAGTTTTACATCACTGATGTAAGTTACTAAAACTCCAGAACATTTTCCAAAAACAGACTACATTTTACTTTTTCCACTGTGTTTTGCAGACTTGCTCTGCAAAAGCAGACAACAAGAAGCATCTTAAGGTTTACTACTCATGCCAGATTCTCCAAAAGGTTTCATATCAAAAACTAGGGACCTACGCAACTAGATTCAAACTCTGTGAACTGCTGAACTAAGCAGGCAGAAGAATATTCAGTATATATGATGATAAGAGATTTTTCCCAGAAGTATTATTAACAGTCATATCTAAAATAAATATGGACGACATAACTTTAAAGGTAGTGCTGTCAAATTTTTCCACTCATGTTGTATTTATTCAAACTGTAACACAAAGTTGTAGTAATCAGTTCTTAGCAGCTATACAGATTACCGTTCACATTTGCAAAATGGTATTCATCGGAGGTAATACCAGAAAGTTGAATAATTTTATATTCCAAAGTGCTATCATTTCTGTAGGAACTAAGAATCTTGACTTGGGTATTCGTGAAATGTAATCTGAAACATATTTCCTTATCTCATGCTGCTTGATCTTAATATATCATGAATCCCTAGGTATTGTATGTATCCTTGTTTGGTCCCCAGAGAGGCAGAAGGTAGCTGTATAATCAAATCATGCACTACAAAGTAGCATGATGGCATGATACACACTGCAAACAAAGCTAGTATCTTTCTTGGGCTACCACAGAAGAAACAAAACAGTGCTAGGAAATATCAGACCTGTAAAAAAATCACTGGCAAAACCAGTAAATATTAAGTTATTCCAACACCAAGCTCAGTTGCCCCTTGTCTATTGTTATAATTTCTTTAACACACACACATACACACGTATACGCCCAGCATTACTGCTCGAACAGGAAGGGTGGGTGCAGGCTGTCAAATGTGTTCCACTGCTGACTGCTCTTGCTCTCCCCTTGGTTTTTATAGAAAGGTCCAGGAGACGGTAACACAACTTGAGATACACTACTAGTCTTGAATTTGTACACATTTTTCTACCATCCACCCAACAGAACAGAGGTAACGGGCAAAACATGGACTGAACAATGTTAAGAGAGTGGAATGATTGTAGGGAATTTATGTTGTTCTAACTGCAGTGAAGGGATGAGAGGTGGATTGTGTGTGAATACTGCCCACTTCTATTCAGTGCTGTGATGATGTTATTTTGATTTTGGTGTGGGGAATTCTTTTTTTGTTGATGTGACTGAAGTTTGTGAAGATGATGTGATGAATGAGGATTTCAATGATAATTCTTAAATATGTGATTCACAGAGGCAAGGGGCAGAATATATTTGGTTCCAAGGTTCTGATAGCCAGGGGAGGTTACAGGGGTGGCTTCTAGGAGAAGCTTCTAGCAGCTTCTCACATGTCCAACAGAGCCAATGCCAGCCGGCTCCAAGACGGACCCGCCGCTGGCCAAGGCCAAGCCCATCAGCGACAGCGGTAGTGACTCTGCGATAACAGATTTAAGAAGGGGGAAAAAACTGCTGTAAAAACAGCAGCCAGAGAGAGAGGAGTAAGAATACATGAAACAACTCTGCAGACACCAAGGTCAATGAAGAAGGAGGGGGAGGAGGTGATCCAGGCGCCGGAGCAGAGATTCCCCTGCAGCCCATGGGGAAGACCATGGTGAGGCAGCCTGTCCCCCTGCAGCCCAGGGAGGTCCACGGTGGAGCAGATATCCACCTGCAGCCTGTGGGGGACCCCACGCCAGAGCAGGTGGCTGCATGGGAAGGAGGCTGTGACCCTGTGGGAAGCCTGTGCTGGAGCAGGCTCCTGGCAGGACCTGCAGATCTGTGGAGAGAGGAGCCCATGCTGGAGCAGGTTTTCTGGCAGGACTTGTGACCCCGTGGGGGACCCACGCTGGAGCAGTGTGCTCCTGAAGGACTGCACGCCGTGGAAAGGACCCATGCTGGAGCAGTTCATGAAGAACTGCAGCCTGTGGGAAGGACCCACACTGGAGAAGTTCATGGAGGACCGACTCCCATGGGAGGGACCCCACGCTGGAGCAGGGGAAGAGTGAGGAGTCCTCCCCCTGAGGAGGAAGGAGCAGCGGAGACAACATGTGATGAACTGACCCCAACCCCCATTCCCTGTCCCCCTGCGCCACTGGCGGGGAGGAGGTAGAGAAAATTGGGAGCAAAGTTGAGCCTGGGAAGAAGGAAGGGGTTGGGGGAAGGTGTTTTAAGATTTGGTTTTATTTCTTATTACCCTACTCTAATTTCATTGGTAATAAATTAAATTAATTTTTTCCCTAAGTTGAGTCTGTTTTGTCCGTGACAGTAGTTGCTGAGTGATGTCCCTGTCCTTATCATGACCCATGAGCCTTTTGTTATATTTTCTCTCTCCCGTCCAGTTGAGGAGGGGAGTGATAGAGCAGCTTTGGTGGGCACCTGGCATCCAGCCAGGGTCAACCCACCACAGCTGATTTTGGAAGCATATAAATACCTAAGAACACAACAAATCTAGCTTGATTTAGATCTAGCTGATCTTGATTAAATTCAGTTCTTAAGTACGTGAATTTGTGCATTTTATGGCTAGTACAGCCATTATACCAATGGAGTCATTTCTCTATGTCCTCTGAACCTTTTCGGTGGAGTCGGGAAAGCTAAGCCAAAAGTGTCATCTCTAAGAACCGTGGATTTAAGAAAAGAGAACAACTGTATTTGTATAAATAATTGTATTAAAAAACCATTCACATTCCTTTTTCTCCAATCTGCATTCTACCATCGATGCTCCCCCTATTTTTCAAGCTGAAACATCAGCATTCAGAATATGCAGAGCCAAGTATAAATAAAGATGTTTCTATAGGTGAAGTACAACACAGCCTACTGTTAAACGACCTGTCACTTTTAACAAAACGAATGCTCCCTATTCTACCTTCTCCCACCCCCAGCCCAATGAGCTCCAGAATCTCTCATCACCTGCTGTGTGCCTGTCACACACACAAGCCAATGGAGCCACAAAATTGCTCTGCACAGGTGCATCCCAAATAACAAGGATACAGTGTAATCCACGTCTTTCCCTGCCAGGCTGGTGCCCATGTTGTCTTTTTACAAGCCAGCTAGTTTCTCTCACCTTCTCCAACAGGAGTTAGAGCCTTCTGTTTTAATAAACCTCAAAACACGACGCCCTCCCCCCACCCCCAACCCCCAAGCGTGGATGTGTATAAAGCCATCCTCTCACTGTTGTCCACTTCTGACAAAGAAAGAACCAAGTCCCCCCACCACAGGAACAAAAAAAAAAAAAAAAAAAGAAAAAGAAAAAAAGCCGCCTATCCTTTCATCTAGAGCCAAGGCTCTGTGAGCCAAATCTATCAACCCGCATCCCCCTGCCTCTGTCACAGAGAAAGAACCAAGACCCCGATGGGGAGGAGCAAGTGCTCTTACCTTAATTATGCTGCTCCTCCGGGGGATGCCAGGTTTGCCTTCTCGCTGTTGACCGGTGGAAAATCCTTTCTCTTTGCTGCAGCTCTCCGGGCTTGCAGGAGGAGCCGATCCCGGCTCCTGGCCGGCTCCCGCTAGGGCACAGTCCCCGTTGGAGACCCGGCTGCCCGCACTGTCAGAGCGGGATCTCCCGCCGCCGCCGCCACCTCCACCTCCTCCTCCTCCTCCTCCTTCCCCATCTCCTGCCTTGAAGGCCACCTTCCCTTGGGCCGGCCCCGGGGAGGAAGGGAGCCCCCCGCCGCCGGTGCCGCCACCGCTGCCAAACTCCGCCATCAGCCTCCCTGACTACAGCAGAAACAATATTGCTGTCCCCCTCCCCTCCTCCTGCAGCTGCTCGGCGGTGGCTCTTCTTCCGCTTTCTGTGTATTTACGATCGGGGGATTTTGAGCAAAAGTCTCTCCCCTCCGCACATTTGGCAGCTGAGGCCGCGTAGCTCCGGCAGGGGGGACAAACGTCTCGGTTGCGTCTCGGCGAGCACCAGTGCTTCAGCACCTGGGGAAGGAAAAGAAACGAAACGTGACAGCCTGCCCGCACACGAGGCGGCGGCGGCGGGCGGAGGAGCGTTACACCACGGCGCGCTCCCCCACAGACACACGCGCGCGGGAGGGGAGGGGAGGGACCGCGCGAGGTCTCCGCGAGGCGCCACGCCACGCCAGCCACACGCGCGACCCGGCGGGTCCGGTCCGGTGCGGTGCGGTGCAGCACAGCGCCGCGGGGGCCGCGCGGGGACGGGGGGCAGCCCCGCCGCGGGGCAGAGGGGCCGGCCCGGCCGCTGCCCGCTGCGGGGGGGAGGGGGGGGAGCGGGAAGGTTTGAGGGGGACTGGAGGAACCGCGCGTGAGGGCTGCTCAGCCAGGAGAACAAGAGAGACGGTGATGGCGGTATTCTCACCCTTACGGTGAAACCCACAGTGGCAGAGCAGCGAGGCGGGAGCGAAAAGAGAACTTGGAGAACAACGCGCCCCAAACCCGCCGGCCCCAGCCCGGGGGAAAGCCCGTCCCACGCGCAGCGGGGACGACCCGCCGCAGCCCCTCTCCGGCCACGCGCGACGGATCGAGAAGCGGCGGAACGCGAGCAACGCTGCCGCCGCCGCCGCCGCCCCGCGGGGCACCCTCCCAGGCGCCATCCGCAACTTTTCTCCCCTCCCCGCTGCCCGCCGACATCCAGCCGCCTCACAGCGGCTACAGCCGCGGCCCGGGCAGCGGCACCCTCCCGAGCCGCTACCCGCGCTGCCTCCCCCCCGCAGCCGGCCCCCTCCCGCACGCTGCGCCCCCGCTACCCACCTCGGCGGCCAGGTGGCAAGGGGAGCCACCCCCCCGCTGCCGCCGCTGCCGCGGCTGCTGCAGTAGCCGCTTTTTCCCCCTCTCCCCTCCTCCCCGCTATGGTCGCCGCCTCTGCCCGGAGCCGGATACAGAGAGAAACTGATTCATGTGCTCGCTTCCCTCGCTCTCCGCTGCCGCCGCCGCCGCCTCCCCCGGCTCCGAGCTCGGCGACGGCCCCGAGGGGGGAAATGCCGGCAGCGCCGAGGGGACAGGCAGCCCCGGCCGCCCCCGCTGGGAAACTCTCCGGGGAAGGCAGAGTAAGCGAGCCGGGCTCGCCCCCCCCCCCCCTCCTCCGCCCGCCGCTGCCGCCAATCACAGGGGCCGGCCCCGCGCGCATTGGGCGGCCCCGCCGCCAGCACCCCCCTCCGGCAGCTCGGGGGCGCTCCGCCGGAGGGCAGGTCCCGCGCCCGCCCCGCCGCCGGAGGCGGCCGGCCCCTTCCCTCGCCCCGGGGCTGCCGGTGGATTCCTGCACACGCTGCCTCCCCGCGCAGACGCCCCTGGCTAACACAGGAGAAAGCCCGCTCCTCGGCGCCCCGCGCCCGGCCGCGTCCCCCGCTCCTCCCCGCCGCGGGGCCGGCGCAGCGCTGCTCGCCCCGGACGGCGGGAGCCCTTCCCACCCCTCCCGTCGGGGCCCCGCGCCCTTCAGCCGCCCTGCCCAGCGCCCGCGCCCATCGAACGGGCCGGGGCGCGGGGCGACGGCGGCGGGGGCACGCAGGAAGGGCGGGGGGGCGGCGGCCCAACGGTCGCTCCCGCCCGCCGTGAGGTGACCGGCGGCCGCCGGGGAGGTGGCCTCGCCCTGCCCTGCCCTGCCCTGCCGCCGGGGCTTCTGCGGAGCTCGCAGCCGGCGGGGGCTGGTGAGTCCGGTTAGATCCGTTAATTAATACAGGGGAGAAGGTGACGGAGCGCTGGAATATTAAAAGCTTAACGAGAACTGCAACTTCGCGGTTACCCTAGCTAAGAGTGGCGTCCACAAAAAGCAGGCACAGCCGGTGTGCCCTTACGTACCCCACGCATACCTGTTTACGTGTGCTATGAGACAAACACAAGTGACTTCACGTATGAGGAATAATTCAAAGAGCCACACGTTTATTTTTACCTCTTGACACGGCTGCGTATTGCAAGAGCTTGATATTTCATGACTATGTTGAATAAAGGGAAATGAAATGCCGCAGTTGAGGCACTTGGCCCTCTGCTTGAAATTCAGAAGTTGAGTCAGACGCGGAGGCACTACGTTGAGATCACGGGCAAAATTAGGAATCGCAGAAATAGGAGTGCAAAGAGTCACGCTGAGCAAAGAGACACCTAAGACGGCCCACACCATCTGACCTTTGGCATTTGGTTGAAGTGCTTAATGCAGGAGCTAGACTCGGATTATAGTCGAACGAAAGCACTACGCTTTTAATTTAGGTTGCCCCAGTTGCTCTCTGGAGATCATTGACTGTGTCTGGAGCCTTGGCATCAGAGATCAGACACTTATCGTAGATACCTAGAATAAGGCAGCATAAACACCTCCCTTCGGTGTGCTGGTGCAGAGTCAGGTGGTGGAAGCGCTGGAGCGAAGAGTACATTTTCAATCCTGTCCCTAGGCTCCAGGGCCTTCCCATGGACTGCAGAGCAGTACCTCCACCCGTTGGTGGCCCACTGCCTTGAGCTGTCTCCAAAGGGAAGGCACCTCCAGCTTCTCCTTTGGAGCAACAGGGGACAGCTCACTCCTCCAAAACACTGAGAGACACAGGAGTGATGCCACCTTCTGTCTGTGTCTAGTGATTAGATCGCTTGGAGCATGAGAGCCCTTATTTCAATCCGCTCTCTTCCTGAACGGATTCACACACGTGTCCCCACTGCCATTAGGCAGCCGCCAATTTACAGACTGGTTCTGGTGAGAGCATTTTCCTTGGGAAGCTGTGCCACACTATGGAAAGGAAACCAAGAGACACTGGGCCGGAAAGAAGACGGAGCACAAGTGGGAATGTGACTGCAGTTTAGCAGTAATCTGCTCATGGGTGTTATTAAATAATTGTCTTGGTAGCAAGGAAAGGACCAAACAACTCACCTTTGAGGTGAGAGGTCTAGTAACTCAGACACAGGAACCCACTTGGTTTTGTGTCATCGAAGTGCCACACCACTCCCACAGAGTAAATCTCCTTCAGGTGCATAATAACTGCATGTAATAAATCATTAATCTCTGGTCCACGACTTGCAGGCAATATTCTGTCTGCAAGTCTGTCTACAATGGTGTCCATCACTGTAGGAAAAAGGGACTGTGAAGTATGATCTAGCTTGGTGAAAAGTATGAACCTATTTGGAGAATATTACTTATTCAGTATCATTTCTAGTGGGTCAAGGAAGTTCAGAACCTGACACTGCTGCATCACTCATATATATGGTCCCAATTTTAATCAAACTATTAACAATGCTTAAGTTTAAACAAAAACATAGACATTTGTAGGATTTAGGCTGTAAACACTGAAGGACATTAAGATTTGAAATAGCCAAAGTTTGTGTTTTCCATTAGCTGGAGATACAGTGATTTTACCATTTGGCCATATCTGAATGTCTCTTGTCTGAACATCTTGCTTTGCCATTTAAGTAGGAAAAGGCAGCCTTGAATATTAAAGGAATGTTCAGTATTGTATCTCCAGGTGTGCACATCACAAACCAACCCTACAGGAGACACTTTGTCGTTAGGATCATCACTATTTCTTCTGGAGGAGGAGATTTACATACAACTGGTACAACATTTTATTAGAATAATTTGTCACAGAGCATTGCCAATAAACAGGTGAGGAAGATGTGTGCTTTCTGTCATTTTACTACTTAAGATGCACATACTAAAACACCAGGTTTTAGGCCTTTAGCAAAATTTGATCAGTCCCTTCTCAGAGAAAAAAAGAAGAAAAAAACCCTCCCTTTTCAACTCTGCTTATCTGTCCAACCTGTATAGAAACAAGATAACACCACTGAAAAAGCAATCATTTAACTTTAGCCTTGGCAGTTCTGTAATGAATGATATCAAGACGTGCAGACGTTGCCAGACTTTTGGCTGTAAAAGTGATGATTTAATACAAAGGAACCAGTAAAACTTCTGAACCTCATCTTAAGGACACATGCCTGCAAGTCAATGTAATAGTACTGGCATTGTGCTTATTCTAATTACTGAAACTTAGTTACTGATAAAAACATGGTATCAGACACTAAAGTAGAAAAGTTGTGCTAGAAAGATGGAGGTAGCAAATAATTATTTCTCTGATCACCATTCACTGATTTTTATTATTGCCCCAATTTACAGAATTTCCTTACATTATCAAAGTGTTTATTCAGATGCATTTTTGATGCATTAAGTTGAAAAATACTTCCATATACAAAATGAAGCATTTCTGATAAACCAAGGTCCCAGAAATGGCCACCAAGATTGGGCTGCTCTGTAGAGACTTCGTTTATCCCAGTGAGCTCACATTTCTGAAGTAGTTAATGTTATACTAATGTATACCATATACTCCCTTTGCCACAGCTTTTTGAAGATCATGGGGTAAAGAAACTTTCTTGTTATCATTATTCAATAGCAGCCTCAGCAGGCTCTATTTGTTTAATTGTTAAGTGAAATAAGGATTATAATGGAGTCAAAAGACACCTCTGTGACAATATTTAACTCTGAGTACTTGCCGTCATGTACACATATTAGCTATTCTCATAAAATCCTATTAAATATCAGTTGCACGCCTAAGCTAATATTACCCATCGAACTTTTCTAACTCAAATAGTGTAGCAGTAGAAACCTGCCAAGACTATGTTTAAACCCCTAACCAGTGACTAAATGACCAGTATTTAAATAAGCCAAATGCCAGATTATTACTAATAGCCTAAATACTTTTTATTCCAAACATGAAAAACTTTAATTAGCAATTATCTTCTTTAAATGTTGCTTTTCTGGCATCTCTGCTTGGAATATGTTTTTTCATTATTATAAGTATCTCTACAATTCCAGTGATAATTTTTTAAATTGCCTGACTTGATTGTTCAGGTCACAGTCTTGCAGATACTTATTATACTTGTTTATAATTAAGTATACATGTTTAAGCAGTCCCATTACAGTCGGAATCTAATTCATAATTAATCCAAAGCAAAGTTTAGCTATAAATAATGCATTATTGTATACAACATCTGTAAAGTGCAGGTGTGTCGTATGCACATAAAAAGAGCAGACGGTACGAGTGGGGGAATATGAATGGAAGTGCACTAAAGACAGCAAAACTGTAGGTAGGCAAACATAGGCTAAATTGACAGATTTGTTTACTGGGAAGCATTTGTTAACACTGTGTACTTGAAATTAATTATGTTTATAATTTTGGAAAGTTCATTATACTAGCAGTAAGCATGAGGATTTTTTTTTAATCAAGCGGATCAACCATTTTAGCCTATTAATTGCAGCCTAAGGAATGTTTACTCTCTATCCTACCTATCATACCAATTAGTTTGGCTACCAGCCTACTAAATTTGACGGTTGAGGATTAACAAGAGCTTAACAGTAAATCAACTCTTCCCCTACAGACTATTGAATCCAGAAGGAGTGTTTTTCCAAATCAAGATCATTCAAAAGTTCTTCTCTAAACTGTCTGTTATGAAGGCTATCATGCTGTGGGGTTAATTGGTTGCAATGCAGCATTAAATCACATTGCTTTGAAAATGAGACTCTGTTTATATGTTTAAAAAAAGGTCAAGATTTTTCAAAACTGAACGACAGTATTCCCTGCCTTTTAAAATAGTGAACTAGACACTTTAATGGAAAGTTAAAGAGCAGATGTGAACGACTTTCCGGAAGTCAGGCTCCCTTAAGGCCTCAGTTTACAAACTAGAAATTAAGTCTCTTTTCAAAGTCTTGACCTAGGCACTAATTCTGAGTAAATCTGTTGGGGATCCTGAAGTTATCTTAACTGGAAATGAGAGTTTATTGTATTCTAATGGCATGTTGTTTGTTTGCCCCTCTTGAAAAGGCTGAAAATCAAATCTTTTTTGTTTGATTTTAGTATCATTGTTTGGAAAAACTTACTTTGTAACAATAATATTTGAGGTTATATTGGGTAAGGTTTCTATGGAGCAAAATTTGTATTTCCTTCTACTAGGAAAGACAGACACAGTGGATAAGACTTGCATCATGTGCATTTCAGCTGAGGCACATATGTTTTACCAGAGAGACTGCAGCAACAAACCTGTTCTTGAAGTGTTTCTGATGCATCATTAAAAAGAGCATATAAACAGTGTTTGCCATCTCCTAGCTTGTTCTCTGCCCTCTAAGGAAAAGTTACAGAGTTACAAAATGGGCTGAGAGCCAGAATTCCACAAAGGATTGGATTTCATTTTGTCCCTCCTTATATTTGTCAGTAACTACTGGATATATACAGAGGCATTTGACTTCTGGGACATAAGGCATTTCGCAAGTCATCTATTTTTGTAATTTGAGGCATCTGACTATTATTGCAGGAGCATGCAAATAAAATAGCCCACAATGAGCTTTTATAACTTCTTCAAACCTAAACTTTTCTTTTGCAAACTAACTGAAGTGTTAATACTGATCAAAACCTTTCATTAAATTCTCACATTAAAAAAAAAAACCCACAAACAAACAAAACATAAAGCTTTTCATTTGTAATTTCAGGATGATATGCTTTGTGAATTCTCTTCACAGCAGAATATTAAACACTTTCACTGCTTTGAGGAAAATTGCATCTCTTCCATTATAGGAGAGTAAGTAAATAAAATAGGTTGATTTTTGTCAGCTAAGTTCCTTCTAAAATTGTCTGCATTTTTTCATGTCCGTGAAGGTAAACACGGGGTCTACACATGCTTAGTAGGAATTGCAGTGTGTTATGTCTTCACTTTGAAGACATAATAGGAAAGTTCACACATACACACTTCTGCTGATAAACAGTTAAGTATATGCTGGTGTCAGTTTCTCTTGTTAGAAAGCTTAGGACACACAATACCACAGAAAAAGGAAAAGGTATGTATAAAAGAGGAATGAAGTTCTTTTAATGAATGGCAGTCAAAATCCACATTATTCACTTTAACCTAGTAACTTTTCTGAATTGCAAGAAATCACGCAGTATTCTTAGTATATACCACAAAAGAGGTGGAGGGACAACAGGAGTTGATTAAACTCATCATACCCCAAGACACAAAAGCATTTCCTTTTAGTCATTTGAGAAAAATCACACAGCACAAGTTCTTTGAAACAGTTTTTAAAAAGGTTACTAACACAAGGTGGAAGATAGGTTTTTCAGGCTCTTTGACATGGAGACTGGGAGACTGCATAACAACAGCCAGTGAGATTGTATCCTGTACTAAAGATTGTAAAGCAGTTCCTTAATCCCATTAGTTTCTTTTGTATTGCTCACAAATGTAAAATTAACAACAGCTCTTGTTCCATAGGGATGGTAGGCTTGGGTTTGTTGCACTAACCAGCACAGCTCTTAACAGATGTCAGTTCCACCATTTAATGTTACCTAATCTTTCAAATTCTGAAGCATAAGGCAACAGTCATATTTGTTTTCTTTATTTTTAGCTCTAAAAATGCTAATAAGTTACAGTATTTATAGATGCTTTCACATGCATATTCAAAACATCTTTACTAGAAATAGCTTTATGGTTGAAACATCTGGTCAGAAGACCTTAACTAAGCATCTATTGTACCCTTACCACAAACTGATAGGAGTGCAGTAGGCAGAAAATACTCTTCGTAATTTCTCTGAAACATTTATATTTTGCATAAACCATCCATTAAAATCGTGGTCCTGACTGTTAATGTAACTTTTCCTATATTCTCTGGATTTTTGGATAAATGTATATATACAAAATCTCACTGTTAATATATGACAACTTCATTTTCTGAGTAAACAGCAGCTGAAGTAAGGGGAAAGCACCAGCTTTCTTCTGCCAGAAAACAGAAGGGAAATTCCCCACTTCTGTTCTTTGCTATGGCAATGTACTCCTGGAAGAAGAGTCGCCAGGAGGGGGAATCTCTAGTGGGACAATGGTAGGACTAAGCAGTACTTTAAGAATTTCTAGTTCTCTCACCTGTTTGCCTGAATGTGTCAGGAGGGTGGGAAACAAAGTTGTTCCATCTGGCACTCCTCTAACTCCTTTTTGTACAGAAAAAATCCTTCCATCCTTCATTCTCCCATCGAGCTCCTCCTTTCTGTTACGGATCTATAAGTTTCATTTTTCTTGAACTCATTGTAAAAACTGCTTCTTCCTCCTCCACCTAAGATAAGAATCTACACCAAGTTCAATCCTCTGAGCATTCCTAAGTCGCTGCCCAAGGACAGAATGAAGAAACCCCAGAAAAGTTAGGAAAATAGTATATCGGGGAAAGGATGAATGAAGAAAATTAATGAAAAGGGACAACAGAGAAGGACAAAAGGACATGATGGTAAAAACTATTAACATTTACTTATAACAAGTTTCAGGATTACTGTTATTGTATTCCATAGCACTAATTTAGTGATGGGGGAAAAGAAGAGAGTGAACCGTGAGGTAAAGGGCAAGTCAAAATTGGAGAGGAAGAAAGCCATGGTAGGAGAAAGGGAATAAGAACTGTTAGCTACTGGAATTGGAAAACAGAGTTGAAGACAGAAGAGGACAGAAGGAAATTAAAAAAGGTTGATCAGATGGAAGAAAATTCAGAGAACTTACTTAGCTGTCAAGGGTTATGACTGTACAGGGGAAGAAGAAAACTATCTTGAAATGATTTTGAATGCAAGAGCTCCTTACATTGAGATACAATGAGGCAGTAACAGTCACAGGCTGAAGAAAAGATTTTGTCTTTCAGACTACATAGCTAACATTGATATGTTCCGTATGCATTTTTTCCAGCAGAAGCAGCTGAGGCCTAAATGCATGCTTCTTGACTATTTGACATCAGTCATTTCAGTACTTAATAAAGTCACTTTTTGGGGAAAGAGGATGTTGGGGTTTTGCTCCATTTAAAATTCCTTTTTTTCCACCCTTAAGTTCCTGAGTTCTTGCTAAGCAAGAAACAGAACACGAATTTGCATGTCTATGAAAAATAAGATCAGATTACTGATTTTAATCTTTTTAAAATTAATAATACTTGTATCTGCATTACAGAGAAGACTAAAGGCCCCAGTCAAGATCAAGGCTCACTGCCGTTGACACTGTATAAATATATAGCATCATCCAGTTCAGAGCTGGCACCTAGCCATCCAGCTTGGAACGCAAACAGTGTGATCTTGCATCTGCTCACAAAAGACCACATAGACATTCTCTGGGTAATGTAGGAAATGTCTAACAGTTGAAAATGGATCTGGGACTTCCAAAATTCCTGACCCTCTTTCTAAGCACTTGATCATCTTCCTTCTCTGGAAGAATGTCTTCTGGTGCATATGTGTGTAGCTAGAAGGAATTTAGGACAAAGAGCAGTGAAGAACTGAAGCACTGTGTGCACCCAAAGGATCTGCCAGTGTACATAAATGGGCTTCGCTGATTTCTACCAGTCTGCATCTTTGTATTTTCATTTGTTTTAATTATTTTAAGGTACCTCATATGCTTTAATCTTATTTGAAGTCTCAAGTAAGAGGCACTATAATAATACCAGCCATTTTACATAAATGATTCTGTACCAGGTGCCAAGGGTGATGGTGTCAATGAAAGGAAAATTATCTTGATTAATCTTCATTAAGTGCAGCTTTTTAAGATAAGATAGGCAATGAAATTCAGGGACTGATTTATTTAGCTTTGTATCTTTTAAAGCCTCACAAAGGCTCCCTGGGCATTTAGAAATGCAGGTGTGTTTACCCCAACTCCTCAGAACTAAGTTCAGCTCTTTTTTCTGACCAATTATCTCAGAACTTTCAATTCTGCTGATCTCAGTCATTACTTCTGACTGAGGAGGTATCACTTAAAATGTTTAAATATTGTTCAGCTGGAAAAAAAAATCAGTTTCTTTGGCTTTTTTTTCTATCTAGCTTGTTGAATTATTAATAATGCTTTGTTTCACATTGTTTATCAGCATGGTTTCTGGATGATGAGTATGCACACACACACATGTTCATGACTATTTCCTTTGTTTCCACATTCTGTGGTGAGTATCCTTTGTTTTTCCCAATAAAATACAAAGCTGTGCTCTGGAAAAAAATAGATAAAGTTACATGAAGCAGATTAAATAGATGTTTCGAGCAAGACAAACTATGTGCAAGGACCAAATAAAGCTAAAGAACAATACACAGCACTGTTCCCCAGTACCAAGCATGGGAAACACCTCACAAATACTTGTTGTAAATGTAAACATGAGTTGCCCAAGAAAAAGAGAAAAATTGGCCAGAAAAACAGTAGGTTCCATAAATAGGTACTTCATTTGAATTTCTGGGGTTTGGAATCAACTTAAGATTTTAATATATGAATGACTTACAAATCCAGTGGGAATCCAAAATTAATTCAGCAAACAAAATCTTTGCCCTAAGGCATTAAGATTGTTTCTTTATATGTGAACTAGTTTTCCTGAAATTGTCTAGTATATTTTTAAATTTAAATAGGAATGATGTAAGATATACAAACTACATAGTAATTCTTCCTTTTCCTTGTAGTTAAAGACTGACCTTTCAGTTCACTAGCACAAATTTCTCTGAAATATCTGCCAGGCAAAGCAAAGCTTCCATCTTGATTGTACTCTTTAATAAAACAGTTTGAACATTACAAATCCACCAAGCATTAAAACATACTATTCTACATATGGAGCTGCTTTTCTTTCAAACGCAGACTATAATTAGCTATAGTGTCCCTTCTGCTCTACCAAGCCTAAAAGAGTAGTGCTACCTAAGTTAATATATGGGTTCCTTGGTTGTCAGACTGGCAGAAAGTCCATATAATACGAAGAGGAGAACTGTTATTCCCAGAGAAGCAGAAAGAGCTGGGCAGCAGCTTGACTTTACATATTTTACATCTTGCAAGCTCTAAATTAATTAAAACTTACAGAAATTATCTGAATATCTGTATTTTTTTCTGTAACCTAGGGCTCTCAGGGTATTCTTTATCATGCTTTCAACTAAAAAGAATTACAAACAGGATTTTTTTCCTCGTGTAAAAAGACAGCAGTTGAGAAATTCAACACATAAATTAAAGACTCTCTAGCTACAAACATGAGCATAAAGTTAGGTTGGCTACACCAACTGATAGTATGACCTGCAGGACCACGGCTACGTTAGCTACCCTGAAGGGAATTCTATTTCATTCATAGTGACATGCTTGGGCTCACATTATATTCACTTTGATTAAGATAGAGAGAGGATTGCTTGTATTTAGATTTTTTCATTTTTTAATAGGGCCAAGAGCAATCAGCTACACTGAACCTTCATGAACTGCAGTTCATGAACTTCAGACCCTTCAGAGAGCTAGAGGGAAAGAGTGTACTCCATCCTTCAGGCAAGGCAGTTTTGAAGCTATATTCATTTTTATATGACCCCCCTCCATTGCTGGGACTCCAGAAGCAGTAATGCACAAAATAGTCCCCCACTGCAAAACGAGCACCAAAGAACCCCATAACTGAGTCACTAACAAGATAATCATGATCTCAGTCGAAGTCCCTCTGCTTCCCAGGCCTATTCCATGTTTCAAATACCTGATGATGTTCCCTTTCCATTCCCTAGTATTGCTGTCTTTATATAGTAATAGTCTTCTCTGCAGTAATGCCAATCATTAATGACAAACCACATTCCTTAAATAAATGAACAACTATCTTATAATGTGATACTGTCCTTTTTTTATTTTGCTTCACCGTTCTGGGACTCTGCAGACTACAGCCATTTGCAACAGGTCTTCTTAGGGCCTTGTCTGAGAAAAGACAAAATGTTCTGGCCCTAATCCAGGAAAGCACTTAGATACATGTTGACATTTAAGTAGATGAGTGGCCTTAGTGAGGTCAATTGGACTACTTACTTGTGTAAAGCTAAACCTGTCCTTAAATATTTTGTTCGATGGACACAGACTATTCAGCACTCTGAATGATTGAACCCATTATTAGATCATACACAATTATTACTATTGCACAAATGCTTTATGCAATAATAATTGCCTTCCAAATTCTTTGAAATATGTTTAAGTTTATATATAAGTTTATATATATATAAGTTTATATTCAGTGAACAATTACTGCATCAGATTTCAGTCCAACGCCATAGAAAAGCTATGTGATTACTTCCAATAAGTATAAGGTATTCCTGATTGTCATTGTGTTTCGGCAGTGCTGTGGGGTGTTGAGATTGAAAGGATAGGACATACTAGGGTCTGAGTGTGACCTCAAACCTGCCCCACAGGGCATATCTAAGTCTCTGTCACCCCTAGTTTGCTCTCTGGCAAACATTTGCAGCAATGCTAGTTCCTGCATCTTTGTGAGGGAGCTTTTTTTAAAACAAGACAAATGACCAGATCCCAAACTTGCTAGCATTTTTGATGGAAAAAGAACATCAAGATACCTTAGCATTATGTTGCCTGTCTAATCATAAGCTAGTATTGCAGCGTGGCAGCTGAATGTTGGTTCTTTGCCCTAGAATCCAGCAAGCCGATTATTCAATGTGAGACATAGCTCAGACTTAGTTTTTATTCTTCCTCTACAGTAACTGAATGGCTGTCTGCCCTCATTACTGATATATTTTTCCTGTGTAGCATCATTAACAGAAATTCACAAAAAATGAGGTTTTGCGGTCACTTACCAGTTCTTTGTTTGAGGTACCAAGCACAGAAGGGAAAGAGGATACACCTTTTATGAGGCCTGATAGGAAAGTCCAGCCATGTCTGGCCCTTACAGACCTCTCCAAAACTGCTTGTTTCTGCTGTGACGTATGTCACATAGAGCTCAGTGAACCACTCTACTGGGAGGAATTAATTTGTTAACAAGCGACACAATCATGGAGTCAGAACAACAGCGCTCATCTTTCAGCTTCCTTCAGACTTTCATCAAATAACTGAGATTAATGATTTTAGCAAAAATTCCAAGGCTTTCCATTAGAGCAAAATTCCTTCTTGGCCCCAATATGTATATATTACCTATATAAGTAAATGAGAAATACTAATCAGTGAGATCCTAATTAAGAATTTTCCAGTGCTTGTGTACTTACTATTCAGGTTGTTCTGGAAGAGGAAAAGTGAAAAGCTAACACACTGATTTGAAGAGTATCATCTTCTTCATGCATTCTTCATCCTGCACATGTGCCACCATCTGAATGCCACGGAAGGTTATTGTGGAGGAGTTGATCTCAGACCTTAATTTTTCCGGTACACAATAATCAGTGGAGTGATCAACATCTAAAGATGCATCACTTCTTCTTCATAGTATACCGATATTTAGCATGAAGTAAAACATTATTCCACAGGTAAAACCAACAAAGTTTACAAAGCTTCTAAGTTTAACTAGCTGCCAGAAAAAATAAAGGTTGCATTCTGTTCCATTCAAATTAACACCCTGAAATTTGAAGACTATCTCAAATCGCACTTGGGCTACACAACCCTTTTAACTTCCCAAAACAATGTTGTAAATCTTGCAGCAATAAACTGCCTCGCAGAAGTTCAGCACTTCCTGCTCGCTCTACGGTAAGAAAGACCACGCAAAAAAAGACCGTCTGGCTCTGACGCTGGTCAGAAGCAGGAAGTCGGGGAAGCGTCAGAGAACAACACGTTAACCCAGACTGTTAAAATCCTCAGGAGCACTTTGTCTACAGAGCTTGGCCAAAGGTTAAACTGGTTCCTAAGAACTAATCTGTTCTACCTTGATTTTATGCTGACTTTCTGTTGCATGTAAAACAGGAAGCAATGGCTGGACTGAATTCCAGATAAAATATTTTCTGTTTTTCTTTCATGTTTGTTTGTTTGTTTGACGCAGCAAATCTATTGTTTGTTAATTGGTTTTATTACATTACCTAGCACTTCAGTATTCCAGGAACTGTCAGAGCATTTTGGCTTTGAAAATACATGCATGATCATCCAGAGTTGTTAAGAATATCAGTTCAAAACACTTCTGCATATTTGTTTTGTTACAACACTATCAGTGTGCTATTCTAAGGAGAACACACCTTTAAGAAGCATTTAAGAATGTATACTAAGACAAAGCAACATTCCTCTTTCCAAAGTATGCAAATTTTAAACATGGCTCAAAAAAAATAAGCCTAGTCATTAAATTATAACACAAGAAACTAACCTGCTGGGTTTTTTAATGGGAAAAAAGCTCACAAAACCTTATGAGAACCTTGACCCAAACTCCTCTTCGAACCTACCTGGAACAAATACCAGTTTTATAAGTCTTCTGCTCAAGTGTGTGCAGTTAAGCTTTCTCTTTCTCTTTTTCTATCAGTGTTTCCGAAGTGCCTCCCTCTCACTGGTTACCAGGCAACAGAACAATATTGCTCTGCATGCACATCCAGCAATAACTGACATTATACTGTATTTTTGCAGAGTTTCTCAAAGAAAATAAAGATGTCCTGAAATACTGTCTTGTGTGATAAATAGCTACTGCCCAGAAGACATTTAAATGCTTAAAATGCTGATTTCTTTCTTCATAAAAATGCAGAGATTGAAAAAAAGAACCTTTCTCTCATAGACAGACTCCCATCCAAAGTGAATTTATAAGGCTAAAATAGACCACACTGCAGAAGCTAGCTGCTTCAGTTGTTATTTCAGACAATTAACAGCCTTTTAGGTTCTACAGCCACTTGCATAAGCCCTTATCTTACAATCAAGGCAAAACTAATAAAGCAGCTACAGACATCAAGTTAAAGTACTTTTCAGTGTCTTAAAGACTAAAACGCTGTCTGTATGACAAAGCTGGTTTTCTCCTGTTCTGTTTGCTGGTTTGATGTCAATAAAAGTCAAGAGTTCAGCAGTTTGCCCAAAAATCTTTGCTTTTTATATCAGTTATTAAAGATGGGCCCAGATCTAATCTAACCACACACCTTCTCTGAACCCAAATCATCACTGAGAGGGAGGGATGGTTTACAGCCCTTCATCTGGAACCAGGTTGCATTCAAGAAAGGTCTGATTCTAGGTCTTGACCAAAGTAACTCTAGGTCCTTTTATGCAGTCGGTTTCAGATTTCACACTGTAGGTCAAATTCACATTTATGCAACACTAAGATAAGAAATGGAAGGCATTTGCATTTTTTTTCATTCCCCAAACAAAAGAGAAATCTTTAATTCTAAACAAATATCCCATGTCATCCCACCAAAGTATTCAATGTACTGAATTCTTAATCCCTAGTTCTTAAATACTAAAAAGGTATGCAGCAGCATCAGTAAATAGCCCTCACTGGTATGTTACACAAATTTATCTTAAAACAATGTCAAGGGTGAAATCTCAGAATACTCAACAGCCTGTTTTTTGATTCTGCAGTAGTCAAATTGCAACATTTTATAAGACTTTTTTTTAATTTAAATTTATAAGGGTAGCTTTCATTTTTGTTACACTTCTGTTAGACTTTTTCGTTTGCTTTGTTTTAGATGTAAAACTGTAACTGATTAATGTTTTCAGACTAGATAAAAATCTGTTCCCAGAATGATTTGAATCATGACCTTCAGGACAGACAGTGCATCAAGATATATATGACACCTGAAAAAAATAGTTCCATTTCCTACTGCTGTTGATGTAAAAGTGGTATACAACTACTTGCTAGATAACAGCAGAAAGATTTGTGGTTTGCTTTCTTGGATCTGGGAAAGTGCAGTGCAGCATAATGATGCATTCTCAGCTTGTCTAGATAACATAAATAGCATTGCTCAATGCATACATTTGACACTTTATTTACTCCAAAAGTCAGCATAGATGAGCATTGAGACTGTACAATAAACACCTCAGTTCTGTTTCTAGCTCTTGCAGGAGGGACCAAATGCAAACACTGGATTAACTTATTTACAGAATGGCTGGAACGTTAGCTGGCTATTGCCTGTAGTGGGAATATTATGCCTTGGCCAAAAGAAAGACTCCAGTCTGCCCTGAAATATAAATAGCAATCACGAGAACTAACACCTCAAGGCATGACCTGGCTTGTAGTTTACTGCCATTTCTTGTATGCCAGTCCTTCCCCACGTACAGCTTCTTTTAACTGAAGAAAAAATATCATCAGCAACAGCATGTTTTCTCTGCAGAATAAAGCAAACAAATCAGATGAGATGAGAGTGAGTGAAAAGATGATGTGTCTACAGAAATCAGCTAGATCCCTTATGTGTTCATTCTAACAGTTGACTTTATTCATAGAAGTAGAATTTTTTTGAGCAAAAAGTTCAAGTCAGGCAGCAGAGGGGAGATGGTGGCATCTGGACTCCCCTGAAGCCAACTTCACTTTTTATCTTATTAAAGTTATAATATTTGAGTAGATTTAGTCCTACTAAATAACAGGGGAGAAAAAAACACTTAAAAATTAGTATTTATTTTTTATACATTGCCAATGATGAGAAACAATATTTGCATATTGAGTCCCTTTCCACATATACAGGCACACGACTTGCAATCCACTTGTTTTAAGCTAAGCTAAATGAAAAAATAGATTGTGCTATCTCCTAAAAACCAATCAATAGCCACTGTAAAGATCAATAGTCTAAAAAACAATTGACTGCTCATGTCACAACCTGTACTTTCCATTCCACACTAAATACAATTGTAGATCGATATTTGCCAGATGTCTATTTGGAAACAAAACATTCTGGCTATTGTCTCTGTCCTTAACCTTGCAAAAAATATTGGTCTTTACATTTAGTTTAACCATCCCCTGATGTGCTGTAGTATTCCACTAACAGCATCTCCCAGAAGTCTCGTTATCTTCCTTTTCTAAATGTAGTGAGGGAGGTACTTTCCCTGGCTTTCATTAGTCTGTCCCACATCATACAAATCAGACTTCATCATGCTGACAGTAGAGATGTGTTTATTTGGAAGGGGATGAGAGGAAAGTGTCTGATCTGGTAATGAGGGGCAGTTCCTTATCTTTAAAGAGAGTTGACTATCAAGACTCACACCCTGGTCAAGCAAACATGCTTCTCTTGCTCACCTATATTATTGATGGATGTCCTTCTAAAAGCAATCACCCCTTTTTAAAAAAACGACAAGCTGAACAATACAAAAGCTCCTCCACTATTAAAATCCCACTGCTGCTCCCCCAAACAGATTTGAGGCGCTGAATTTGTTGAGTGCGGAAAAGTTCCCATTTCTCTGTTGTAGGTGGCACGGGCAGAGGCACTCGCACGCCCCGAGCCCAAGGAGCTGCAGCGCTGACCGAGGCTCCGCTGGTGTGGCAGAGCGGCACTGCCAACAGGATTTCTCTCCTCAGTCCTGCGGTGAGAACTGAGTAAGTGCTGTGGCACTTTGCATCTGAAGGAGGAGCTGGATCTTGTGTTGTCAGAGAGGGAGAGAAGGTTTAAATAGGTAATTTTTAGAGACTGTCAAAACTGAAAAGTGTAAACATTGTTCACATTTCTTTAAAATTCTGGCAGGGAGTGAAAGCCGCCTGGATGTGTGCCATCCTACAGTTGCAAAAACGTTTAGCAAACCATATGCTGCCCTAGAAGACAGGTCCTAGACAGATCCTCCCTGGTACGTTTGAGAGCAGCAGCAAGCAGGCCTTGGAGCGCTGCTGCCCTTGCCCCATCCAGCACCACTGCACTTCCTATTTCTGCAATAGGGCTCACTAGATGTGCTGCCCCACAAGGTCCTAGACACGGTGGGCAGTGCTAGCTGTGACATTTGGGAAGTATGGATGCATCTCTTTGCAACTGTAAATCGTTCCTCTTTCCATTTACATTCGTGGAGTAGGGATTCAGATATCCTTCTGATTTACCTGCAGGTTATTAAATGGAGTCTAAATTCCCTTTGCGTTTTATTTTGCATAATATGATCCTATAGAGAATAGTTCCCCTTTATCACTATAATTCTGCAGTAACTTTATGGGCGTCTTTAGTTCTACGTCAGTGTGAAATGGGTGTAAGTGATTTCAGAGTCAGACATTAGGATTTTTCACAAGTTTTCTGTAGCTTAGAAAAAACACTGATTTAATAACTGCAGTGTAGATGTTTTTAACATGCCGTCAATGATTGCTATGCAACATGACTTCAAAAATTAAAAAGTCAATTGCTTACATTTTATTCTCTTGTCTGAGCAGTCCTGGTGAATTTATCAGTGCACTAGTGTAACTGAAGCAGAATTTGGCCCAGTGATGCAAGATGCCTTTAGCATTTCAAAACAGGCAACATTTTGCAACAATGACGAATATCCTATAACTCACATAAATTACATATACTTGCACAGACTTCTGTTTGGTCGTACAAAAGACTCATTTTTTCCCTAAATTCCACATGGCTAAATCTGGATCCCTTATCCTCAGTCAGAGGTTCCTGCATGCCTACCGTCTCAACATAAATTAATTGTACGCTTCTCAACCCTGTAACTTCTCAGTTCCATAAATTATTCTGGCCCTTTCAGCCTGACATTAATTACAGTGCCTCACAATTCATACTGACACACTTTATCTTGGACTCAAACTGTCTCTTATGGTGATAGCTCCAACCATACATACCAGTCCTTCTACAGTTCATACTGGTCTCTCCCAGCTTTAATACCTGTAGCCTGTAATATAACTATCAACCAGCTTCATTGTCCTATCTTGTCCACTGTCTATGTCTTCTCCTCCTGCACTTATATAGGTTCTCCACTCCTTTTTCAGGTCCAGGTAGGAAACTTCAGGTATCATTCACTCCTGCCCATAGCCCTGAACACCAGGGAGAAGGAGAAACAGGGTATTTTAGCAGAGACTGGGGCACCATGAAAGCTTAAAAACATTGAGAGCTTTTCTTGTAGAATGTCTTATCTTAGTGGATTAATAAAGGAGTTGGTTTGAGCACTGCAGCCACACCAATTGATTGGCAGTTTACTGGTTGTAATAGCGTGGCCAGCAGGACTAGAGAAGTGATTGTCTCCCTGTACTCGGCACTGGTGAGGCTGCACCTCGAGTACTGTGTTCAGTTTTGGGCTCCTCGCTACAGGAAAGACATTGAGTTGTTGGAACGTGTCCAGAGAAGGGCAACCAAGTTGGTGAGGGGCCTGGAGCACAAGTCTTATGAGAAGTGGCTGAGGGAGCTGGGGCTGTTTAGTCTGGAGAAGAGGAGGCTGAGGGGAGACCTTATCGCTCTCAACAACTACCTGAAAGGAGGTTGTAGTGAGGTGCGTGCTGGTCTCTTCTGTCAAGTAACAAGCAATAGGACAAGAGGAAACGGCCTCAAGTTGCACCAAGGGAGGTTTAGATTGGATATTAGGAAAAATTTTCTCACCGAAAGGGTTGTCAAGCATTGGAACAAGCTGCCCAGGGAAGTGGTGGAGTCACCATCCCTGTAGGTATTTAAAAGATGTGTAGATGTGGTGCTTAGGTGCTTAGTGTAGTGGTGGACTTGGCAGTGTCAGGTTAATGGTTGGACTCAATGATCTTAAAGGTCTTTTCCAACCTAAATGATTTTATGATAATCTAGATTTCTCCTATATTGGGGAAAATGCAAAGATCCCAACAGTGACTAATTTAGACACACTGGGCAGGCTTGCCTAGGTGGGCAAAAGAGCAACAGCGTGGTCAACTCCTGTGAGAATTTTCCTGCCCGACAGCTCTGCAGCATCTGTATTTTGGTGGCTTCACTGAACGCTCCCGTGAGCACACAGCTGCCAGCTGGAGGCTGGCAGAGCCTGTGGGGATGATCGCTGCCGGCAAAAGCCCTGGAGGCCTTGCTGCCTTCCCCAAAGGCTTCTTCCCAGCTGTGGGCTGCTGGTGCTGAGCAGAGAAGCCACAGCCCTGGAGGCAAACAGCGGGGAGACAGGAAGGCTGCAGCAGGAGGAGGACTGCAGAGCATTGCACTGAGAGAAAATTACGAGATGAAGGGAGGGAAAAAACCCAACCTCTCTCTTTCTAGCTAAGTACTGTGTTCTTCCTCCCTTCCCCTCAACCCCATTTTTAGGATTTTTAGACATCCTCTCACAACCTCCATGTCCAGCTTGAGCACACTCCTGGGAGCCCACAGCACTTGTGGAGCTCTGGCTGTGCATTTCAGGCATGGCCATGATAAGACTGTCCCAGCCACGGCCAGACCACCCCAAGGACAGCAAGGCCAATACTGCTGACTCCGGAGGTGCTTCCATTCCCTGCAGCTGCAGGGAGAGGTCTAGGCTGGATTATTCTATGCCTTGCATTGGTTAGGGAGCCTGGCACCACACACTGCCACACTAGAGAGAAACAGGGATGGGTGTGAAGGAATGGAGCAGTATACTCTACATAAGACCTATGGTTCCCTAAATGTCGCAGCTGCTGGCTCTTTGTGACAGGACAAGAAGCAGAGACAGTGGAACAGCAGAGCAGACAGAGAAAGAATCCAGGTTTCGGGATAACACCAACATTCAAGGCAAGGATTATTTCCAACTGGAGAGCAAAATCAAGGCTTAGCAGAAGGCACTAGGAAGGGGCAGTGTCCACGCAGGAAGGGAACCTGCTCAGAATTTGCATTTTCACATTAGAGAAATCTAATATGATCTTTACAAACATATGCCAGATCTTTCCATTACTCTAGCAAGTTATTATTCTCCCTCTCAACTTCACAATCAGAAGCCTAAACTCCAGTAGTCTGTCCCAAACCTTTTTAAAAATAGCCTATTTAGAATCTTCTTTATTTGATTACAGGACCATGAAAATTTCCAGATGCATTTTTTGGAATTACATTGTCAAGAAACTGAGAACCTTAGCAGTCATAGTCAGCAAATACAGTTGCTCTGGACAGCTGTATTTTAAGGAAAAATGTACAACAGTGACTTGAAAAAGCTCAAGCAAACCAGCAAGAGCATGATGCAGAATGCTGTAGAAACCATCAACGTATTTTACTAATTAGATTAGAATTAGCTGGAGTTTTAGTTAAAACATGTAAGCATTTACTGCGTCATGTACCCTGATGATGTTAACATGATGTTGAATTACAGTTATGGACAGATAAAAGGTTTTTCAATGAGCAATGAAAACCAATATATTCCTAGTGAACTTTTGAACCTCTATTATTTCAAAATGTATTAACATTGCTGGTAAAGGAAGAGAGACAAATTTATGACTGACAGTTTGGAAATTCTTGCTTTCTGAGGTATTCTGAGGACGAAACAGTCATGAGAAATGACATTTACCCCCTATGTCCCTGAGCAATTTGTGCTCTAAAGCTAACCAGGAAACAATCCCAGCCAGTATTCAAACAGATGCCAAGAACAAATATAATTAGTTAAAGAAAATATGTTTAATAATGCTTTAGTCCTCAATAGATATAATCAATACATAAAGAAGCCAACAAACACATGGCTGGAGATGTCACCATAAAAGACTGGAAAGTATCTAGCTACCAAAATCTACCCTGATGGTATTTAAGTAATGTCTTGTGCTTCTGTAACTTGGTAAAGCTATTTTGTTTGTTTATGATTCAGCAAAATTACTATGTCACCAGTAAGTCTGGATTTGAATAAGACCGAGATAGAAACCACAGTATTCCTTTTATTTTAGTTGAGAGAGAAAACACTCCTGCAACCAGGAAATGATTCTGTAACATGGGAAAAGTCAGGGTGAATCTTCCCCCTGAGAATAGTGAGCGCTGGGCCAAGCATTACATGTAGTAGGACTTGCAATGCAACTGTGACAGGGCAACATCAGCACACATCCTGATGCTGAAGAATGTCCCTGGTATCACCTGATACAGTATTACCCAGTAATTTATAAAAGAATGAAATATTCAGCATAGTTTTCCCATTTGTAATGGCAATAACAAAAGTTTTCAATAGTTTATTGGAAAAGTTACTTCAAACCTATTAATGAAAAGCTCTTTTTTAACGGGTAAGTACTAATACCAACTTCTCATCCTTGTTATTGTCTTTCTTGTATCCCATTTCTCATCGTTACCTTCTTTCTATTTTCCATGTTATCTTCTACTGAATCTGTTGGTAGAGTTTGTAAGGTATTAGAACAGTTAAGTAGGACTGTCTAGTCTGGCTGCAGGCATGACAGGCCAGAGAACCTAACGAACGCAACTATCTATGCATCAAGCCCATATACTCTGTTTGGGTTATACGCAACAAAGATGCCTGCTCTTCACTTTTTAGTTTTAGTGCTCTTCCCCTACTCTTTTCTTCTTCTCCAGCGGGCTGAAATAATTCATAACACTGGAGACATAGGAGCCGTGTGACTCATTTCCTCGCCTGTGGGGTCCATCAGCTGAGAGATTGTATTTGATTTCTTTTTCCTTTATTACATAATTTTAAAATACAGTAATAACTCGTAGCATAACTTTAAAATTACCACAGGCCACAAAGAGAAGTGGTGCATTTTACTGCACTGGAGTCTATCTGCACAGATATTACAACTAACTAAATACCATACTACACAAACTCCACAAACTGGGATTTGACTTAATAGATTGGGAATATTGTTTAAATGGTTAATTTATGGACTGCCTCTCTAAGACAGATTATGCAGAGAATTCAAATCCTATTTATTGCAGCCTTGCAAAGAGCTTAGGGAGTATCTGATAAAAGGTGTAATGAATTGTATATTGTATTGTATACTGATACTGTATTTGATATAATTTTTTCAGACAAATTGCTTTTTTTCGGTGGATTCATACTTACAGGCCATTGTAAAATTTCTCCTTCCCCCTCTCCCTACTGTCCTTATCTGTCTTTCCCACTCCTTCCCTTATTTTTCAATGCTTCCCACATTTCCTGGCCCCCGTGCTCTCCCTCCCTCCGGTCTCCAGCTTTTCACACTGTTTTGGTTTTCTTCATTCTTTCTTTTGACATCCAGGATCTTCATGTCTGCCATCACCCTATATGAAATCATTCCTTCTGTACTGTTTGCTATTCCCTACCTCCATACAGCATCAGAAATATCATAAATGTCTGCCTGCATCTTTAACTCCCTTCTCAGGGATTCTCCCTGTCCCCTGTTCCTCAGAATGCTTTCTGTACACAGTGCATACCCTGCAATCTTCTCCTATTATCCCTTGTGCTATTCATTCAAGCTCTTGAAGCCCATCCAGTTTCTGCTCTATACTCTGGCTCTTTTTGCTGCCAGAAAATGATCTAGTTCTCATATTTCTGGGCAAGGAAACAATCTCCATTTCCTATCTCACTTCCTGGATACTGTTTCACCATCAAATGTCTCTGTCCTTTATATTCAACCCCCCTTTCTCCTCAGTCCTAGCAGATCGTAAATTTCTGCCTTGCTTTCTGCCGTTTAGAGTTTCAGGTATCACAGCATCATTTATCCTTAATGTATATCTGCCTCCTTTATGTATAACTAATCCAATATCAAATATAGATGACCAACTTACCTTAAACTCCTCCTGGAGTATGGATTTATTGAGAGACAGCTCCTTCTAGACAAGTTATTTACAGGTCAAGTTTCATTACAGAATAAGAATTGACATTTCCCCCAATATGGAAGTCACTAGCTCTCAAAGGTTAGTGAATCCCATTCAACAGAGTTTGGTGTTCTGCAGCATTTTGCATTTAAACCAACAATAGATAATTTCATTAGAATGTTGGCCAGGTTAAAATCCTCAAAGAACTAGTAGTTATTTTCTCTGAATATCTTGTTTTTCCCCCATTTCCTCACTGATCTGTCAATGCTTGTTCCTTATTGTAAATATCAAAGATCTTTTAGGTGATAACTGCTCTTTTGGTCACTTCTACTTAGAGCCTTGTACATAATTTTGATCATCATTTCCTTCCACAGTCCCAGGTCTCTAAAGCCAAGGTCAAGCTTCTTTTTTCTCCTCCTAGGAATGCCAACTTTACAGGTTACATACTTAACCTTCAGCTCTAAGGGTTAATTCTCTGCTAGATTTTTTTGAGATGTCAGAAGTCATATGTGGCCTAGCTGTCTGTGGCTTCTCTGGAAGAATTAATTACAGCAGTGTTTGCTTCAATTCTCCAATAAAATAGCTGTATTCCTAGATATAGTATAACCTTTCGTATTCAAGGAAAAAAAAAAAGAGCATTTCACTTGGGGTTACAGTTAACTCCTCTAGTCTAGACTTCAAAGTGAGACTGTATTTATGAGATTCAGTAAGCACCAGTCAGTCCTGAGGGCTCTTAGTCTGAAACTCACTGCAAAAGTATCTGAAAAGCAAAAAGTTTGGAATCTTTCCTTCCTCATGGAACAAAGATATGATTCATGACCAGCAAGCAGGCTAAAACAAAACTTAAAAAAAAAAAAAAAAAAACAAAAAGAAAAACAGTGATTATAGAGTCCAGTCACATCATATCTAACATATTCAGGTTCAAGATCTTACTTCTCAGTGAAGGCAAATTCTGCATTTTCCCCTAACAATTACTGAAGAGATCTTATCCAAACTGCCTTCATTATGGACAGATATTAATCTCAACTTCTTAGAAATGTGTCTTTAACAGCAATCAGAGATGAATCTTCTGTTATTTTTCAGTGCTGCCAATTCTACGGTTAGGATGGAAACCTGAAGACTAAACCTGCCCTTCATTTGTACTCATGATCGCTGCTGCTCCTTGTTCTTCAGGGTTACTCCCTTTACATTAGAGGAAGCCGCTTGCACGTCATAAAAACCGAAAAGGTCTCCAGATAAACCTGGTCAAAGAATTTCTTTCTTTCAGCCCTCTCTCTTTGCTTTGATACACCAACCACGGGGAGAGGGAAGTAGTAAAGTTGCTAGATGGTCTCCACAGCACGCACGCACTTCAAATGAAGTAATCCTCCCTGTGCCAGTTACTCTGTCAGAGGGCCAGCTACTGCCATTATTTTATAGCACAAAGTGGTTGTACTGCATAAAAGAGCGTGACCGATTATTTTCATTACTGTCTATATGGCATGTAGCATGCCGCTGCCAGCTTGTAAATTGTAAATGTTAAACAGTAGTTTTGATTATATTTTATTATTGGAAGAACAGCCTGCTCTTCTTGGAAACATTTCCTCCTTCCCTGCCCTCCAAGACACCCAAAAATTATTTCAGTCTTTTCAGGATAGGGATTTCAAAGTGCCCTTTCAATTAAAACCCATTTTTACTAGCTTGGATGGTACTCTGGTTACAATTTGGGTTTTATAGTTCTATTTTGAGGCATATGGTAATCTGAAACTACAAGGGAGGGAATGCCACTGGTTCTTCCAGCAGCTGGAGATGAGGCACATTCCAGGGTTAAATGGCTCTTGGTTAATACTTGCAGCAATTTTGTCTATAATTATTCTCAATGCCTGAGAAATGGCCACATAAGTGGGAAGATTATAGTTTTGTGGCTGTTCAGAGTTTCTGAAATTCCATTTGTTCCATTGTGTTGCATCTGGGAATCTGCTAAAAAAGTTAAAATATAGCTGAAATTTGACATCCATAGCTAGTGCAGACTTTGAGGAGTAAAATTTGTGTGGTGCAATTAGAGAGGAAAAAGGTAGCTGGAATTCTTCCAGATGCGCTGTCCTCAAGCATATTTCCATAGAAATTCAAGATCAAACACTTTTCAGTTAGCAGCATCTTTAGGATGGATGTACACATATCCTCTCTCCTTCTGCACCAAGCACAGGTATATAGCATGCATTATGCCTGCTCACTTGCAGAATCCCAAGAAATTAAAGAGACCCTGAAAGAGAGGAAGGAGAGTAAATGATGAAAGTGCATATGGACAATGTATCTTGAAGATCGCTATTTACAGAGCGGATCTGTGCACAGACTGCCATGCTCACTGTAGGCCACAGGCACAGACAAAAGAAGAAAAGATTTAATCCTTTTCAAATAGAAGGACAAGGCTTGTTTGACATCCCATGTGTGACACAATGCCTTGTCCCCAGAAATGTAAAATCTGTGAAAAAATAAAAGCAGGTTAATGTTCTGATTCTGGTGAAAATCTGGTTTAGCATAGGTAGAAATTGTCTGAGAGAAAAAAAATCAGTTTCACTTATTTTGTGAAAAACTCTATATCCAGCTTTTTGCTTGCTTTAAAAAAAAAAATAAATAAAACAAAGCAAAACACAACAACCAAACTTTAATGTGGACCGGTAGTGCTACAAAAATGAACTAAGCTAAACTCAGGCTGAGGAAGGCGGAAGAAAATAATAATTTTTAAAACGTTTTGAAACTATACTTGGAAAAAATCAAAACCCATAAGACCAAGTAAAACTCTGAGCAGTGTACCAGAAGTTACAATTCCTACTATGAAATTCCCATCTTGATCTACTACAGAATTACCCTCAATTCAGTTCAGTCAGTATAAGTGAGCAAGAAAACTGAAACCATGATTTATATTTCTCCACCTTCCAACTGTTTCTTTTCTATGACTTCAGATAATTTGGGCAAGACTCTGCCAAGCTTTTACATTAAATGCTCCAAGAGAAGAGGGGAAACAATAGGCGAGGAATGTTTTCTGGGCTTATATATATATATGCTGAGCAGAAGTAGAGGGTGGTTGACACTGAAAAACTCTTCAGAAATGTTCAGTGCCAAAAGGGATGAGATGAGGTAGGCGTGACAGGTAGAACTGTAGCTCCGCTGGCTGCCTGCATACATGGTCTGCTGACCCAATTTTAAAGCTGAACATGTATCTTTACCTAGGTCAGGGGAAGGGACATCAAAACAAGACTCCCCAAGACCTTGTTCAGAAATTAAATGAAAACCTTTCCTCTTTAGTGTACCCAGTTGTACTTACCACCGGCTGTATTTTATTGTTTTTATTGTATTTTTATTGTTTATACAGTGCATTACATAGTACTGTAGCATTACACAGAGACCTTAAGACAGGGTAGCATTAAGTTGGAGACTGTACAAATATGTATGAGGAAATGCTTTCTGCTTCAAAAAACTTCAATCTACTGTTGCTTATAAATAATAAAAACAAAGGGGAGTAAGAGAAAATCAGGAAGAGGCAATCAGGAATAGAAGTATAACGATCACACAGCAAGTGAGCAGCATGGTCTCACTTTGATGTTGCGTATGCTGGAATAAACCTGGAGTGGGTCAAGTTCAGCCAAAAGTCCTATACCAGTCTAAAAGCTGCATCAATCAGGAGGAAAGGAAAGTAAATTCTGGGATTTCTGGGGACTAAGGAAAAGCCACAAACACATTTTACATCATAAAGCGAGAAAAAAGAGAAGTTAAAAAATTAACACAGAGTGGAGAAATAAGATGCCAACACTTGTCTAGGAAGCGTTTGATAGCATTTATAGCACAGCAATGCCCTTTCTGTGAAGTGAACCTAGATGAGCTCAGAAGGGACTTCATATACACAAAACAGTTGGAAGACGAGAAAAACAGTTTCTTTGGTGGGAAGGTATCTTGTTGAAAGTCCATCAAGCTGGGAAGAAAAGGGAAAAAGGCATATATTAGCACAACAATACACAACAGAAATGACGAGGGTGGGCCAGTAAAGACACGGCCAGTAAAGACACAGCTCAGCAGGGTTAGGGTCTCCCCATTCTCTTCCCCACACTTCCCACACAATGTTCCCCAGCAAGCCTTCCCACAGGTCCGACTGCTGCCGGAGGGGCAGGAAGGCATCCCCTGGAAGGACACAGGCGAGGGAAGCCCAGCACGGGCTCCCAGGCCTCACGTGCCTTCCTCCCCGGCAACCAGTGCCCACACCGTTTTGCCCCCAAGCACCTTCCCATCAGAAGACTGGGGAAAATACAATTTCTTGTAGGTGGCCCCTGCAGCCAAGAACTGGATATTGTCTGTGTGACTAACTGGCTGCACGAAAAAACTCACCTCTGGGCTAGTATGCTATCTCGCAGGGTGGCGCATAGCAGGGCCCAAGCCACAACGGAGTCAAACTCTTTCAGCTGCTGATGGGCAGAGAAGTTACTTGGTGGACTAACTAAAGGCCTGGATGAGATGCAAGGCACCTCTTCTTGCTTGAGTTTCACTTTGGGGTTTTTTTCCTTTTTAATTAGGCAACAATAAAATGGGAGAAATAGAGAGAGTCTGTATACAACAACTAGCAGCAAGCACAATCAGCAAGATGAAGCTGGAGTAATGGGACTGTATGAAAAAAGGTTTTAAGTTGATTGATTTTTTCCTCCCTATGCTGCCCAGTGATAAAATGAATACATGGCCAAATGAAAGTGAAAGACTTCAGGATAGGTATAAGAGGTAATTCTAAAATTTTAACATCCTTTTTGTACCATCTGATTTCAGTGATAGGAAAAATTAATTCCTCTTTTGTATGCTGCTTAAGTGGGAATCACCAAATTAGGCATATTGTTTCTTGTCATTTTATTTTATTGTGCTGTAGCTAGAAGAAGAAATCAATAAATAGACACTAAAAAGGTGCATCTCCAGAGAAAGCTAATCAACCTATTATTGACTCACCTACAGTTATTTTTTGAAGAGAAAATTATCAAGACTCAGATATCTTCATTGAACACAAAGCCTCAGCAGCGTATAGAAGAGCCATCACGGTGGCAGAAAGACAACAGGAAACAGCTTTCGCTGGGCAGAGGTCACTGCTAGAATATAATGCTTCACAGCTAAGGAGTCACTAGGCATTTGAAAGGAATACAGAATTTGCATTATATTTTCACCCCTAAATACTATGACCAAAACAATATACAAATGGATTTTTGGAATATGTATATACATATTTACATACCTGATTTCAGTAATATAAATGCTTATCCAAAGTTAGATGTTCGGTCACTTAAAACTTTTTACATGTGAGTCTTCCTAGTGGGAAACTATTCATCAATGTCCGCATCCAGGGTGGACAGACCCTTAGACATTATGCAAGAGCCCACTCACACTGTACAAGTCCCAGTACAATGCGTTACGTACCATGTAACATTCCTTAGTTTTTCTGCAGGGCAGTGATTTCATCTGCAGTACATCTGCTCTCTGTCTGCTGGAATAACTCACCTCATTCATTCAGAGAATATTTCCCAACAACAGAGCTGCTCTCACGTCTCAGTTTAAGAAGGACAAACAGCCTATTTAAAAACAAATGTCTGGCCAAAAATCTTATAATAATTGCAAATATTATCCCATAATTGAAAGGAAAGATCTTTACTGAAGAAGATTGTTTCCCCTCATGTGCCAAGAAGACTTTTGGTTATTTTTTCTGCTGCTCAAATAAGCTTGCATTTTGTATTCACTTGTATTTCAATTAAAGTATTATTAGAATCCGTAGCATTTGCTTCCTAAATTAAATACTAATTTTTTGCCATCACTATAACCTAATACACCAAAAGCTTTAAAAAGCTCAGGCCAAACTTGATTTTCTGATGCACTCAAGTTTTAAAACACATTTATTGTTCTGAGTGGAATATATCTTAATATAGCATTCAAGTTTCCTTTTTCTCTACAGATATGAACAGTAAGCTGGCTTACAGAATTAATCCTCAGAATCAGATTAATCAAATCACCGCTTATTGATTTAACAGATAAGGGGGTTATTTGATTTTGAAAATGTTATTTGTAAATACTAATCATGGTTTTATCTGTGTCTATTTGTGTTTTTAAAGTGCAAAATACATGACAGGTAAGTCATCTTTAATGCACATGAAGCACTGTGTCATCTATCACCTGTACATCTAAACCTCATCATGCACAGCACTGGAATTCCAAATAAGCCAGTATTTCCAATTGCAGTCACAAACAGTACTGATTAAAATGTGTACATGGCACAGTCAGAGTAGTAGCCTAGTTATCTGGAGGAAAGCCTATTTTAAAAACTACTGGAAAAAGTTGGCAATAGGTACCTATTCTCAGCCAGTAGACTGAGACATCGATCTTCTTTGAAGGCTCATGTCTATCCGTGGTGGAAGAGGGTGGACACAAGAATGTGACCTTCCACCTGCCAGAAGCTGTAGCTTCAGCAGTGTTGTTCTCTCTGACTCAGCAAAACCCACCTCCTATTCTGCAAAACAGAAGTTATCGAGATACTCCCCAAAGCCGTTAGTTTAAGCTCTGTTCATTTTATCAAGCTTTCTGATACCCATTAATAAATACATTTTGCAGTGAGTAGGATTTTCAAAAGCATCTAAATTACATAGGGAGTGTAAGACTCTAAATCCCACCTTGCCTAGACTTTTCTTTGTGCAGGATCTGTTTAGTTATGATGTTTTAAAGAATGAGAAAATAAAAGAGATCTGTTTCTTTCACAGTTTAAGTTCTATTCCTCCATATGAAATTCTGAATAAAATCTGTTCCCAAGGGGTTTAGAGCAAACCCAAGGGGTTTATAGGAAACCCCCTTTGGGAGACAGTAACTCATAACTTCCTTTCCCAAACACAGCGGTGCTAAAAGACATTAATGTCATTCAGAATTTCACATGCTGGTTGATATATTAGCTGATGGTATCTGAATTGCTTTGAAATGCTGCCTGAGCCTACAGGTGCTGCCTTGAAGCATCAACACCAGCTCTGTCAGGTGGCAATAAATCCACTGCTGCTGTATGCAGGAGCAGTTATCTCTTGCTGTTAAGGCTGCTCCATACTGTAGTCACTGCCTGAGACTTTATCATACAAAACACTTGAATTGATGCCCTTATCTCCCTCCTTCCTGGTGTTTAAATAAGGTACTATTTCTCCATAATCTGCATCCTTCTGATGTAAAAAGAAAAACAATAATGTAACCACTGGCTATTCCTTGTGGTAGCACTGCTTTTTCAAACATTATTTTCTACAGTAGATATGTGCAGGGTGTCATTTTCACAAGGAAGTGGCACTCTCCAAGAGCCAAATCACACTGGTGGTTTGCTCCATCTACCTACCCGTCTCTTCATCTGTCTGTGAGTCCCCAGCATTTCTGACATTGGTTTCCAGTGATATGATCATATTGGGTTTATGAACCCAAAGGTTGAATGAATATTAAGTACTGAAAATCTAGGTTTTGCTTGTCCTGTTCTCTAACTGGGTAATGCTAAATACGATTCAGAGCTTAACTTCACATATTTTTAATAGCTTCTTTCTTATTTTGACATTCCCACTAACCTGTAAGATGGACAGTCAGGGTAACCAATATTTGTACATCTCAACTGTACTCCTCTGCAAACCACTTAAATTCATGACCAATAAACTGGAGCCTGCGGCAAACCAGAATGTTCTTAATTTGTAGACAGAATTTCCTCAAAGATTTATCAGCAATCTAAGTCGTAAATACACTTCATAGATCCAGCAGAAAGCACGGTTATTCACGCAGTACTGGAGGCTCAAAGAACCACCTGCCTGCGTAAGCTGGCAAGCGAAGGACTGGGGGAAAGCTGACCTTGCGGCGAAGGAAGTGTCACTTGCCTTGAGCCCAATTTAGTGATAGCATAGGGTAGGTGAGGCAGTTCTGAAGACCGCAACAAGGAGGAGGGAACGAAAGTTAGGGTCAGCCGTCAGTGGCGGGTGGGATGGAGTCCTTGATCAAATAGATGGAGCGACTTCTGCAGAGTACCGAGGAGCTCCTGCGCGTTCAGCCTCCTGGGCTCAGGGCCAGCTTCGAGACAGCACAGCTGGTGGCCTTGGCAGAAAAAGAGACCTCAGCAAGGGCTGTCCTGCTTCCCAGGAAGCTGCTTTTGAGCTGAGGGTCTTGCCCCAGTTCCTGCCTGAGGTGTGCTGCAGCTGTGTCACAGCTACACCTGCGCCCCGCCAAGGACCCAGTTATCTGGACCCCAATCCTGACCCCGTGGACTGAGCCTGTCCCTGCATGTCAGCGGGGATATGCCTGGCGATGGGGACCCTGTGCTGACCCCAGCTGCCCCCCCCCGCCTGCCCTGCCGGCCCCGTGAGGAGACCCCACAGCTCCCGGTGCCCCAATCCCCAAGGAACAGCCTTCCCTGACAGATGCAGAGTGACTGACACTTGTGAAATGGAGAAGAGAAAATGGAAAAGAAGGTCCTGGCCCTCATATCATCCAGACAGGGCTCCAAGATGCAAGGAACAGAAGAATCCAGGTGCTGAAGATGTGTAAGATCTGATCAAATCTCACTTACCCACGGCTTTTCTAATCTGCAGTAGGCAGAGGGTTAATCTGATGTAGCCTTTAGCTGCTGACAATCAAGTCACACCTCAGGGGACATAGTAGTCACTTCATCTCTGCTTTTCCTTTGAAGTGGTGTGGCGAGATGGAACTGCTACTCATCCTTACGGAGGAGTATCAATATCGAGCATCACAAGGGATTCCCTCGCCCTCTTCCTTTTAAAAACCAGCTGGTGAGTGGAGTGAAAATCTTCCTTTAATCATCTGGACGGACTGCTGAATGGCAGCAGTCAGCTGCTGGTGTGCAACAAATGGAGCTAGATAATTTTTGCAGCCTGTCTCAACAAATCTATACCTGTTTTGCTTTAGGAGGCCAGCAATTTTCCTGCTACCAACTTGTCTCTGCTTCATCTATCCATTTCCATGTATTTTAATGTAAGACTTTACGAATCTCTGTCCTTTTTCCTTCAAAACACAGATAAAATTGAAACCTGCCCCTTTAATTCCCAAGTCAGAGCTGGGTAATGCTGTTCTGGTCATTCTATGATAATACCTTTAGGACAAATCTTTAGGACTTCACAGATGATTTAGTTAATCAGACTCCACATTTCATCTATGTCCAGCCAGGTTTATTTGGTTGTTTTTTCTTTTCAGATCAATATATGTATAAACGAGTTTATGTATAAAGCAGTTTATTCCACTGAACGGTTATCCAATGCTGAAGACAGCGTGCCTACCACCACTAAAGTTTATTCTGGAGGTGCGGTCTGCTTGTAAACGTGTATTTGTAGATGAAAACACGTCCCCTGCATTCTTACAGAGGTTTTCAGCAAGGCCTTTTTGACATGCACAGCTTATGACTGGATCTGCCTAATGCTAACCTCTTAAATGCAAAGACAAAAGGCTTTTTCTGCCTACAGATGCCTGCCAGAGCCTGCGACCCTGCTGTGCCTACAGGCTTTCACTTTTTAGTATTGACTACGATGTCAAGTGCTGCACTCCAGATTTCACACCTCTGCAGCAAGACAGCTTCCTTCCACGGCGGCAGTGAGATGAGGCAAACATTTCCCCTCTTCATCTTCACATATTCTCTCTTTCAAGAATAAGACTCAAGTTTCGCCCATTTACCTTCTGCCGCTTGTGGCTTTTCTTCCCAAGCTAAGGCGGCCGTTGCAGCTGCAGCAGGGACTGGTGTGCTTGACTCCTACTTAAAATGAACAAAGCACTTTCTGTTTGCTTGGAAAGTGACAGCCCGCTCGGTTTCTGCTGCGATGCTCTCCAGTAGTTCTGGGAAGGGTTGCTGCCTGCCGCACCGGCCAGACTGTGCATGGCTTGAAGCTGCCTACAAGATTTATTTCTGTGTCTGGAAGCAGTCTCTCCCTGTGGTGTCCCAGTCACAATCTGGGCTTTTTTAATAGGATCTCTGTCCTCCATCCCTAGTTGCAAAATGGCTTTTCTGCCTCAGATCAATCGCAAGCATTGCTCTCTCTCATACTGCTTTGTTTCCACGCGGTGCCATTTCTTAACATGTTTTTTCTCATGTCCCAGAGTTCAATCAAAGCCATGGAATAAAACAGAAATCTGTGTCACTCAGTGTGTGATTTTTTAATTGATTTTTAACTTTTTTTTTCCTGAACGAAATTAATGAAAACAATTGTCCCAAGGAACATGATCTACAGAAGTACTCTAGCCTTCAATAAAAGACAAGCACCAGGGTGCAAGAGCAAGTGCTCAAAATTAAGACCTAGAAGCCTGATAATTGACTGTGTAACCTAGGCATAGCCAAATACTTTCTCACCCAGAGCAGAAGATGGACCATAGAGCAACAGAACTGTGTTTGGACAGGCAACCTTAGCTTGATCTTCCGGATGTGGCATACTTGACTAAAATCTAGATGACCTCTGTGTATATATTGGCTTATATTATATTATTTTGTACAAAAAAAACCCCAAACACCTTCCCAGAAAGCCTGCAGTGAAAATCTAGTTGCTCTTATTTCACATTCACAGTTGTGCTGTGAGAATTACACAGACATTGTGTCTTTACTCTAGGTTACTTATCACTCTTTTTAAATGTCTTTTCTGCTATTCTCCCATTTTCTTTTCTCTCTAGCCATAATTTATTCCAGGATCATGGTCCGTGTAAGTGCGTAATGAGGACACTGAGACTAAGTGTAATTAAAATCCTTTTAAGTAAAATGATTACATATTCAATTAATAGAAACAAAATTCTCCCTTGATTTTAATCTGTTGACAGTGGCAGCTGCTGCTTCCAGTGGTCTTTCTGCATGCATTGACTCTTCCAGTCATCAGTATTACATCAATAAATGCATATGCTTGTCATGCTCTGATTAAATAATGAAACTAAATTATCTGAATTGTATCCAAAACCTTCTATGTCATCTGATTTAACTTTTATTTTCAATAGTCTGAACTTCAGACAGCTACACTTAATGCAAGTGACTTTTGAAATTATTCCACTGCATTTAGGTAGGAAAAAGAATATATTTTATTTGTATATTGCATCAAATCCCCCAAGACCAACCTACAATTTGCTTTGTAAGTTATAATAACTTTTAGAGGGAGCATATTAAATAGTTAAAACAGACAGTACGCTGCAAGATGCAACCATTTGATTTTGCTCTGCTTGTCTAGTAATTAGCATAACGAAGACAGAAACTCAGCTGGGGTTTCCATTTACTACCATCAGAGAAATCATCATATAAATAGCCGCAGTGATGTCACTTTGAAAAGGTACACAAAACAATAGTTGAAAATACTGAAAAATTACTTGCAATATGAAGAAATATACTACAATACAATAGTAAAATATAAGGAAGCACAGGCATTGTTTTCAAGAAAAGGAATGGGAAGTACTTTTGATGCATAGTTTCCAGATTTTACTATGTCAGGTTTACTTGCTTTGGCTTCAGTTATCTCTTCTTACAGAGATTTTCCTTACCAAAAGAAAAAAAAAAAGCCTGCATAGCTGCATAGATAGCACAACAAATTGTATATAAAATTAAAATAGAAACCATACTATAGAGCTGTTGGCAAAAAAACCCAATAGTTCCCTGAGTGCTGGGATGTGGTCAGTATGGTGTCTGCTTTTCGGCGTTGATCATATATTTGGTTTGAAAACAAGGAATATTTTTTTCAAACTTTAAAACACATGGAAATGCCACCTGGAGAAAACATAATTTATGAGCAAACCTTATAAAACCTTTGAAGTCTTTCAGCTCTGTCTTGCATTTGGAAATATTGGCGCTATGCATGTACTGCAAGTGTGTTGCCAGCTGTCAGAGACACCCGATACGCAGCATGCCATGATCTACATACTTTGTATACATGGCCTGAAATAGGGGTGAAGGAAAGCAGTGGAGAAACACAGTGACCCGAGGGATCAGGTTTTAAGCTTTTGGCTTAGGAGAATGAGTTTACACACCAAAATTACACCATTTTATTCTACAGAAGTCAGAAGAGTATGATTAGCTTGTGTCATCTCTGGTACGTCAATTAAAAGGTGCTTGCTTTGTAATAGTTTATTCTCTCATAGAACAGCAGAATAAGCTATAGCGGTCAGTCCATCTGTAAATGGTGCATGCGAGGAACTGTGCAACGTAGCTTTACTGGAAAATAAATTGTAACCCTACCACCTCGCATTCTTCTCACGTTGGTATAACTACGTGTTGATCAAGCCTTAACAGGGGCAGCAATTTGCCAGGGCTGAGACTGTCCCTGCAGATAACATAGAAAGGCAAAACAGTCAAGGAGGAAAAGACTGAAAATACAGTGAAAAGCATCATAAATGACTAAAGTCTTAATAGTTAATACATAAACCAAGCCAATACCTTAAATGAAGACAGATAATACTCAGTTGAGAAACAGTCATGAAATCTTTTTCTAATTCAGGAAGTGCTCAAAACTGATTGGGGAATTGGAGTGTGTATTTTTTATGGTTTAGTGACTGAAAATGATGATACAAATGAAACCACTGAGCAAGAAAGTTCATTTCAGGCTAATGCACAAACAGAGCTAGAAAAACTCAGGGCTCCATTATCTTATAAAAGTAATCATGGCATTCATCTCTACCTGATGTAGCATGCTTTTCTAGTAAACAGCCTTACAGAGGATGGACATAACTATCATTTTTTTAGTGGAGATGTTGCTCACAAATTTAAACATAATTGTAAAAAATAAGTTTATTAAAGTTTATTAAAGACATACTCTTCAAAACTTGTAAGAAGAAGAAGAATGCCATTAATTAGAAATATAGAACTGTCCATACTGCCTCCAGAGCTCCAGATTTGTCACTCAGGGTATGTCCCTGTCACTCTTTTATTCACTCAAGGATACCTTTTATTAAGAGGGAGATGGAATGATAGATAGGAAAATGCAATTTTCTTTTTTTCAAAAATTCTTTGCTAACTGCTAACCACAACTAAATGAAATATAAAGTGCAAAACTCTCCAGTTTTGCTCATCTGAACAGTGTCATACAAAGACAGCCAGGAAGAAGGACGGGGCAGGATTTGCCCTCACCTGCCCAGCCCTCATTACCGCCAGTCACGTCCCTGCCCATGTCCCAGCTCACTGTGGTGGCGTAACCGCAAAAATCCCTTCCCTCCAGTGACTACACCGTGGCCACATCAACCTCTAAATGCATTTAGAGCAGCCCATTTACATGGGTGGAAATGTTTGGTTGCCACGGAAGGGAATTTGATTCAAACGCGACATCCACTCTTCCGAACGTGTCCTCCCCAGGCAGCCTCCCAGCCCAGGGGTGCGGGGCGACTCGCGTACAGACTGATCAGCACCAACAACAGAGCTGGCTGTGCTCATGCGCCCAGCACGGATTTCAAGACTCCCCTGTTGCCCTTCCAACCCTAAAGCATCACCTCCCCCCCCCCACTCCGTCCTTTTTCCATTCCAAGTGCCAAAAAAAAAGTGAGGGCAGTGTTATTGTAACATGATGCTGAGGGCATGTGCTGCACACCATGGGGGCATGGAGGGGTTGAGATGATGTTGGGACAGCGATGGAGGACTGGGGAGGGAGCAAGGAGCCAAATTTAGCGCAGTCTCATCTCCACTGCCATCTGGAACAGGAACTGAGGTAAACCCTCCAGATACACCCAGGCTTTCTCCTACGGGGAACCAGCTGCTTTCATCCAAAAGAGAAGCTGGGACCGAAGCAACATGCATGCAGTATGCACAGTTGGGCACGGATGCAGGAATGAAGCAGAAAACTAAGGCAGATGTACCCTATTGTAGCCACACACACCCCCCCCCCCAATCCATATGAAAAATTGGTATTGTCCTATCCAGCCTGTCATCTAGCAGAAGACGACAGCAAACTAATGGAAACTGAAGCTGGAAAAATTCAAAGCAAAGCAAGATAAACACTGTAATGGCAGAATTAGTTACTCATGGGAAATGATATACGCGTTGTAGCTGCATCTGGTCTGACATTATTGAGCTCCTTCTAATAGTAACACAGTAGTGATGGGCACAGTATAACAGTTTGTGATAGAACAGAGTTAAACACCCATCACAGAAACAGTCCTAAAAACCAATTATTTAACTACACAGGTTTGCATCTGTCTTTTATAAAATAATATCAGCTATATATGACACTAAATAAGTTAAGAATGCCTCCAGAGTTTGAGAGAAATTCTGATCTACCACAATTCAAAAAAAGGGGCACGCTGTTTTTCTCTGAAAATTCCCTCTGCCGATATGCTAATCATATTACTGCTTATCCACGGGGGGGGAAACCTAATGCAATGAGAGAAACGAGAACTTGTGAGTATAACACAAGGCACAGACATACATTCTCATAAACCTCACTTCACGTTCAATATAACCGTTCAGTTTTACTGACAGTTTAAATCGCAACAACAATGAAACTGAAGACTCCTATTGACTTTAATATGACTATCCTGTACCTTCTTAATTTTTTCCAGCAGCTTGAATATATTCAGAGTAATGGGGGAAAAAATGTGTGTTATGGTTTATAGCTGCTGAGCTGAAGTAAAGTTGCAGATTTTATTTTTTTTTTAAAGAACAGTTCTTTCTAACCTTCAAACAAGCTTTCAATTAGGTTGGGTTAGCAGAGGTCAGAAAATATGAGAATTTTGCAATATCTTTCAAATACCAAATCCTTTTCCAGAGCAATTCAAATCCTGTGAGACCTCCTTATATGTCTTCTAGTGCTCACTTGAGCAGTAGTAGCCCCTTATCAAGGACTGAATGAAATGAGCTGTCCCCTACTGCCAAGATCTTCCATACAGTACTGCAGGATCAAAGCATAAAGCTCAAGAAAGAAATACTTAGGTAGCAAATCAGTTCTCTGACTAATTAAAATGCTTGAAGCCTACATGTGTTAAAACCCAATTTTCCACAAAATGACCTTTCTTTCCAGTAACGTTCAATGATGAACACTTCTATTCTATGAATATATGACTCAGAACTTGTCTACACAAGGACACACAGACACCCCCACTTCTGCCCAAGGATCTGCACCAAGTACCACATGGTTCAGCCAGCACATTTACTTCAGACAACTCCTTCAAGGTGTCCCACAATAGCTTCTTTTCTATGAATAAGGGTGGTCAGAAGCAACCCATCCACCTTCTGCTTTTTCTGCTGTGGCTGTAGCTAGTTTTTCTGATAACCAGATGGTCTTTGTCTTACAAACAACAGGTCACCAATTGGGAAGCTGCAGACGCAAAGCTAGGTATGGCGGGTAATTACTAGAGATGGTGAAAGTCTTATTGGGATAGGAGCTAATTTTATCTGCATGTGAGAAACCACAGCTGGATCACTGGTTTCTTAAGTAAATCAGAATTCAGCCCTTTGTGCATTTTTTTTCCAGAAACAACAGATTTAGGATCTCAAGTCCAACGTTAAAAACTCAAAACCAGCAACCCTCCATCCTTGAAGCTACTTCACCGTGTATTGTCAGGCCCCAGGTGCACAAACACAAGCTACATTCTCTTTCCCCTTTGCCCCCTACCCAGGGGTTTTGCTGCTACTCTTCAAGGTCAGCTTTGATGCGGTGGAGTTGTGTAACTTTGGATCAGACTGCTTTGAAAAGTGTTGTGTGAAAAAGAGCTGCAAGACGTGTTATCTGGGGCCTTTGCCGCTTGGCTCAGGAGCTGCATTTGAGCTCAGGCCCTTGCTATCAGCCCTTGCCTGAGCTGTGTTACAGATATCCCTGTGCCTGGCTATATCTTTTGCTAATCCCAAGATTGCCCTGCTGATTTGACTTCCCGGCTTGGCCTTAGACCTGTTTCATCGCTACAGATGTTTCTGTGTAATTTCGTACTGTTGTCATTCAACAAGCAGTGGAATTAGTGAATCCTGGTCTATTACGGATTTGCATACGCTACAGTTCCTCCCCTCCACCCCTCACATCCTCCACTCAGCTGCCCTCACTGTGTCTAAAAGACCTCACTTGTATTAAAAGCCTGAGTTTCCAACCCACATTACCTCCCTACCTCCACCATGCCTCCGAATCTCTGACTACGTAAGACCATGTACAATGTGACTGCCCTACGAGTGCGCTGACTAGTCACCTGTGCTGATGGGGTAGCAGCAGATTAACCAGAGCAGGTAACTCTTGCATGCACACGTCAGCCTTTCCTTCGCTGGGGGCACCTGTTTGCCCAAAGCTTACAAGAACTTTGTATCTTTGTAATCCTTTGCTCCTCTGCCAATTTGAATTACATTGGCCAATAGACACAAAAGCTATCGAGGGGAAAGAACGATACAAACAGTAGGAGACGAGATAAAAAGCACTGCTTGAGTGCTACTAATCTCTCAGGTTTTAAACATGATTACGTATCATCTAGCCATGTAGAAAGAAGGAGAAGTTTCAGAAGTTTATTCCATTAGTATTCACTAATTATGCAGCCAGGAAATAAGTAGCCAAGTAACTAAGAAACAAATTGACAAACTGATGTAGAACTAAATAATTCCCGTGAAAGACTCCTTCAGGACTTGCATAGCACTGTTTATATCTTATGGAGGTGATTAAGTAGGTTTGGCAGGATGTTAGTCCTCCAACTCCTGTTGTGCATCTTACAATGGAAAGACTAATACAAAGCACAGATTACAAGGGGATATGACAAAACACATCCATGTTGCCACAGGTAAGACATGCACAGTGAAAAACTCTCCATATTTATCTATCAGAGAAGCTGTAATAATAGGTCCCTTTTTTCTCTCAAACATCACTTAGATGTAAACTCTGATCCCCTCATCTGACAGGGAGGGATAACATCCTTATCTAAAGAAAAGATTCTTTGCAAATTGCAGAGCCTTGGTAGCACAAAACTAATCTATTAACATTTTTCATTTTTCCTGTTTCCATTGGATGGTTTCTCTTGAATCCTAGTACATTGGTGTTTCTACTCTAAATACCTGTAACAGAACAGCATTTACCTTCTGCTTTGAAAACCTCCCTCAGCTTTCCTGCATTTCACCTGGCCATTCACATTTTAGGACATTTGAAGTGGAAGTTTCTCCACATTTTCCTTTCAGTTCAGCGGTCTCTTATCTTTCTCTCAAAATTTTATTGTAGCATTCAGTTCTTCATTAGCCAGAGGATACAATGCTGATTGTTGTCTATGTACAATGACTCCTCTTTTCCTCAGGAAAAATACTGAAGTTGCAAAGATGTGAATTGTCATCTGTTTGCAGATGTTAGTTTTCTGAGCTTCTTTCTCTGCTGAAAAGAGTAAATGGAAAATCATGACTGAAGCAGAGGGACCTGTGACAGAGGCTACTTCTGGCCATTTACTGAAGAAACCATTTTGTAAGACACCATAGCATTAGTCAATGGCAAATGAGCAACAAGGTCTGTAGTGTCGATTGCCAGCTTTTCCTACACTCACTTAAATAAAAAGATAGGGTGGCATTGGCCTATACCAACTCACACTTGTTTTGTCAGGTGAGAAAAACTTTTAGAGTAGTTTGAGCATCCAGCCCTGGCTACTGGTGGAGAACTTATAATGACTGTTATGACAACCCACTGATGTGCATCATGAGCACAGTCTATTGATTTTGCCTGTAATTCCTCGAGAATAATACATTTATGAGTTATTCCCCTGTCTTGCAGAGAAAGTTCATTTCCAAGTACAGCAGAGATTAGTTAGATTTGTTATGGTTATTAGTCTATTTTGCTGTCAGGATGCCATGTAATTTCTGCTCAACAAGATAGACTAAACAAGTAGCTTTATATTGTTCTTCTGAAACTGCAGGAAAGACATTTCTGATTTGTTCAACTACTTTCATAGTAGAAGACAGTACTTCCGAGTATTCAGAGTATTTGGGGAAGACAAAGATGAGCAAAACAAGCAGCCAAACACCATATTTTCATCTCCTGATTTGTTTTCTATGTCACATATAAAGAAAATAATTTTACTTCATACTTCTCTGAGTCTTTTCAGTGTTGGCTGTACAATAATGGGCAAAGGAACATGATCCACTGAATTTATGGCCAAAAGACAGGGTGTCCCTTTTCCTATTACTCCTGTGCAAACTAGTATAGTATTTCTTCCCCAAGACTGGAATACTTTTCCCTTGGCTTCTGTAACTGTTCTTGCATAATGGTCTTCTCAGGGTTGACCTCATGTATCTGGGTAAATGTGGCTACAAAAAACTATCCTGAGGCATTCCTACCTCATTCAGCAAAGATGAAGTAGCACAACATTATAAACTCTGGTTACTCTTAATTATGGTTTTTACCAATTCAAAATGAAGCTGTGCTACATTTGTTCAGGACACACTTTAGATTTCATGCTTTAAACAGTGTTACAGATGAAACATAGTTTGGAATGAAGTTTTCATACCATAATGTAAGAATTAAGGAAGATTAAAATACTTGTAATGTTCCTAGTGGTGGGGCTTGCATAATTATAGCAGCTTATTCTGCACCTGGTTCAGTTCCAGTGGAGAAAGTATGTTCCCCTAAAAAGACAATTCTATCTGAAGCGGCATTTGAAAAAGTGAAATTTCAATTCTGCTCAGCTGATATATTGTAGTATGTCCTGTAAATGTTTTTCTCCTTGTTTCTTGACTCATCAGCTAACACTGGATTTCAGGCTGCTTACTGAAAACACTGATCATTAGTTCCTTTAAAAGCATTAGATTCAGTTTCAAACATATGGCATATATTTTAAACACAAAAATGATCTGATGAAGATCATGTGAGGGCTGTGAGGGCTCTGTTAACTTGCAAAACACAGAGTGCAAATCAAGATTTAAAAGCGTCTTTGCACCCTGAGCACTTGCATTAATCCTATGTGTAGACACGGTTGGCTTGCAATCATTACAGCTTTATTTAGCTTCCCTAGATCTACCCAAAGACATTATTTCATTTTTCCTTGTCAAAAATGGTGGAAATCTCCACTCAGGAGATATTATTTATTTGATAGAAATGTTTGGAGCAGATCTTTAAGCTCTGGTGATGCCTCATTTCTACAGAAATTGACAGCTGACTCAGAGTTTATTGCCTGATTATCACACTAGGTCAAATTCTAACTCTGAATAAAACACTTCGCACAGCTATAACTACTCTCCGAACTACCTTGTGTAATTGATTAAACTTGAATCAATGTTATGGGAGTGTTTTACAATGTGGAAGCATTTTTGCTTGTTCAACACAGCCAATACAAACTTACCCCCTGTAGGAGTACACACGTCAGGGAATCCAGCAGTATGAGTCAAAAATCACATTTGCATGCAGGCAGCCAAGCACAAACAAGATTTGTTTCCTCAGATGGTTTATGAGATTCAGTCTTGATTGAGTAAGTGACAACCTTCTAAAGCATTGATTTGAACAGTATGGAGACTCCGGTGCACGTATCCAACATTAAATCTAAAAGCTTGCAGCCACCTTCTGAATGCAGCAGAAATATTAACAGCATAGCTCGCTCCCAGCACACTGTACTCAGGATTTCTATCTACATCGAAACACTAGTCCAGGGACTAGTAATTTCATACTCCTGCTGTTCACATGGAGGTCTGTGGCAGTCTTTATTAAAGCGTCCAAGCAGCTTGCAGCATGCGAGCGAGCCCTTCTCCGGGACAGGCAGCACAGGCTGCGTGGGCTTGTGCAGCCTCGCTGCCCTGGGAAAGTTTTCCTTTTGCTCTGGGAGTTTGCTCACCTCTGGCTGTTTTCACGGTCCATAGCCAAGGTCTTTTCTTGTCTCAGGCTATCTGAAGGGCACCCTCTTCTGTCCGGCACCCAAATTGCACCACCACACTGATTTTCCCAGATGATGTTTCTTGATTCTGCAAATGAAAACTGCAGCACGGGTGTTTTTCTGTGAGCTTAGTAATACCATGACCCATCCCACTCCATGATGGGATAGAAGACTGTTCTACATATGTTAATGAAGACAACAGGTGTAAAGAAAAAATCAGAATATTACATGGAAAAGCAGGACAATTTACAATGGATAGGATTGATGGAAACAGCTATTTTTCCAGTGGAAATGCAGGCAGCTGAGTGACAAGGACTACAATGAATGTTATTCACTGCATAATTCACTGAAGAGCTGTCCTTGCCGAGTAAATGCAAGAATTTTACTGTTTTTTTTTCTGGGTGGATTGTCTCAAACTCCGAGCTTTCATTAGAGCAGTCCAGGACCAGGAATTGGTTCTATCATCTGCTCCAGAAGGAGGCTGTTCTGATTGGTTTTGTCAAAATTTTAAGGACACAGCATCTGTCCCAGTTCACATCCATCCTTGCAGTATTGATTTAACTGAAACAAACAAACAAAACCTTTAATTTAAACTACTTCCTTTTCAGGTGGTTTTTTAAGTGGCTATCCTAAGAAAACAAGGCTTCTCTGGCTACCCTGTATCTCTGCTGACTCCTGATAATGGTGGAAACAACTGGCCTATTTCGGAGAAATCGGACAGATGGACCAAGCTCTCAAACACAGTAAGCTCCTACAAATTTTCTGACAATAGGCAGCTGGATGGAAGAGCCTAATAGAAAGGGCACTTTAATTAGTGCTCCCACTCAGCATGAGTCCACAGTCTGTTTAGATCGCGACCAGCCATGCCACGTGCCATCCCGCGTGCTCGGTGGCTGCAAGGAAAGAGGAGAGGGAATGGAGGGGAGGTCAGAGGAGATATGGAGGAGGAAGAAGCTGGACGACCACACAGATATGGAATACAAATCACCAGGAAAGGAGATTTCATTCAGTCAACTAACAGATCAACTTATTTTATCTCTCCCTTGTGGCTCATAGTGTTTTAGAGCCATGTTATTTGGATTGACTTTGGCAGCAGGTAACTAGAGGATCAAAATGCTGTCTATCCATCTGTTGTGTCAATTACTGTAATTTCTTCCCCTATGTGTTGTTTATAGCATGTTTAGATGTTATTTTGAGATGTTTTGTCAATAAACATGGCAATAACTACCAGGGCATGCAGATCTTCACTACTGTGAAAGAGGAAAATAAAGCTAAAATGACGTGCTTGGTAATGTTTAGTGAACTAAGACATGGCTCTTTTAAACATAGGGTTTTTATTAATTGCTTGAGTGCTGTATAACGACTGCTTGGAGAAGAAATATCTGGTCAATGGTTTATCAACTTTAGTATCGTTCAGCTTTTGGGACAGAATAAACCTAGAGAACATTAGTTAAATATTTTTCATTGACCAGGTTGTGTCGGGTTCCCATTTTCTCCATGGAAAACAAGAGCTGACCTTCACCTTCATGTCACATACAATGCAGCAAGGCAGTCATGATCATAGCAAAAGAATTTTACAGGCTTTATATACTCAAGATTTCTCAACATATCTGTAGGTAATAAGAGATACACTGCTTGTATCAATAAGAGATGCACTGACATACAAATGCATAACCCAAGCACTGATTGAATTTCTACCATACTTTACTGCTACATCCTGTGTAATTTTAGACCAGAAGAATATTTACTTGGATGAGGTATAAAACCAGGTATATCTCTTTTGAACCTGCAATTTTTCATTTTATTACAGCCACCTAATTATGCAGTTAGCGTCAGATTTCTCAGGAGCAGGAGATAAAGAAAAGATCCCTGTGTTTTCCACAATTATAGGAATGAAAAATTTTCCACTAAATATATTTTCTTTTCCATAATTTGTCTTCAGAGTAGAAGCCAAACAAAAAAAATCAGAATTGTAATTATTTCTAAAATGTGGAAAGAATATTTTTTAATATGAAGACACAAATTTGTAAAAATGTCTACTGTAGCTAAAGAACCAGCAAAGATAAGTCTCCTTGCTGTCAGAGCTTAGGCACACCAGCCTCCCCACCAACCCCCCAACCCTGGCAAATACAGCTGAGGACCTAGAATAAACCTGTGAGTCTGCACTAAACTGCATGTATGAGTGGTGCTTGTGAGGTGCTGGAGGGGGAGGAGGAGATGGATGTTCCTTCCCTTGTGAATTTGCTCCTGCATACATAGGGTACTGAACTAACGTACGTATGCACATATGTCAAGTGTACATTTGCAAAGAGGTATAGAAACCCCCACACTGCTATCCAGTGAAGTACACAGGTGGGATTGCTGGGGACCTTCAGGTTGATGGAGCCCAGTAGGCTTCTGCAAAGCACTGCTAGCACTAGGGGCAGAGGAGAGTTCATAGCAATGGCCAGCTCTCACTTGCCAGGCACAGTTTAATTACAGTTCACCTTGGATATCACCACGATGAAGAGGTCCTGCTGGTGCCTGTTGAGCAGCACAGGGTAGCACCGTGGTACAAAAGCAGAACTTGTGCTGGCTGAAGTCCTGCAGTAACAAAAGTTCAAAAAATTGAAGTTGAATCATTAACAACAAAAACCTCACTTGCAATTTAAGGCCTTCTGAGTAAGGTTTGGGTTCTGTTCTCATTCAAAAAATAGAGATTCAAGCTACTTTTTGGTTCAGGTCCAGGGTTCTGGTTCTGCTTTCCGGCAGTAACAACATATGTTGGTCACCAACCCAGAGACAGACCAGGCTATAGACTGGGAAAATTTGGATGCCCTTAATGAACAGAATAATAAAATGGAATGAAACATGGTAGTGTAAATGCTCTGTCATGCTGCTGGTGAGCAACAAGAAGAATCTTTGTGATGAGCTGGGGGCTGGAAATACCAGAAGAAAAGAAACATGTAAGACAGTCACAGAAAACTGTCAGCAAACTGTCAGCCACTCAAACTACAAGGCAAAATGTGCATAGCTGTGAAAAAGGCAAGTATCACAAAGAATGTAAAAGGAAGGTGTTTCCAGCAAATATACCTGAATATTACTATTTTTAAAATTGCTGAATTTTCATCTCAAATGCTGAATACACTCTGTGTACTCTTCAGGAGAGATGAATGCACACTAGACCATGGCTACTCAGATGATAAAGAGAGCACAGAGCCCCTCTCTGACATATGACTGAAAGAGTGCAGTGTACTTAGTCTGCAAAAATGAAGGTTGCCAGGGAAAATGACCACACAGAAATCAGATGGTAAATGACACTTTGGAGAAAGAGATACAACCTAGAGGACAGGGGTTTTTATAAGAAATGTAAAATAGTATAAATGGATCATTACTATATTATTTAACCTAGGAAATAGAAAAATATTTTTAATCCACAGAAAGTTTTGAGGCTCTGGGACAGCTTTTCAATGGGAGTAACGGTAACAAAAAACCTAAGTAATTTCAAGATGAAGATTAATAAATTTGTAAATGAAAGGATAATATATGTGGTGACCCGCATTAGGGAGACAGTAGCAAAGTTGTCCCAGGAAGCCCTTGCCAGGCCTACGTTCATATCAATGGCCTCAGAGAAACAGGAGCTCTGACTGGTACAAGGGTGCTGTAAAAAGTTCTGAAACATGACTTTGGAAATCCAGATATCACCATTATTAATTATTTCACTGCTGCTAATTTTAGTGGAAATCTTTCTGGCAAGTCTGGCTTATGTCAGTGATGTATTTTCTTCTAAAGTGGAAGACTGAGTTGTCTCTGAGCTATCAAAGCTTCTATTTTCTTAACACTCCTCTTGTCTTGTGTTTTTTTTTCATTTACTTACCTTCTGGACATGCCACCTTCAGTTAAAAGTTTTCCCATTGAAGGGTAAGGTTTCTCTGAGCTCTTATTTTCTCTCTTTAGAATTTTTCTGACTTCAGAAATTTTCAGATAAATTCTTCATATCTTTTCAGATTCATCACTGTCAGTGTGGCTTAGTGGAGCCACATATTCTCTTTTACATAAAATTACAGACTATAACTATATTAATGCATAGTTTTAAAGCAGAGATTCAAAGATATTGTCTTTACTGCCACTGCTCTAATTGCTCCAAGAATAACTTTCTAATATCTGTAATCCCAGTAGGCAGTAGTACAGAAAGGAAAGCCATAGCAGCTTTGTTTTTCAAAACCTGTCATGTACTGTAAGCAGTGATGAATCCAGATACAGAATATCAAAAGATACACACAGTGTTCCCCTTCATTAAACAAGCATTTGATTTTAAAACATGTATTGGCTGCCAACTACAAATACACTGTTTTCTAGATCAAAGACTCTCTGTGAGGTACAAAATCATTGATGGTGGTTGTCATCACAGCACTGGATATGCATATTCTTTCAGGATACTTTAAACAGGTGCAGCCAAGTGCATAACCAGGCAGCAGAAGCAGACCAGCTTGTAAAAGGAGAATTCTTGGCAAGAAAAATTAACCTATCCATCTTAGCTCCATGCTGCTGCTATTGGGATACTTGCAGTACCTGTCTGTGTATAAGTAGGTGATTTATGCATCCACTGCATTGCAGTGCACAGCATAAATGTATCTGCAGATTTGAAAGAAGCAAAGGGAGTAGATGGTGACACTGAAAATGACTCACTGGATTTCAGGCGAGCAGCTGTGGTGCTGAGTAGGCACAAGAGTTGAAGAACAGAATGGGGATTATCCAGCCTGCACCCTCCCTGCAGGAAGACAGGCAGTGAGGGTTGGGGCTGAGGAAGGCAATCCAAGTAGGAAAATCAGGGGGATTTTGAGGTGAGACAAAACCGCTGAGGTCTCACTGTTACTCTGCTGTTACCAACTGTCTTTGAAACAAGGCTAGAAATGGCCCATGTAAAGGATGACAACCACTCTGCTGATATGAGCTGGCTTGTCAGCCTGAGTTGGCAGGAGTTTCTACAGTTAATATAGCAGTTACTGCTTTGCTGATGACCTCTGTAGATGTCAGCAATGACACTTCTTTCTATTCAACATGCATTGATAAAACCACAGGCAATGGCACATTAAAAAAAAAAATTAAAATGTCTTTAATACAAAATAATAAAGCATTTTTATAAGTTTTGAAATGCCAGGATTAGGATTGCCTGTGATGCCTTAATTTCCACTTGCTGTGCATATTTATATTAATATAGCCTCTAATTAAATGATCATATAACCCCCACAATGCTTAGTGCACATGGTAAGTGTGGCAATTGAGCGTGTTTTCTGCAGCATCCTTTCTTGCTTGCTGTAGAGATGGAAAACTACGTGGTTAATTAGTCTGAAGACTACAAGAAGAGAAAGGAGAGTCCCATGATGTAAAATCACATACTGCTGCACTGATGAGAGTTGTTTCAAAAGCTGTTCCCGGTTGCCTTTTCACTGTTAATCTGTGCATCAGTCATCATCGCGCCAGCCATACTGCACATGGCTGGGGGTCCTGGCTCATTTAGAAATACTGGTTCTTCTTTGACACTTGGCATCTGGAAGGTTTCAAGTTGCAAACATGGGGTGACACAGCTTAGGCTTCTGCAAGGTGAAAGATGTGTTCATAATTAGGTAACAAACTGATACTCAAAAGCAAGCTGACTGACTGTGACATACACTTAGCAATAACATAGGGGCTGCGTCTCAAACCCTTAGGAGGAAATGCAGTATCAAATGCTTCCTCACAAATAAGCACCACCCTTTTTTCTCCTCAATGCAGCATGAGCCTTGTGAAGACATAGCATGACTGTGCAATTAAAAACTATATCATATGGGTAGAGGCAATTGCCCTATTACAACATGAGCAATGCTTTGTGTAATTTTTTGTGCTTAACTTTGCAATATTAGTAATTTTCTTTCAACAATATTTGCAAGTGTGTTTTATTAGCTTACATGAAAAGTACTGAAGAATTACAAAATAATGTTATAATCTCAGTCTGAAGCAGAGGAAGAAAATTCAATTTCTTTCAGGACATATCCATTAGGATCAGAAACTGATGATAGAGTTTAAGGTTATCTAGTTATGCCAAGAATATACAAATCACATTTCCTTGAACAAAGCAGGGATCAATCTTCAACTGCCAAAGCAGAAGCCAGTAACAAGTTAGTTGGGATGTAGTGAATGACTGTCTATTGATGGTATGATCAACATTAGCAATTACCAGGACTTACTACAGGATATTTATAACAAGTATTTACCTTTTCAGGTCCACCGCAGTTTGGTCATATTATCTGATATTATAGTATACTTTAAGCCAGCTGCCTACAGATTTATTCTCACACTGTATTTTAAAATTTTTATACTTTGTCAGTCATACCTGGAACTCTGAACCAATGCTGAGATTTTGATCTCTTTTTGGAAAGGACCATGCTTTTACTATGTATTTGTACTATAAAACACTGCTATTTTCTTGACACTACAACAATATAAGTAAACTAATAGGTATCTCTAGAAAAAGAGAAATGCAGTAAATCACTTTTACTTTAAATCACTTACTAAAGCTTAATGAACAAGTTATCAGCGGAATTTTCTAAGGACTACAGAAGTTAGGTTTTTTTCCAAGGAAATGAAGAAAAATTAGCAAATATTGGGACTAATCATATTCAGTGGTATTATACTGATATAAATGAGATGGTTATCAGGCCAATAGATAATAATTTATTCTTGGTTTACTAACATTAATTCTTATAGTATTACAAATAGAAATGATACCCACATTTTACAAGTGTAGAGAGAAAGAGCAAGCAAGCAATTTGCCCCAGCAATCAAACAAATACTACAATCAGAATTACAGAAGCTCAGCTGCTACAAATAATATGCAAAATGTCAACATGAATATATATATATGAACATTCTGCTCTATTTAGGAGTATATTATCTATATGCATTCAGAACATCAGAAGCATTTTTAATCTCAGCTTGAGTCTTTGCAGTAAATCATTACTGTAATAAGAATTAAATTTCCATTTTAATTTATGTCAAATAAATTGTTTGAGAGAGGCCTCACCCCTCTGGGTTGAAAAACATTGTATTAATAATTGTTCAGATGGCAATTATACATATGCTATGCTTAAAACTTTTTTGTGAAGCCTCTTATTTATGCTTTGAAACCAATTTTTAAGCAAACCACATATGAGTTGGTGCCAACAGAAAAGCAGTTTGTTTTAGAATATGTGAGCCAATGAAGAAATGTGTATCATTCTTCCAAACGAAGTGAATTACTAACACCCACAAATTTAAGGAAGTCAAAACACGAGTGTCAGTATGAATAGGCAGAAAAGGCATTGAAAGGGCTGAAAGAACCAAGCAGCAAGAGAAAATTAGCACAGAGGTAGAAAGCTAGGAGGAGTTGGGTGGATGAAGACTGAAGAAATAAAACTGGCAATCAAGTGATATTTGAATAAGCCATTTAGGAAATGTCATGGTTTAACCCCAGCCAGCAACTGAGCACCACGCAGCCAGTCTATCACTCTCTCTCCTCAACTGGACAGGAGAGAGAAAATATAATGAAAGGCTCATGGGTCAAGATAAGGACAGGGAGATCACTCAGCAATTACTGTCACGGGCAAAACAGACTCAACTTGGGGAAATTAATTTAATTTATTACCAATCCAATCAGAGCAGGGTAATGAGAAATAAACCTAAATCTTAAAACACCTTCCCCCCACCCCTCCTTTCTTCCCGGGCTCAACTCCACTCCCAATTTCTCTACCCCCCCGCCCCCAGCAGCGCAGGCGGACGGGGAATGGGGGTTACAGTCAGTTCATCACACATTGTCTCTGCCGCTTCATCCTCCTCAGGGCCAGGACTCATCACACTCTTCTCCTGCTCCAGCGTGGGGTCCCTCCTATGGGAGACAGTCCTCCGCGAACTTCTCCAACGTGAGTACTTCCCACAGGCTGCAGTTCCTCATGAACTGCTCCAGCGTAGGTCCCCCCTGTGGGGTCACAAGTCCTGCCAGCAAACCTGCTCCAGCGTGGGCTCCTCTCTCCACGAGTCCACAGGTCCTGCCGGGAGCCTGCTCCAGCATGGGCTTCCCATGGAGTCACAGTTTCCTTCAGGTGCACCCACCTGCTCTGGCGTGGGTTCCTCCACAGGCTGCAGGTGGATATCTGCCCCACCGTGGACCTCCCTGGACTGCAGGGGGACAGGCTGCCTCACCATGGTCTTCCCCACGGGCTGCAGGGGAATCTCTGCTCCGGCGCCTGGAGCACCTCCTCCCCCTCCTTCTTCACTGACCTGGGTGTCTGCAGGGTTGTTTCTCTCACATAATCTCACTCCTCGTTTTGGCTGCAGTTTCTCTTGTGCAGGTTTTGTTTTTTTCTTTCACTTCTTAAATATGTTATCCCAGAGGCGCTACCACTATCGCCGATGGGCTCGGCCTTGGCCAGCAGTGGGTCCAACTTGGAGCTGGCTGGCATTGGATCTGTTGGACATAGCGGAAGCTTCTAGCTGCTCCTCACAGAAGCAACCCCTGTAGCCCCCCTGCTACCAAAACCTTGCCATGCAGACCCAATATACGAAAATAAGTAAAAGTGAGAAAGATCATAGGGGTATTAAAAAGAAAACAAGAAAAATTATGAAATTAAAATTTCTGTTTGCTTATTTACTTTCTAACTGGGCCTGAGAGGCAAAACATAATATCATGTTAAAGGTAGAATGTATTTTGGATTTAGCTCATCGTCAACATGATTTATGAGACAAAGACCAGATACTAAGGGTGAATAAATAGTAAAGCAAGGTCCTATGGCACTGGAAGCAGAAAGGAAAGTGGGGAGCTGCACAAGATAATATCACAGTGATGGATGAATGCAGATACATTCTGTTTTATTTTAGTATTCATTCAATTCTAAGATAAATATGAGTTTCAAAATGCAGCAAATTGCATACATAAAGGATAAGCAAAGAAACATTGCCATAAGAAGATTTTACGTTTATCTGAAGAAGTTAACTGCAAATTCAACATTTAAATTCTGTATATTTCACTAATATATCTCCATCAGCTATGGAAAAAGAAACATTTATCATGCTGGATATTAAAAATGCATACTTTAGTGTTCTTCTTACATCATATATAAACTAGCTTCACTCTATTGCTTCCTCAGTTTATGACAGCCCAGTTAACAGACAAATCCTTCAGATCATGGACCTGCCTAGCTGTGGGCAGTTATTTAGTAAATGGCAAGCTAACAAATAGCTGCATATCCCAAATATATAAACGTTTAACCCCCTTCCTTGTTTCTAGATGGAGAGATGTAATTTATAGTGTGGTTAACTCTACATACACAAAAGATAGATCTGCACAGTAGCCAAGGAATACTATTGTCATACTTACTGGTAGTTTAGGGTTTGAATATCCACAGCAGTGAAGTTGTAGCAGCACAGACTTCACCCTCATGGAGCAGAGGACATTTACTCAGGCCAGTTATCACACTGCCCACCTGTATTGCAATAGGCAACTAATTTGGGTTAGGGATGCTGACATCTGCTGCAATCACATCTTTCAATGACCTCTAGATATGTCTTCAAAAAAACCCCAAGGGTCTCTAAGGCAGGTACCTGAGAAGACCAAGAAGGACTTGTGAGTAGTATGAGTGAGAATGATAAAAGGGTAATTTGTAGTTCATGTTCTAAATGCTTCACTTGTTCTAGCTTCTTAAGTTATTCAGCAGACTTAACAGAACTTTTACATTTGGAGTTTGCTTTTCAGGTGTGTAAATTCTGCTTGGAACAAAGTTTGTAACGTTAAAGCTTTACTAAGTAATCCCTTAAGGATAACTTTGAAAAGAAGCGTCTGTAAGGAAACAGAATGGAGACATTTAGTCTGAGCTAAAAATACATACTCACTGTGTAGCCTGGTGTACAATGTTAACTTCAGGTGGTGGAAGAGGGAAAATAAAATCTCAGGGACAACTATATTTATGGACTGGGACTTCTATTCAGAAAAACACACGGTAAAACAGTTTTAAGCCTTGGAGAATTGCCTACCTTTGAATTTCTAAGTAGGAAACCTTACAAGGATGTAGAAAGGCCTGCAACAGAAGGAAGATGAAGTAAATTAGACACCTCCCTAACAAAAACCTGATATTGGTTAAATTGTTCAAAAATAATAATAATGTTTAAAAATCACTGAGAATCCTATGGTACATGTTAAATGATCCATGACAAGAGGGCAGATAGTCTAATGGAATGAATAGTCTGTCTTATAGTGTCCTGGTTTCAGCTGGGATAGAGTTAATTTTCTTCCTAGTAGCTGGTACAGTGCTGTGTTTTGAGTTCAGATTGAGAAGAATGTTGATAACACACCGATGTTTTCAGTTGTTGCTAAGTAGTGTTTATACTAAGTAAGTCAAGGATTTTTCAGCTGCTGATGCCCAGCCAGCAAGAAGGCTGGAAGGGCACAAGAAGTTGGGAGGGGACACGGCCAGAACAGCTGACCCAAACTGGCCAAAGGGGTATTCCATACCGTGTGATGTCATGCCCAGTATATAAACTGGGGGGAGTTGGCCTGCAGGGGGGATTGCTGCTTGGAAACTAACTGGGCATCAGTCAGCGAGTGGTGAGCGATCGCATTGTGCATCACTTGTTTTGTATATTCCAATCCTTTTATTATTATTATTGTCATTTTATTATTGCTGCTATTATCATTACTAGCTTCTTCCTTTCTGTTCTACTAAGCTGTTCTTACCACAACCCATGAGTTTTACTTTTTTTTTTTTTCCCCTGATTCTCTCCCCCGTCCCACTGGGTGAGGGGGGAGTGAGTGAGCAACTGCGTGGTGCTTAGTTACTGGCTGGAGTTAAACCACGACATATAGTCAACACTATATATGACAAAGAAATCTATAACCCATCTCATTCTGCTACACAAACTACAAAGGTGGATATATACTCTTATTTTTAGGAAACCTAATACAAAGTAAATAAAAACCTTCTTTAAAGGAGACTGGCAAAGTAAATAGAGAGAGATAACTAAATATTTAATCTTTTCAAAGATAGTACAACATGAGGGCTTATTATGAAAAGGACACAATTAGTTTTTTTATTTAAAATTAAATATAAAACAAAGGTATTATATTCAGGAAGGAAGAGAATACATTTCAGAGGAAAGCTCAGAAGAAAAAGACAAGTGATTAAATTGGATGTTAGGTGTAAAAGAAGCAAGGACAGTAAATGGCCATCTAGGAGATGAAAATATTCCCAGACAACTCTCAACAAAATTACTGATGGGATGAATACTCTGACAAGGTAATAATTGCACTCAGGGTTCTTTGTTCACAGAGGTAGAAAAACTAACTTGTTTTTCTTTTAACCATATGCTTTTTGCTAATATTTTACATTGTTTGTCTCTGTAGTGCCCTATTCTTTCAAGCAATATTTAGATGAAAGTTACTTCTAATTCCAAGGTGTTCATAGAATCACAGAATCCCAGAACAACTGAGGTTGGAAGGGGCCTCCAAAGGTCATCTGGTCCATCCCCCTTGCTCAGCCAGGGCCAGCTAGAGCCAGTTGCCTACGACCATGTCCAGACAGCTTTTGAATATCTGTCTCCAAGGATGGAGACTCTACAACACCCCTGAGCAACCTGTGCCAGTGTTCCATCACCCTCACAGTAAAAAAGTGTTTCCTGATGTTCAAAGGGAACCTCCTGTGTTTCAGTTTGTGCCCATTGCCTCTAGTTCTGTCAGTGGGCACCACTGGGAAGAGCCTGGCTCTGTCCTCTTGGCACCCTCCCTTCAGGCATTTATACACATTGATGAGATCCCCCCGAAGCGTTCTTTTCTCCAAGCTGAACAGTCCCAGCTCTCTCAGCCCTTCCTCATAGGAGACACGCTCCAGTCCCTTCATCATCTTAGTGGCCCTTCATTGGACTCTCTCCAGCATGTCCATATCTCTCTTATACGGGAGAGCCCAGCACTGGACACAGTACTCCAGATGTGGCCTCACCAGTGCTGAGCAGAGGGCAAGAATCCCCTCCCTCAACCTGTTGGCAATACTCCTCCTAATGCAGTCCAGGATACTGTTGGCCTTCTTTGCCACAAGGGCACACTGCTGGCTTATGTTCAACTTGGTGTCCACCAGGACTCCCAGGACCTTTCTGTCAAGCTGCTTTCCAGCCAGGCAGCCCCAGCACATATTGGGGGTGCCTGGGGTTGTTCCTCCCTAGGTGCAGGACTTTGCAGTTCCCCTTGCTGAACTTCATGAGGCTTCTGTCAGCCCATTTCTCCAGCCATGTAAATCTCCAAATTAGAATTCCTGTAATTGTGATAGTTGTAATCTACCAAATGCTGTTGAACAGCTGCGTGCATACCTAATCTTAATTATGAGTTTTCTTCACCTTCTAAGGGATTTGAAAGAATAGAGAATGGTTATAGAAAATGTAACAAATGACATCACCATAGAAAAATGTTTAGCAGAATTCTTATTCAAATCCATACAAACAAGAAATAATCCTCAAAAAGTAGCTATGAATCATTGTTTCACAAGAGATGAAATTCAAGGCACAGAGAACATGGCCAGGGCAAAAAGGCAACCATACTGAGGACAGAAACATAGAATCTGCTAAATTTCACCCATACATTTATTCATCTAGACCCAATAATTCCTTCATGCTGATAACAATAATTACTTTTATGCACAACTAATGTTTACTGTAAACTTCAGAATAAAAATATAGTACAAAACAAAACTGGGAAGTAAATATTACATTTTGATAAACATTTCAGGCCAAATCCTGGTCTCAGTGAAGTCAGTATTAAAACCCACAGATTTCAACTAAACCAGGATTTCATGTTTCAAACAGTTGCAATGGACAAATTGGCTCTTACAGTCATGTAATCTTGCTGAAAATGGGAAAGCTACAAAAATGCAATATGCAAAGTACATTTGGCAAACAGAAGATACAACTTTCAAAAATTATTTCACAGAAATGTACGGCTAGATGAGGCCTTGGGAAACCATCCAGACTGAACCTCTCATTTCTGTTGATCTCTCCTGCACCTCCTACAGTTTATCTACATCTTTTTAGAGTGTGGTGCAAAAACCAGACACTGCGTTCCAGCCAAGGTCTCACCAGTGCTAAGCATACCAGAATAATTTGCTTCATTATCTCATTTGTGACCTTCCTGCAAATATCTCCCCAAAACTACATTATTTGACTCTTTTGTGACACTACTGTGTTATTAGCTTACATTTATCTTGCTACCCAGAATAAGCTCTAGATTCCTTCTGCTGTATAACTGGCACATGGTCATTCCTTATTTTGTTTCTGTGTGTCTGATTTCTGCTTTCTAAGTGTTGATTTTCCAGATCTATTAAGTGAATTTATCCTGCTGATTGTGGACCGTGATTTCAAATTTTTAAGATAGTTCTGCCCTTCACAGTATTTGCCCTCTCTTCCAGCTTGCTCTTACTCATAAATTTTGTAAGCACATTCTCCTTTCCACTATCCAAGTGCTTAATTATAAGATTAAATAGAAATGACCTTAGGACAGACTCTGCTGGAACCTAACTTAAAACTCCCTCTCAGTTTGAAGCAAAACACTGGGAATTCATCTTTGAGAGTTGTTTTTCACTCTGCCTCTAGACTCTATTCTATTGTTTGCTTGCCATATAGAACAATGTGAAACCCATTTCTAACAGCAAGATATATCATATTGCCCACAACCCCTTTCGTCATGAAGCCAATTATTTCCTTACAGTGTAGCTGTTGATGCTTCTTTTATCTTCATCTCTTAGTAAGACAGTATCCTGTAGGTTCACAGGCTGAGAACAGGCAGGCAGTGCTGTGTCTCTGACTCTTCTTCACCCATCACTAAGGCCCAAAGCACTGCTTTTCTCCTCCAGACAGTAGTAAAGCATGCCCAGAGAACAAGGAGGAGAAACCCTGCTATATAACCCTACTAGTTCTGCCTATTATTTCCTCATTCCTTGTTGCCCAGATCTGCAGCACCTTGTATCTAGAGAAGAGAGAAGACATTGCAGATGCAAAAGGTAGGATGGGAGGAGTTGCAAAAACTGCCTATAATGGTTGGGAACTGTTGGTGTAGAGTAAATTTCATTACATTCTCCAAGTTTGAACATCTCTCACTCTAAATTTCCTTTAACCTGTTCTGTCTCTCTTCAAGCTAAATTTTAAAAAGTAGGTGGAAAATAAATCAGCTAGATCAGTTTTTAATATTTGTTTTAAATATCCAGATGTTGATATCAAAATGACATAGTTTAGTCCCTAAAATTCAATATAATTTATTCACAAATAAATTAATAATGCACTGCAGGAAGGTGTTAATAGTTTAGTGTTAATCTCAATAGCAAGAGAAATCAAATGAGTCAATGATACCTATCACCTATTTTTCTCCCTTTCAGATTAACACAAAGCAAGGAACAAGTAGCAGAGACGAGGAAAAGCAATAACCTACAGCATCAAGGTTTGAACAGTCACTTGTTTTTCAAGATATTAAAAGTCCTGTTTTAACACTCCTCCTTTTCTTCCTTGCTGCTAAATTATATAGTTGATTTTGAGCATATACAAAAGTTTGCTATTTAAAGGTATTCCAGAAAAAAAATGTTTCATTTTTTAGGATTGGAGCAGATAAGAAGCTATGAGATGTGATAAAGTAGTAGAGCTAAAAGGGGGAGATCGGCATCGTAACTGTTTATATCAATGCTGAGATCAGCTAGTGCTCTCAGATCTATGATTGTTAAAAATAATTTGGGCCCATTGATATGAACAATACTTTTTAAACAAATATTTTGATGTCTGAATCACTATATTAAAGATGACATGCAAACAACACAATAGCAGAATATCCTAAAAAAACCAAAGCCGCACACTACACAACTACAAAACACATCTTTTAGGTGAATGGAATGTCTACTTTTAAAACCACCCCTACCCTCTTAAAAAATAATAAAAAAGAAGAGAGAAGTCTATGATCTTTTCCTTCAGGAATTTCTTAGACATTCTTTTACTTAGGGCCAGGTGAAAAGCGTTCTGCATACTCCCACCTCCTATGAAAAAAAGTATTTTGTGTAATTCCTAGGCTCCAAAGGATTTCTCAAAGATACAAGACAAAGAACATGTATCTCACCCATATTTTCCTTCTGGTGTACAGAAAGAAATATTCCAATATTCAAAACCCTGAAATCCACTGATGCTATTCTATGTCTTGGTATGAGCATGTTATGAGTTAAAATCCCTTGTGAATTAACTTCAGTGAAATGAGTTGAAGTTTATGCTTACATATATACTTGTATATGGTATGAGCTTGTGTGCAATTTTCTTTTTTAAAGCAAACGTTTAAATATAACAGATGTTCACTTTGTTTGCCTTTATAGTGCTGGGTAAAAACACTAAAGTTGTTCCAATACATGGTCATAATATTTTCTCTTTTTTTTGGCAGCCATCAGATTGCTTTAACTTCATTCAAACTCAAACGAGCAGTGCTATAGCAGCACTGAAGGTTTGATCTCATATTGTATCTAATGTGATGTAAACATAGGTTTCCAGGACAGAAGATGTCCCATCTTGTGTTACTGTTCTCTCCTCCTACCTTTGCTCTTAGCCTCAGGAAAGGATCTCCCACTATTCTTTTGGATTTAGTAATTAGGAGCCCAAGAAATGCCCTTCTGGGTCCAGCCAATGGTTCATGTTATCCCCGAACTCCGTCTCTGACAATTGCAGTAGCAGATGCTACAGAGGGAGAATAATCTCTGCTCAGGATGAATTCTGACACAAATTTTAATAACGGAGGACAGGATCCAGGACAATGCCAGATACACATTGGGTTTGAAAATGATCAATTTTATGATACTTTTCAGAAAAGAAAACTATTTAAATATTCTCTCAAAACAGACATATTCTATCAACCCTTAATAGGGACAAGGAGAAGATATCTCTCCTGTTTGCTCCACTGCTTTACATTACCTTTCTGCTTTTTGGTAACATGTCCCTATTTCTGTGACCTTACCTATTGAAAATACTTGGACACACATTAACTCCATTCAGCTTCTCTAATTTGAAAGATGCAATTCCAGATGTGGCCTAGTGTTTACCTCCTGAGCACAATCTCTTGGTTTCCAGTACCTTGGTAGGCATCCTGTTAGTGTTCATAGCTTGATCTTTTTTATTCACTGCATTCACTAATGCATTGATCTCTTTCCTTCTCTCAGTAGCATCAATATAGGATATATGTGTGGATTTAACATCATGAACTTGGCTTGCTGTTAAGACCTAGAAATTGAAACATGTAGTCACTTACAAGAAATGCTGTATAGCATAATAATTATTTTGCAGAGATGGTATTTCCAGGCTAGGGTCTTTCTTTAAAACTGATGTATTCAAATGTCTACTATAATAACTGAAAAAAAACAAGAAATAAAATTAATGATTACAGCATCTCACTGGCATGGTAAATGTCACATGTTTACTCTTCAACACTCTTCCTCTAAGTACTTTTTTCTCTGTGTCATTTCTTCTTTATATGCTGCTACCTAAGATTGCATATACCTAGTCCTTAAGCCAACTTGAAAAGTTCAAGAATGATTACAGTTTAGGAGAATATTATGAAATCACAAAGCACCATTAATGTTTTTATTACTATTTTTGATACTTTCCTTGTATTCTTGATGGCCATACAATCGCATTCACTACCTCATTAACAACCTCCCTGCCCCACCACAAAACTGAATCACAGAGTAGACTTTGGAAGAACTTCTTTACTTTTTTTCATCCCCCATCATAACATAATCAAAGATTATTTGCTACTTCAGGCATAGTCATCCACACAGACTGACAGTTTTCATTGATGTGACTCTGGATTTGCTAAAGATTGTGGGGTTTAGAGCATTTGCTGCCAGCACTTAAACCATAGGGCTGCTCAGAAACATCCTGTATCAGTGGAGTTTGAGTGGGTGGACTGCCTTCAAGTACTTTGTTATGGGCAAACAACACTAAATTTTGGCATTAACAGCTGTGACACCATTGGCACAGTCACAGAGATAAGAAATTAATTGTTCAGTCTCTGCAAGATCTTTCAACAATCAAAACGGATGGTTTATTACATTTAGTTCTATACCTATCGCTTGTACCATTTCTTAGATATTTGTCTAACTCTGGAAGCCAACAAATAGTTCAGCCATTATGACCTGTCAACTATTGTGCATCGTGGTAGTAAATTATTTGTCAGAGCTTTCAGAGATATAAGGGACAACTGCAATTGCATCTTTTGCAAGCGGTCTTGCAACAGGATGATTACAGAGCTTCTAAGTCATGAAGTCATTAAGCCATAAAGTCATTAATTTTGCAGATAGTAGTAGCATTTGCAAATATACATATACTTTTACACTGAAAAATGTGATGCTGATCTCTGTGAATGAAGGTTGAGAAGGTTCTTCTTAAGAAGGCTGAGAGACATCCAGGAAATATGCTTTGATGTTGCCCACCTGATATTCTGAATGACTGAAATGTCATAGCTACTTCTTCTGAAAATAAATCATAAGGCATCTCTGACTTGGATTATTAGAACAGTCTGCAAGAGACTTTAAAGAATTTGTGCACATAACATTACATTTTAATCTCTTGGGGAGCTGAGGGGAAGTGAAATATAGTAAAATAAAATGTCATCTTGCAATGATTTGTCAGTATGTTCAGTATTACAGATTTGTGTCTGCTCTATACATTTTTACAAGCCCCAGGTTTGCAAAGATACCACTTTAAATATTGTAGCATTGAAAATAGGTTACTTCATACTTGGAAAATGTCTAAAACTACTGCATTTGATTAATGTTTTAATATTTTCTGTGATAACACTTTGACATTTACTTCATGTACTGGTTGGCTCTTCATTTGCAATGCACTTTGTAAATATTTTCCTATGGTGACTTTTAAAAATCAGGTATACCAAATGTTACAGTGAGGCAGCAGGAAGAGGAACCGACTGACTGCTACAAGGATTGGGGTTAGTGAAGTAAACTATTAAATTCTTACTATTGTGATAAATTCTTAACTGGGCCCCTAACACTGCCTATTTTCACCATGCAGGAATCATATTCAGAAAGATTATTGACTCACAGCCACTTAACATAGTCACGTTAAGTTGCACCTGACAAAAGCAACCCAACTGTAGGTGTAAGCATGCAATTATTTGTAATTAAGACAAATATAATTAAAAAATAAATATTTTCCAATTGTGGTGTCTCCTGCAAGGTTAATAGGTTGAGCATTCTCAGTACTAGGAAGTCAACTGAAGACAAGATTGTAAAGCTGAGTACTTATTTCAAATCCATGATTTATTAGTCCTTTGGAATTCAGATAGCCTTTTTTTTCCTGAGAAAAGCTCTTGGCTTTTAACAAGTTCTCATGTCAAAAGCCTTACTGGTCTCCAAGTCATCAGCTAGCAGAAGTGATGGCTTACAACAAAGATGTGGGCAGCTCCTCAATAAGCAAGGAATCACAGTTAGATGATTCTTTTTCTTTTAAAAGCATTTAATACCCTTACTATTGACCTGTCATGAGGTCCTGGCTGAAATCACAGCATAACATCTTGGGTTCAGAACTCCGTTGATGATCTCTAGCAAAAGCCTGAAAATACTATTATTGAAATATTTCATCACCAGAACTTTTTTAATATTTTCACAATTCTTGAGTGGATAAGGTCATTGCAGTGTAAAACCATTGACACCAACATGAATAAAACCCTCCTCTGTAGGCAAAGTCCCACGTAAAATTATCCAGTGACTTCTAGTGATTTGAATTTCATGAGACAGAACGATAAATTAGCTAAAGCACAATTTGATTCCAAATGAAAATACAACTTAACACTGTAACAGTTGAAAACATAAAAATTGAGTAAGTGGTACAACAGATTAAAGTCTTCATCTCTCCCATAAGGTATACATATGAGCTAAAAAAATATAAATGCTTCAATGATTATACTGCATAATACTTCTCACCCCTTCGTGTTCAAGTAATATGTTAAAAAACTTAAGGAACACAAAAAGGTGGATTTTTTATTCAATGTTCTTTTGATTTGATTCCTGTAGTATCACATGGTAGAAAACATGCAGATACCAATCCTTTTCTCAGCTACACTATTACTGGCCAGCGCAAGGTCCTTTCACAGAAGTTAGCAAAATTTTAATGGTTTAAAAGTCTTGAATTACTGACAGAAGAAGTAACTTCAGTATCCAGTTGTATAACTTCTAACTCGGGTAACTCTCCCCTTAAGTGTAGAAAATCAGGCCCATAATCATGATGCCAGAGAAAAAGTGAAAGTTCAGATTTTGTGCTATTCACGTAATCTTATATGAAGGATAAAGGCTTTAATACCTCCACCAGAGATCTCTTTGGACACAAGAGCACAGAGCTCTTGTGTTGGTACTGCAACAATACTGCCATTTTTCCCTCCCTGAGGACGTTAAAGAAATAAAGGCCAAGATGAGACTACACTGGTGTGTCCATTCCTTGACACAGCTAAGAACGGGCACCAAGGCTGCTTTTGTTCTCTTTCCTGACTTCTGCTCTAGCACAGAAATAGAACAGAAAAAATCTTAGCTGGAAGACTATAAAACATAGTGCTTGTGTAGGTTTTCTGTATTTTTTTGAGCAGACTACTCTGCAAGTTAATTTAGCTGTAGACAAGAGTTGTTCATACTTTCACTCAAACACACTCTCATTCCTGTGTTCTTAGCAGACACTACATCATAAGTAAACAAGCCCTGAGCTTGTCTTCCATATGTAAAATGGAGCTACCTTAAAATTAAACCTTGACCATCAATTTTTCTTCTTCTTGAATAGTTTCAGAAAAAAGGATTCTTCTGCTTCTGATTTGAGTAGCACTCATTTGTCACTGATTTGCAGAAGAGTTTATTTCACATAGTTATGAAAGTAGCTTGTTACAGCAGTGAATGGATTTAAGTCAGCTGGAAATGTGTGGAAAGACAGCTTCAATACTTCTGGGAAAGCTAACAAAAACTACAATTAAACAAATAAACCATGTCCGAAAACAATAAGATAAAACCACTGTCACTTAATTTTTTTTTCCTCCTTAACTATGGATAATAAAAAGCAGTCATGGCATCTGTGCAACAGAGGATTGTTGCAGTCCAACTCAGATGCTATATGTAATGTTCCAGTTTCACAGAACCCACCACGGAAAATACCCAGAAAAGCCAAATATACAATTGAGACAAAAATCCATTTCCTCTTATTTCAGTAAGGCTGTGATTATTCAGTAACCATAATATCAATACCAGAACGATTAGTATCACATATATTTTAACAAGCCTCAATTTAAATTAAAAATCACAAATGCTGGTTAAAGTCAACATTAAATTTTGTAATTAGCACCATTTTTCTTCGTGTTTTAATAGGTATTGATTTAGATAAACCATTTATGTTACTGATTTTAATATTTCCATTTCAAATAAACTGGACTAGTATGGATTTAGTTGCAGCTGGAAGGCTTGTTCCAAATGCAACTCGGCATTTGTCTTTTCCCCACATTCTTAAATTAATTTGGCTAAGAGCTATCCCGTACCAGAAGAATTTCCACCACTCCAGTAATTTGGCATAGCTGCACTCCTTGTGACAATGCAGGACACTAGCACTTTCTTTCTGGACACCACCCGCATAAACAACACTGACAAACTATCAGAGTTTTTGTGTTGGCATAACTGTATATTTAGGGGTTGTCAAAACATTGTGCCAGTAAACCTTAGTAGTATAGAACTGGCATGGCAATTAAGATGAGCTCAAGTTCTACTGAGGACACAAAATTCACTTTTCTCATATGAACTAGCAAAGCAGAAACGAGACTCCCTGACAGTTTTCAAGTTGTTAGCCATGTAGACTGGAGTTCTGAAAACCAGTTTGTCCTCTACTTAGATCATGCAGGTTAAAAACACACTTTTAATTTAATGAAGATGAACAAATTTACTCAGGTTTTAGGGTTTAAATATGAACTATTCTAGACAGGAAATTAATTCAAAGTGGAATAACTATTCTATCTACAGTTCATCAGTATTAGAGTATCAGTTAATGAAATCACAGTATTTCCAGCATAGACACACTAGGTTTGTACCACTGCAGTAAAATTATCATTCCTAGAAGGAACGTAATAATAGGAACACAGCTTTTTCTAAATGAGGAACACATGTTATGACAGAAACCTTGAGTGTAGACACCTTTTCTAAAAATGAGGTGCTCCAGCTTAATCGTTTAAAAACAGTGGTAAAACACATCTAGTAGTTTAAGGTCAACTCAGTATGTATAAAAGATAACAAGTAGGAATAAAAATTCATTCTGTTTAAGTAAATTGCAAATAGTGAGAAGTCCTTGACTACTGTAAGTGAAATTCTGGTAGTTCTACTTTAATTAAGGCTGAAGAAACTTAATTTTTCCATGGACTACTTAAGCATGGGTTATAAACACACACTTCATAGTGGGTATAAACACTTGTAGTTTATGAAGCACTGTAGCAGCATGACAATCCTGTCACCAATCCTACTCAGCACTTGTCAGGTGACACCTGGAATACTGTGTTCAGTTTTGGTCCCCACTATGCAAAAAAAGCTGTGGACAGTCTGGAGCGGGTCCAGAGAAGGGCCACAAAGATGATCAAGGACTGGGAAGCCTGCCATATGAGGAAAGGCTGAGAGAACTGGATTTGTTCAGCCTTGAGAAAAGAAGGCTTAGGGGAGACCGTATCACCATGTTCCGGTATTTAAAGGGTGGCTACAGAAAAGACGAAGACCCCTTTTTTACAAGGAATCACATGGATAAGATGAGGGGTAATGGGTACAAGTTACTTCTAGGGAGATTCCAATTGGACACATTTTTCACAATGAGAACAATCAGCCATTGGAATAATTCCCTCAGGGAAGCGGTGGATTCCCCAACTTAGGGGGGATTGGGGGGATTGGACACTTTTAAGATTTGGCTGGACAGGGTGCTGGACCATCTTGTCTAGACTGTGCTTTTGCCAAGAAAGGTTGGACCAGATGATCCTTGAGGTCCCTTCTAACCTAGTATTCTATGATTATTTTCACATTATTGTTCAATACAACAGTATATAGGTTGTCTTTCAATTCAAAATCCAGTTTTGATCTCAAACGTGTATCTTTGCTACCCAAACCAAAGTGACTCTTGAGACTCATTAAAAACAGACACATCAACCCTCCCCACACAGTTTCCAAATCCTGGATGCCTTATGGCTATTTTTTAACATGACAGCTATAGAGGTGAAATACATGCACTTCAATGCTTTCTTCATGTCTTCAAATAATTTGCTTATTTGTTTTTTCCTACGAACTCAACTAGCAGTGTCTAATATCATGGGAGACAGTATTTTTTGTGAAGTGGCCCCAGTTATCAGCAGCAACATTTTGAATCAGATATTCATTAAAGCTCAACCATCAATTAGACATGTGATTAAGATTGGCTTTTCACAAAGGTTGTCATACAAAATGTCCAATCTTTAGAAGAGAACTGTGCTTTTTTCAAAAATCCAGTTGCTAGCATTAGAGACTTCAAAATCAAGTTGATACTTTTTGTCTTCAGCTGAAAACCAACTCACAGTTTATGGAGAAGGGATGCTTGTTGGTCTTCATACTGAAGTAGAGTCTGTGGCCTCTTATGTGCTGTGTTCACTAGGTATAATTTATATAAACGGAATTTTTAAAAAAAGCAGACATTGCCACAAAAAAAATTGACTGTAAATACTGTCACTAGAAGGGCTCTACCAGCTTAATTATGGACATTTGAAGAATTTTGAGTTGAACTGCAAGGTAAGAGCAACAAAATTAAAATGTGTAAGACTACCTTATTTACCCATTACAATACTGATTTGGTATTCAAAACTGCATCAGTTCTCCCTGAACGAACAAGACACTCCAACATTTCTTTGTTTTCTTATTTTCTCAGGTTTGGGGTTTTTTTTTCAATGTTTCCCCCTCTTAAAAATTGATGCAGAATGTTTCTTATTTACTGTCGCATTTTTTAACATGCTCCACAGCTGCTGGAAGCAATATTGTTTGAATCCTTCACAGTATTGCTATCAAAACATAAAATCATATTGCCAAGTATCATGATATTCAAACCTTTTAACAAGGACTAGGTATAAGGGTGTCTCTTTCTCTCTCTCATTACTTCCTCACCAATGTGATATTGTCAGGAGTCAGGATCTATCTGGGAAGGCAGGACATGCCTGGCATCATCCTATGATGGAGGCTGCAGCATGCTGATGTTGGGATCCCACTGATGTCTTCCTTGACATGCTTTTTTTTCAAAAGCACCACTTCATTTACCTACTCTCCTGCTGGGACACAGCTCTTTCAAATTCATTTGTCTGACACACTTGTTCTGTCTACTATACCAAAGGAAAGCCCTATCAATTGAGATGCAAGGGACAGCATAGCATAACTTTTGTCTCTCCACCTTCTCCATGGCAGAGCGAAGAGGCCAACAACTACCCATTCAAATCTTTGGGAGACAGACTTGGGAGGAAGATGGTAAAGGCTGAGCCACAACTGCCCAAACAGGCTGTGCAGATCAGGGCATCCCTTTACAATCAGTGTCACATCGTAAAACTATCACATTACTAACACATTTAGTCATCACCATTTATCACAGTTCACCTTCACATTGCTATCTGGTATCTATGGTACTGTAAAGGAAGAAAGATTGAGATAATGTCATAGCTTTCCACTTCAAGTTTTTTCAGACAAATGCTTTTTTTTTTTTTTTTTAAATAGAAATAAAGAATATATTGGGTAACAAGCTAACTTTCTATTGTTTCCCTGCATAAGGACTATAATTTAGAATACCTAATATGGAATATGTAACTTTTCCATACTGATGCTCCATTTGTAGTCCCACTCCACAACACTACAATAAAAGGGTCAAATGTCATGTGAAAGGCACAAATGGACCTGTACTGCCTAAGACCTAACAAACTGGCATACCAAGAGCACTGCAAGAGAACGTATTTCAAAGTGTGTCATTTAAGCCCACCTGGGACTCTAGTTACTCATGTGGACACTTGAGCCACACTACAATACCTTCAGTAAAACTTATATTTTACTTAAATACCCACTTTGACTTACAGAGAGATTTGGCAAGGGTCTTGGCAAAATTTAGATGCAGAATTTGCCAGACACCTACCAAATTCCATAACTCCATATGTATTTCAAACCCTACGTTTCACAAATGCATTTCTTGAAGAGACCCAAAGTTCTATTTCCACGCGTGCACCTGAACCTTGTCAATGCTAGGCACGTGCAGCTAAGACTTGCTGCGATCCAAGTATTCCTATACAAATAACGGAATTTTTATAATTAAGAAAATATGGGTTTATAATGAATGGGAAATGCAGAACAGTAGTCATGTTAACTGAACTACTAAAGTAATTTTTTTTTTTTTTTTTAGGCAAAAGTTCATTAGTCATTGCCTGAGCAGCATCACTTCCACTGGTGTTATTTCAACATTATAGTCAAGGATCTCAGCTCAATTTAATGCCGGACTGTGAGTGTGGCAAGCTATCCAAGGTCAGTGCCTGATGAAATTATTACAGAAATGTTAGCTCTCTCAGTGAATAGCTCATACAGACTTAGGGCTGAAAACACATGAGAGCTACTAGTTTTAAAATCATGTTCCAAGACTTTTATTATACAATTCTTTATATGTTTTATGCTTTTCTATTTCCTTTTCCTAACTAGGAGCACCCTGACTTATTAAGTCTCTTCTGTCACTGACTTACATAATTAGCTGTTACAGAGCTATCTTTCCAATGCTTTAGTGCAGACTACACAAGGTCAAAGTAAAATGTCACATGGGTCAACGATATTTAGTACAAAGCATCTGCCAGCTATTCCTTTGCTTTCTGGTCATGAACATTAAAATCAAGTGTAACTGTTTATAACTGCTATTTTAGGCATCTCCAGAACATTCGTATCATAGTAAGTATAGTAACTAGATGTAGATAGATATTAGTTTCTGCAACAGAAGTAGTATTTTAACATACATAAAGGACATAATTCACTTTGCAAACCTCATTTTTATTCTCGGAAACTAAGTCATTTCATCTCACTAGGGTTTTGTATGGGCATTTTCAGATCCCCTTACTCTACTGCAAAGCGGATAAGACATATTAAGTAGATGCATCAAGATAATGCAGTAAAGTAAGCAACAGATGCAGTTTTTGTCACAAGTGGTACATTTACTGTTCTTCAAACTAACAGAACCATGTGAATGCTAAATTTCTCAGTTAACAAAAAAACCCACACAACTTTCCAGTCTCACTATTAGCCATTTAGGCCCCCAAAATATAAAGTATATGCACAGCAAAAGCTTGACACTCACCCAGAAATCCATGCCAAAGTATTTTTATAAAATGTCATACTTCTAAAATCAATTATTTTTGGAGGCCTAATATATTATTTTGAACACTTGGTTTTGGCACAAAACTTTTCTAATTTTTGGTTGCTAAAAAAAGCTTGAAAATGCAAATCCTAAGCCCTGGAAGACAAGAAAGCAGACAAAAAAAAAAACCAGAAATGTGTGTCTTTCTCAAGCTTCTCATTTTCAAGCCATATAATGATTACTTGTGACCTAAACTATTCTTTTTGAATGCTTGAGATGTCGATATTATAAAAATGTGAGATAGGATCACTAGTAAGATATCAAGATTTCTTCCAAGGCCCAGTCATATGTAAGGATCAGAGTGACAGAACTATCCAGATGACAAGAAGTCAGTATCCAGCACTAAATGCATGTGACATCTATCACGATACTTACTGCAGATCCTGTAGTATGATGGAAGTGACCAAGCTAACTGTAAGCAGCTTGGCTTGCAACTAGAGGCAATTTAGCTTCAGCAACAAGTAACTATTTATATGTGTTGAAACGATATGTATGCAACATTTACTGGGGCTGTCAGAACAATGACTGCTGTGCAGGATGCATGGAATGTCAGAGTCCTCACTTCTACAGGCTCATTTACAGCCTTGCAAGGCAGTGGGAAATACCAAAGGGCTGTCAGTATTGCCAAATCACTAAACTTTATCCTTTTCTAAAAGAACTTGAGTTTTAATATAGGGTTCAGCCTTCTTTGAACAGTCACCCTTCAACGTTGTCCTTACTTCACCACTTGTGTCTTCCAAGTACAGCAGTAATTATCCAAAGCTCTGCATCAACTTGGTTAGGTCATTTCTGCTCTTGCAAATAACATGATTTGAGTGAACTCAGCTATCTCTACACAACACTACGCTGTGACACATAGTCATGCAGACTGAAACTAAGCTGGATCAAATGTTCAAAGAGTGTTCAGTAGAAGGGCCAGATACTGTCTTTAGGACTGTTGCAAGTTTCTATAAAAATAGCCATCGAAGAGTAATTCACAATTGACAGAAAAGATTCCACTGTGACTAAGTGAATGAAAAGGGGAAATAAAAAGCAAACCTCTCAAAATCTTGATTCCAAAATGAACCGCTACATATAACTTCCTTTCCTATCTTCCTTTAACCAAGACTGAGAAACCACCTCATTAATAAGAAAATTGAAGCAGGTCAGAATCTATTTTCAAAGAGATAAACAGAAGATTTGGGAGGATGGACAACAGCATGCATGGGCAATCGAGGGAAGATTCTAGTGATGTTAACAATAGCACAGTACACAATTTATCTTCTCTCAGAGTAGATCATTTTCTCATTACTCTGCTGAAGTGTGAATCTGGAGTACTCTACATTCATAGCAGCAAATACCTGAAGCTAAGATTAAGATCCGTAAATAACATTTTTTCAGCACCTGCCATTATAAGTCAATTCTGAAAGTCTACAATTCAGGTATGTAAAGAACCTGACGAGCTTTCCAAAGGCTGATGAGGGAACTATATAGCCCAAATTCACATGCTTCTGCCTATCAGCTCTATAGCATACAATGGCAAGTTAAATGCCAGTTAAAATTTCATTGTCTTCCTCCTTCCAAAGGTAAGGAAGGAATACAGGTGACAATTCCACCTGTATGGAGTTCTTTAAATCCCTCTTCCCCCCCCACCCTTTTTTTTTTAAATTTCATGCTAAGTTTTAACATAGAGCATTTTCTTGAAAAAAAAAATTGTTCAAAAAAGTTTCCAAGACATCTCAGGGCTACATGATCTTTTGTGGATAGCCCTGAGTAAAATTCCAGCATTCTTACTTGATTTAATGCCAAATTCCTGATTTGGTGGCTTTCCAGCACCTTTTGGGTTGGAATGTTAGTTTTTCTCACAGCCCTGGACAGTTTCCAGAGTATGCTTTTGTAGCTCAATCTTCATTTTATGTGCAACTCTAATGCTACTATTATAAAAAAGGTCTCAAACACAGTAGATCCTGTTTAATTATACTGAATGACTGGTATCAGGCCTAACCACTTGAGTTAGCTTAGCCTGGTACCACCACCCCAGTATGCAAGTCCACTTTCCAATGCCTCACTACTTCTGAGCACCACTGCCATCTGTGGCTATGGTCACCTCCACTTACTCTGTTCTGTATAATTCTTTTCCAGTCTACTGTGGCAACTGTGGGGGGTATCCATCTTTTGAAAAACTGTAGGCACAACAAAGTTATGAACACTCAGATTCTTACAGAAAGTTTCTAATTTCAAGCAGATACCTCACATAATTCTGATTAACAAGTCAAGGAAGGCCTGTGCAATGGAGGACACAAAAGAAACAGTGTAAACTTTAATTCAGACAATTCAGTTAAGCAAGGGTTTTCTGAGCAGGTAACTGATGCTTCCACTAAGTAAGGAAATAAATGGTTCATTTTGAAAACAAGAGTTTGAGGGCTTTGCTCCTTTTTTCTCCTGACAAAAAGCATTTCTTAACTTTTCTTAAGTCCAGTGCCACACCAACAGGGGACACCAGTCATATGGCTTGACATATCCTTAACATCAGTCCTATTCAGGAAGGAAAGAAAATATTAAAAACAGAGAATAAAATTGAGATTTTTTTCTTTAGACAAAAATAATGAAATTGTGGATATATTTTATATACAAAGGCACTCAGAAGTACTGGGAATCTACTTTGTTCTCCAACACTCCTCCTCTCTTAATATACACAAGTTATTGTGATAAATCAGAGCTGACTAGTGGTTTTCTAGACACCACTAAAAAAACCTATGTATCTAATGAGAAAATTATTTATATGTACAAAATTATGATTTTAAATGAATACAAAGAAATGTCTATCAACACTAAGACTAAAATCTAACAGGACTGTGAAAAAACATTAATATTCAAGGAAAACAGAAAAAGAGAAAAGATTAATAGAAATTCTCAAAGATCTAGCTAAATTACTGCTAGTGAATACTCAAAAGAAACAATTAAAAGACAAAAATACATTTTTTAGTCTCAGACATCCTTCTTTATTCTGTAATTGATATTATTTCACTGGTAGAATTAATGTTCACAGATACAACAGTGGGATTTATTATACTATTATATCAGAATGGATGGACTTTATTTCAAACTGAGGAGACTTTAATTACAAGTATAAACCAAAACACTAGACTATGATGTTATCTTTTTGTCCTAAATCAAACAGCTCAGGAAGGACACCAAATGTATCTATAAACATAAACATCTATTAACATACTAATCTAAAAATTTACCTCAATAAAGAAATTTCCAATCATTCTGGCAATGAAAGTTGACAGTGTGAAAGTTTACTCCAGAACATTCAATATTACTTAATTTTGGTAACTAGAGCATGTAAGAGGTTTACGCTATTTATTTTTTGAGTAAATCAAGAACATAAACTTAAAAAGGGAAAATGCTACTCATGTAATGTAAAATGAGAAAGCATAACATACTGACTAAAAACTTAAAAAGATTCTTGTTCTGATTTTATTTTCCCACCAATATATAATAAGATTTTTGAAAGGAAAAAAAATTCATCATTAAGACTTCTGGCAGAAACTCTAAACCAAAGATTTAGTGCCTGATTTGCAAGTAGTTTAGTATCCTATATATACATCCAGATCCAAATATATGTTCCAGCAAAGACACTGCAAATGAAACTCATTCAAAAGTTAATTAAGGCTTTTCTACACATGGAATTGTTCCTGATTAATTCCATATGGGGCCATTCTTACTACAGAAGTGCCTCATTCCATTTTAGTTAAGACAAACTGGTTTGTTCAGGAATGAGAGTTGCCCATACATGGAATTAATCAGAATCATTTGTAGACTATTTTAATTACTTGTGACCAAATAGGATTTAAAAAAAAAATCAGTAGGCTTTAATTCACAAGAAGTTTTGTGCTAGCCTGGAGTCTATCTGTAGTGCTCTCCTTGTAAGAGTGTCTTAAATTAAATATCTGATCAAAAATATTAATTAGTAATGAGTAATATTTTGACCTTTTTCAATAGGTATAGAAAAAGAATAAAAGGAAATACATTGTAGTGAAAAGACACACAAGTCTTAAGTTTCTGAAGAAGGGCTTTTCGGTTTCAGGCCTTGTAGTTATCTCTCTCCTCTCACTTAATAAACAATCTGATCTTATTTGAGGGTCAGGACTGTTTCATAGCCCACAATAACTGCATGACAAAGATTACATCAGAAGATGCCACACAGGACCGGAACCTCTCTCCTTCTCTGTCTTGTGCAATTGGGGAACTTGTATGCCAGAGCAACAGCCCCACCCGACTGTTTGTCATACGTGCATATCACCTTGGCTTTGTCCTGGCACAAAGGATAGAATGGGGTGCCTTAGCACTGGTGTTGAAGGGGAAAGCAAGAAGAAGAAAATGCCCATACAGAAGTTTTCCAGGAAGGGTGTCAGAGAGCTCAGGCCACAAGACTAGTATTGTGGATAATGCAATAGTATCACCACCTAATATTTTTGGCATAACATATGTCTAGACTGATAATACATTTGTAAGACTTGTACATAGCCTATTCTCAGTACTTGCCATTCCTCCTCTTTGTTTCCTTTGATTCAAAGATTTCTGAATGCTTGAAAAGTAATGCTTTTGGCTGCCTGTTCAGATGACTGATCACCAAATGATATTGTGATCCTGTGGAGAAAAAAAAAAAAGGAATTTAAAGTGCATTTTGGAGTTTGTAACAAGACACACATCAGCTTTGTGAGAGATACACCACAATGATAACCCTTATACTGTCAATACCCGATATATTTCTTATTCGTGACTTGAATATATGATTTTCCCCTGGTACATAGAGGATTGTGAAGGATTTGGAAAATTGTATCCTCTAAAATCAAGTGCACTTTGCAGGGAGTTAATGACATCTGGCTTAGTGAGTACCAACACTGCAACAGACAAAAAGTGGTATAATACCAGAAACTATCTGAACATATTTGTTGGCTCCCTTTGGCAAAAGCATGTTTAGGAAGCTATTGTCCTTCCTAAAGAATTCTAGCCGCTTTAGAAAACAGGCTTAGGCATGAAGTTTGCAAAAGATTTTGTAGGTTTTACTTACACAACAAGAATTTTTGGCATATTATGCTTGCTATACAGAGTGAATGCAACTTGGGGGGGGCAGTATATACATCTCAGCTGCAAGTTCTACTGCAAATACAGTTATACTAAAGAAGTAACTTGAATAATATACCTTATTTCTCCTCTAGTGGAACATACAGCCTATCTCAGCAAATGGGCCCATCTACCCATTTGTCATGTAGACATGAATTGTGTTTACATCATTAGACTTTGTTGATATGACCAGTACAAGGGTAGCTTTACCAGCAAACCTTTCAATTGTAGACAGTCATATGCAAATAATCCTCAACTATTCAGTACTGCAGCTGTAAAAGGTCTGTATTTACTGGTCTAATAGCTGTTAAAAAGCTCACTCAATCTGCTCTTAACTCTCAAATAACCAACGACAACTCAAATATCCTACTGTTGACTGTTTTAACTCTTTGTGTAAGAAAGGAGAACACAAGCCAGAAATGTAGTGTTTACTGTAAATATTTCATTCTGATACTGAGCTTAGCAGGTGATAAATATCATTCATTGTCCTCTTCCTTCTCACTTCAGTTAGGAAGATGTCAGCCTAATGGCATCCATAAACAAACTCAGGCAGCCTCATGCCATACCAAATGCTGCTGTTTGGTGACTAGGGAAAAGTTTCGGGTGACTCCATGACAGGTGGGACATCTCCCTGAGCAAGAGAGACGCTTTAACCCCTGTTCCAGCAGGGAGGGAGCGTCCTGTAATAAGCTGATGGAGCAGCAGAAAGAGTTCAAACCTGTGTTATAAGCCCTTTTACCCTAAGTATGGATCAGCTATTTTGCTTCCGAAACCAGAGTGTGGGTTCTCACTTGCTATCTGCAACTGCGGCAGTCAGCATTGATGTGAGGAACTCAGTGCTAGGTATTTGTATCAAGAAATAGTTTTCCTTACATAAGTAACAATGGCAAAGATCCGCTGCTATTTTTCCACCTTATTCATAGCATCAGCACATAGGATAGAAACTTTCAGGGAAGGTAGAATGCAATTTTCTTGAATTTAAGAGAATAATAAACCCAGCAGGCAGAGTTCAGTGCAATAGGAAGTCAAAACCTTCAGCTAGAAATTAGGATCAAGAGATCTAAGAAATCACAAGATACAGAAGAAGCCTGTGGACTTTAAGCCATAGATGAAACCAGCCCAAAATCAGAAAGATTTGTCCCAGATTCAAAATACGAGCAGATGTCTGCAGATTCAATGTACTAAGTTTTCTTTTAGGGTTTCCCAATTCTATAGTGTACAAGAGACTGGATATGCATGTAAGATTGCAGCCCACTATTTCAATCATGTCAAATGCCTATGTGATTTTTAATCTGTGGTCAGAAGTAATCTTAAGAAGCTCTCAGCATTTATAACATATACTGTAAATAGCATTTTGAATTACGATTTTGTAATAGAGACGGTTTAAAAGTACCATTACCCCCCCTCAGTTCTATCCTTTTCAGTAGATATTTTTTATAAAAATGAAACATGATAAAAACCAAATTGTTTGGTTTATTTTATCAAATAAAAAATGCAGACTCCGTGGAAGTTGTTTTGCTGAGGTCCTGGTTGAAATTTAGGCAATAAAGAATGGGTCCAAATGGTATAAGCATAAAGGTATCTTTGCACTTGGAGGCATAAGAGCATAAATATTTTAGTCCTCAATATTACTGAGCTGCAGGGGGATTCTTAGTGTTTCTCCAGCAAGAACTATCCACAGTATGTAGCGTACCACTTAATCACACATTAGGCTCAGAAGAACACTGAAATCTTCCAGGAGCCAACAGCTGGGCAAAAGATGTGTTAAATCAGGGCCGAGGCAGAGAGTTGAGAGGGTTCTTTGAGCCATGGGTATATATTTCCATAAAGGCTCACATTCCACTCTACAGTATATAGAAAACCATTATAGGATGGTGCTTTTCCTCCTCCTCTTCTGTAGCAGACAGAAGGGTGATGCTCTGCAAGGAAGTGACAAGCTGACTTAGTAATGCCATCATACAGTCAAATCTGTGTGACAGACAGTATTTGTTCTATTTGTCTGTTCTAGCTTCTACATTCTGTTCCTTTAACACAAGAAGCACTAAGGCGAAACTCCCTGAAGGAAGGGACACAGCTCCTCTCATTGCAAGCAACTCTCATTCCTTACCATGCTCAGGGACGAAAAGTTTTCAGAGTCTGTAGGGTTAAAGAAAAGGTAGAAGAATCTGCAGCACACCCAAGAAACTAATGAAAAAAGCAGACAGATAATTCAAACTCCCCTTGCAATGAAAAAACTCTTCCTAGAAACTAGAGGAAATGGGTACAATTTGTTACAATTCAGAGCAGCCCTTACCTACCCCCTCAGTTTGTCAGCTCAGTGGCTTCTCACCTCTTAACAAAGTTGATTTATGGAAACATAGGACAGCAAGGGGAAATTCTTTACAAACAACTTTTTTAGCTGTCTAAAAATTGGAACGTTCTTCTATTGTTCTTAACCTAATAGCTTGAATATCTCTTTTATGTCCTTCTCTTCCTGTTCACATTATTTCCTAAGAGCAGTTAGCTGCTTTAGCTTTACAGAAAGACTCAACATGATTCTCAAGTAAAGGTCACAAAATTGCAGAAGAGTTCCAAGAAATGCTATTAAAATTCAAATGCTGTATGATACTCTTGCTATCCAGTTTTAGTTCTACATCTAGGAAGACTAAATCTAACCTCATCTTTAAAGTATGTACTTTGACTATTAAACTGTAAGATGTAACCACTACTATTTGTAATCAGATTGATAATTTTTCACCAGATTTTTTTGTAGAATCCTCACCTATTGCAGCCTATCAGACCCCAAACCAGAGGCACTCCCTGAAATATTTTGATTTACCAGTAACATTAATTTAATTAAAAAAAAAACAAAACAAAACAAAAGGCAAACAAACTAAAGACAGAAAGCCAAGCACTGATTCATCTTTATGGTAACATTAGGTGGACTCCTAGATCACTTAAAATTGTAAGATTCCAGGAGAACACAATTTGGCTAAGATACTCAGTTTTTTATTTTAAATGTGTATTAAAGTGAAAAGTACTGTAAAATTTGTTTCTTCTTCTGCTTCTTGGTGCATTTAACATATAAAGCTGTTAAGCAATAACCCTTCCACTAGCAATATTAATAAAACAAACCAAGATAATAATTTCCTACTCCACTCCTTCCACCCCTTTTCAGATCTGTGTATTGGCAGCAGAAATTAAATTACTCTCTCCTTTGTTTTAAGCAACAGATGTTCTCCAATTTTAGAAGGTAATACTGAGTTAAGGAAAAACAGGACACAATCCTGACCCAAACCCAGTCCATGGAAGCTCAGAAGGATAGCCTCACAGAACTAGAATCTATAATGCCTTGGTAAGGGTTACTTTTTTATAGCAACTACACACCTCTGCTTTTGCATTGGAATAATACTAGTTTTGCTAGAAGAGGACAATACTCACCATTTCCATGACAAAGGATAAAGAATTCTTTTTCTTGGAACAGCATTTGTATTATCACTTCCAGGACAGTTATCTTCCACTTAATAGCAAACAGGACATCCTTCAGAATACTTCTAATTATGGCCATGAAAGAGGAGTAAAGAAGGTAAAAACCCCAATCTGGCTCCTGCTCTACTTTGGACAATTAAGACTAGTTTTAGTTTCGAGAGTTATTAAAGGGAGAATTACTCTTTTTGCACCTAAGAAATAGTGGTACTAACCTATTGCCACTCTTAAGGCCAAATATGAATCAATTTTATTGAAGTAAGTATTATGTAATATTTTCCCTTCATTGTTGGGCCACATTTTCAAGGTCTCAGCCATTTCAAATAAAAATTGAAAAGATCTGATACAGTATTGTAGACCATGTCTTTTATTTAAGTAAGCAGGCATTAGCTGCATGAAAGCCCACACTTACACTTACCTTTAGATAACACAGCAACCCCATTAGCTTTAACAAAATCCCTTCTATAGTTAACATAAATACATCTTTTGTGATCACGGCTTTGCTATTGCTATTACCTAAACCAACTCTAGACCCAGGTATATCTAGTGCAGTAGTTTACTTTTTATCATTAGTATCAGCATCTGAAAAATGTGAACACTTGGTACATTGTTAAAAAGACCTATATATTAGAAGAAATAAAATCTCATAGGAAAAAATAGCTTACTTGTTATATACACTTCAGTTTATCAGTTTAGCTTTGTACTTCCATTTTTCATCCTAAACAAGTATCATTCTTAGGCCTTTGCCATTAAAAAAACCCACCATTAAAAAAAAAAACAAAACCCGCACATAAAAAAACTTAATAAACTAGACCAGTCAGAGGCTGGGTTTATTTTGGTGAGACATCTGTAAGTTTTCCCTCTCCCTGAAACTTTCTAAAATCAACGTCTGTTCTAAACATTTGATGCCAGTCGCGAACAACTATTTAAAAACAATTTCCAAAACCCAGTAGAAGCATCTTATTACTATAGGACCAGAAGGGCTCCCAGAGAGGTTTCCTTCTAGAAAGGTCTTGAGCAACTGATGAACAGCAGTAAGAGATGTGATGGAAACAGCTTGCTCTAGAACAGCTATGTAACACTGGTTCGTGAAAACACTGATAAAAAAGCTTCAGCTTTTGTCTCCAAGGAAGTGAAAGCCTCTTCAACAATACACCACTCTCAAACCTCAACAAACCAAGTTAAGTGCTAGTTCTTGTAAAAATGACAAGAGCATGCTGCTACCACACACGCTCAACAACAAGGCCACAAATAATAATCCCACCTAATCTCCTAACAAAGAGAAAAACCACGGTACCCTTCACCCTTTGTCTACAGGCACCCTCCTAAAACACAGACAACACAAGGGCTGACCCGCGAAAGGCAGGAGGAGGCGAGCCCCCAGAGAGCCCCTCAGACCGCGCCGGTGCCGGCTGTGAGAGGGCGGCGAGGGCGGGTGTGGCCTTTCCCCGCCCCTTCCCACTTGGGGCTACTTAAGGAGTAGAGCGGTAACCAACAGGAGCTGCCTTTCTCTACCTTTAAAAAGAAAAAAAAAAGGGAAAAAAAAAAAAAAGGACTGTCTGGTGTTTGTTTTCTCAGAAAAGTTCGTATTGTTTTTGTTTCAAAGGCCTCGTTTATTTTTAAGTGTGTGGGCGCATCCTCAGCTTCGGTGAATGATGGTGAGTGGAGGAGGAGGGGGGACGAAAGGGGAGCCATGGTCGTCGGCACGGTGGGAGGTGGGCTGAACGGGGTGCGTTTGAACGGTGAGCTGTGGGGCGGCTTTTTGCTGGGGGCTGTAGTGGCTTGCTCGGGACCTCCCGCGGGGAGCGGAGGTGAGACCTGAGCATTAACTTTTTTTGCTTGTTCTTAGGGGGAGGGACGGGGATGCCGCGGTAGCGTCGCCTTGTAACGGAGTGAAGGGTGCGCAGCTGCCTGGGCTGAACCTGAGGGTTACTGTCATTTTCAATATCTTGAAGGCTTTAAAGTCTCAAGAGGAGGTGAGGGATTAAGGTCAGGGAGGGAGTACTGGAAGTAAAAAGCTTGGGGCTTGTGTGGGGGAAAGTGGCAGGGCTCGGAGCCGTCGGCGCCACGGTCTGGTGAGGACTTCGCGACAGGAGGCGCTTCACACCATGAGCGGCCATTTTGTGGCGGCCCCGCCGCATGGCGCTGTCCCGTAGCGGCGGGCTCTTTCTGCTCTGTGCGTGGCCTGACCGGGCGTTCCTCCGCCTGCCGCGGCGGGCCGAGGCCACGCAGGCTCCGTCCCCAGCTTGCATACCCAACCCCGCTTGCCGTTAGGGTCAGGCGGGAACCCTCGCCCCGGGTGTCGGGGGCTTTCGAACAAGCTTCCGTTGTCCTCAGAGGGGCGCCTCCCCTCGCCCCCAAATCACCCGAGGAGCCCGAAACCCCCTTCCCCCGCGCCTCTCGCCTGGTAACGAGGCCCTGAGGCAGGCGAGGTGCGAAGCCCGCAGGACGTGAGGCGGCTGCCGGGCGGCGGCACGAGTGGAGTGGCGGCCCCGCCGGCTCCGTAACGCGCTCGCCTGAGCTTCCCCGTTCGGGTTTGGGTTTTTTGGTTTGGGGTGTTTGTTTGTTTGTTTTTTTTTTACCTCCCAGAAAAAACGGGCTTCGCGTAGTGCGGGGTGGACTCCATGTGGGAGTTACTGCCTGAACTCGCACGTTGCTCCTTCGACACGCAAATTGCTGTTTCTTCTTCAGGCATTCTTTATTTGAAGAACTGAGTTTGCGACTGTAACCCAGGCGCTTCGACAGAAGTAGGGTATTTTCTAAAAAAGTTAAGCCTTGTAAGTCGCAGCCGTTAGCGTGCGAGAGTATTGCAGTACTTGGCTGATAGCTCCACCTGCTGCCTAGTGGAAAGACGACATCGTTCTCCCTGTACCCGGAGCCATGTTCTTTCTTTAGGTAGTGTGCTGTCATGGTAACCGGTTCCTGTGCACCGAAAGTCTGCACAGCAGGACGTATATCAGGAGTTTTAATTGGTTAAATTAAAAAAGAAAATGTTTAATACTTATTTTAAACAAAGAGTGTGTGGGGTCAGGGAAAGACGGGGAGAAGCCTGAGAAATCAGGGACATGTACTTCTGTGGCCAAAAGAAGAGTGAAGGTTTTCTCCCCTAGATGTGCATAAGACTGAGTGATGTTTGTAACTCACTTAAGTAGCTAGGTATTTCCACCACATGGCCCTAACAGTGGTCGTTTCCCACCCCCACCCCCTTTTTTTTTTTTTTTGCCAAAAGTCTAACTAGCCTCATGACTACTGTAATCAAAACGTTAATCTAGTTCTTAGCATCAACTTAAACTTGATGCTTTCTGAAATAATGCAAAGAGTAAGCTGATTAAATTTACATTGTGATGAGAGAAAGGGAAAAAAAATCTGTTAATTTCAGTAAGCTGAAAAACTTTGAATAAGATCCTGAAATTCACTTTCCTGAAATTTGATTTCAAAGATACTACATGAGATGGATAGACAAATCAACCCAACTCAGGGTATTTTTGAAAGGTTGAGTCACTTCAGCTGATGCTATAGTTTCAGGGTAGCCAATTTGTCAACTTCAGGATTTTCCAGATACTGAAAACTTTAGGTGGCTTAGCCTTTGGACACTGATTCAGCATCAGTGTGAGTTCTTTGCCCTGCCCATACCCTATGTGGAAGTAGAGTTGTTTACTTAATGCTACATTAGGTAGTAAAATAACAATTACATGTTGCAGTGGTAAAAAACTTGGGTTTAGATAGGGCAATACCTTGTTTGAATTGGCAAAAGTTTTGCTTTATAGTACTGAAGACTTGAAAAGTAACTTTGAAAGGCGATTTTGTTTCCTGTCTTTGTACTGTAAGACACCACTGTGCGTTTTTCAAAAACAGCTCCTCTTCAAGTTTTAAAATACATGTATTAACAGATCTTAATGCTTATTTTTGATGTTGACCCATTTGTCAGAATGCCTAAGTAGCCTGTTTACTCTTTTAGGTGTTTAATGTGTAAAAGCACTAAAGTGTATTTTCATTGAAAATTGTGTTCTGCATCGTTAGTGTGAGAAATGAATTCTGCACTTCCATGGCAGCCAAGGCCATCTGTGACTTGTGTACCAGCAGTATCTGTATGCCTATCCGCTTTCTTGTGCTGGTTCTGGCATTTGTTGGGTGCTTCTGCTGTGAGCTGTTAGCTGTTCTGGGTTGCCAGAGAGTTTGCACAGCAAAGTGAATACTTCTCTTTTAGCCTTGTTCGCTGAAACAGATCCAGAAAGAAGGAAGTAGAAGCCAACAGTTAGGCCAGCTTAAGGTTGCTGTGGAGCTGCAGTCTCAGATTTCAGTTCAAATGCCCTTTAGGTGGGGGTGCAGCCAAGGAAGTGGTTTCCTCCTCACCTCTTGCTTTATTTTTACCCTTGTGTTTTTATGCTAGCACAAGTGTTTACCTAACTGCAGAATGAGCTTGGATCAGAAGCGGATGTGTCTGAAAAGTACTACAAAATTTTTCTCCTGTGAAATGTAGGATTGATTTCCTTGCACAGTGATGTAAAGAGCTGTTGTGGTATAATAGGAGGGAGGGAGGAGAACGACCCTTTTTCTGTTTACAGCAGAAATGTTCTAATAAACAGTCTTAATTACTGTGGAACAGTGGAAGTTGCTGTCTTCACCTTCAGTGGAGGCTAGAGGGAGGTCTTGCAGGATGAAGGGCAAGGATTCACTTGTAACTTCTATTGATAATTTGCAGTAGGAAGCATAGTCGGTGAGTAAATTGAGCGTAGGCAACAGTATCTGGTGTGATAGAACCAGATTCGAAGGTGTAGCTTCATGAAATGGTTTTGAATTGAATTGATGGCTTAGTGCTTCTCAGAAGAAACAGCTAAGCCGCCTCCATGTCCATTTCCTCTTCTGCATCTGCTGATTCTGAGGTGATCTGGCACTTGTCTGATAACTGAGGGAGCTGACTGAATTCTCAGCAATAGCAGAATACTAATTGGGTGAAAACAGCTTACTTTATGTTAACCTTACTGCCAAATTTTGTTGAGCCAGCATAATTTGAACTGATGAATGTTAGAACTTGAACCAGGGAAGGAGATGGGGCAAACTCTCTCTGGCTTTTAGTAATGGTGTGTTGTTAATTTGGTTCAGTCACACTGAAATAATGTGTGGAGGGCTGAATTGTAGTTATAGCTTTGTTTAATTGCTGGACAGATCATGTGCCACATGTTTAGTTTGGTTCTCATAATTTTCTCATTCCCTTACTGGGTGTCAAGGTTGAATAAGTACTTGTCACTCACAGTTGCAGTTTAAATGTGCATTAAACATGAAAGTTGTTACATTGAAAAATTGGGTGCTACCTATTGCAAATTATTAGGTTTCAAAAAGCCAGATAACTGACTAAATCAAAGTTTGGAATATCTGAAGTAGGGATAATGCCACACCAGTTGAATTGTAAGGAAAAGTTTATTAATGTTTTAAAGTGGATTAATATAGAGGCATGAGTAACACTGAACTGGTCAGAGTAATTTATGTTCTTACCAGCCGCGCAAAGCATGGCACATAGCTAGAATCATTCATTCGGGAGAGCACAAGACAAGAGGGGCTAGAGTTTGTGGTGCCTATGGTGCTTATGTTGTATTTTAGTTCTTGTAAATACCTTTGTAAAACACACTTCAGACCTGATGCAGAGTATGGAACACATCTTTGCTAGCATCAGTAACAAGAAATGGAATTGCATGTGGTCTGTTCATGTGAACAAGATCCTGAATTAGTGTTTAGGGAGCATTGTATCTTCCTCTGCACTGAAGGAATCTAACTCCTAGGTTGTGACAAAATGCTTTAGGACCGAAAGGGTGGATCAGAAGCCTGGGTGTGCAAAGCACATGATGACTGTAGTTGCTCTATTAATGTTAACATTCTCTGCAGTTCTTCTGTATATGCAATGCATGCTTGAGATCCTGCTTTGGTGCAGACAACTCAGAAACAAGTTTTTAGTCATTCGCATTCCTGTTGTAGTTAAATTTACAATCTTTTTTTCTGAGAAAATGAGTAGTGTGAATATTCCATCAAGGTCTGATTTCCCTTCTTGCAGCTAACTTGTAGTATAACCCTGTTACCTGTGCTCTAAGGCAGTTTGTAAGGTTACTCACATCTCAAGTATTTAAAGCTTTTGACCAAGAAGATGATGGAATTTGTTCTGTTGAATAATAGATTTACAGTAAATTGTATCTTTAAAGAATTTAATTTCTTGTTTACATCTGAAAGGAATTTGATGAAGTTCTGAAATTAATTACATTGTTGTTCTCACTGTGTGTCTGGTAGTAGCAACACTGGTCATGAAGCTTCATGTAGTCAGAGGGGGCTACTTAACGTAGCATAGATTAGGTCTAGATTTAAATTTTTAAAGCTGCTTAGAATAATTACTTGAACTTTTTTCCAATGAATGGTCTATTTGCACAAAGTACTTCCTTGAAGTAATTGGAAAGGTGCTATTGAAATTCATTGTCCCATGCTATATCTATAGGAAGATGCAGGCATTGTAGTATCTTAAAGTGTACTATAATAATTTGACTGAAATGTGTGTTTCTGTTTAAATTTTTCAGTCTGCAAATGTGGAGGCCCAGTGTGCAGGTGTCTCGGAGGATAATACCCGTGTGTCAACAACCAGTCAAGGATATGTTTTACCAGAGGGAAAAATCATGCCAAACACAGTCTTTGTTGGCGGAATTGATATAAGGGTATTTATATACTTCTAATTGTTTTAAGATAGGTATGGGGCACTTCAGTGGGAAGGATATGGGAATTTAACTCCTGGGGCTTGGTTTTTTTTTTTTTTCCATGTGTGTCTTTACCAATCTTAAGGTATTGCAGTGTCATGAGAGAATTTTGGAACAGGTGACTAACTTGAATTCTTGTGGTAGTAGAAGATGGGTTTAAAAAATGGTGCTGGCTGCTTTAAATCGGTTCTAAACAGTTGAATGTGCTGGAAGAAGTTTAAGACTTTGTTTCTTTTAGATGAGTGAAGCAGAAATTCGGAGTTTCTTCGAACGATACGGTACTGTGAAAGAGGTGAAAATAATCACTGACAGAACTGGTGTTTCCAAAGGGTGAGTAGAACATGAATAGTTGTTTTAAGTTGTCGTATGTGGATGTAATTCTGTCATAGATGGTATGAGCAGCTACTTGGCAACACAATTGACATGCTTAAGCCTTAACGCTAGCTGCGGTTTTCTGTTGTGGGGAATTAACACTGAAACCTGTAAATCTAGAATGCCCCTAAGTCTTTATAATCTTGCAAAGAATAGCCTGATTTTTTTCTGACTTCAGTCTATCTGTTAAGGGAAAAGAGGGTTATTGTCACTTAACCAGTGGAAGCAAAGCTTGAAACTTTTGTGATGCTTATGCAGAGAGTTCTTTCATATGACTCTTCTGATGGCTAGACTAGTTAACAACAATCTGGAGAGAGTTCAGGATGGTTAAGAGAAGGGGTAGATGGTTTATTCGGGACAATGGGACTGCACTCTTCTGACACTTTGGTAAATTATAGAGAAAACAACCAAACTTGCTTGGGTGGAGAGTGAAACTAAATAAGTGAACAAAATTGATGCAAGGGAGATTCCTATTGAATGTATAGAAAAATTCTGAATTGTGTCTGATGAAACACTTTACGTAAGGTCCTACACATCCTTATTTGCCTGTTGAGTTCTGGGGAAGCTCTCCCAGTTTTGAAGTTATTGCTGCTTTGAGAAGGAGGCTTCATCCTCTGGAGGTTCCTTCCAGCCCAATTTTTTCTAAGATTCTGTGAGCAGATCCTAAAAAGGTCATGGGGTTTTTTAGGCATATGTAGTAGTGCCTGAGCTGGAAATCTGTTTTATTTCCTCCTGCCACTTGCTAGTCTTCATGGTGAATTCTGTTGTGCCAGTGTATATTCTGAGTATTGATAATGAATTGGCATACTCCATTGATTGACACAACTGTTCCTATAATGCTCTGAAATTGTCTTCATTTTATAGATTAGATAAACTATGGGGGCAGTGAAATAAATTGAAACATCAATTTCAAGGATCACTTCCCTCACTGGTGTTGCTGTTCCTGTAATGCCTGCTTTCATCTAAACCTCTGAAGTAAATATAAAATTTGATAATAATTCACATCTTAATACTTACAGGGCTTTTTTTTTTGCTTTCTGAGTTAGTTATATCAACAATAATGCTTATTTTGAGTAGCTGAAGTGCAAGAATAGCCCTTACATCTACTTTTTATTATTCTAGAATCTGGCATTCAATTCCTTTCATCTGGCCCAGTAGTATATGCTGCTAGTTAGCAGTAAATGCATTTTCATGCTGAAATATAAACTAATGTTGTACTTCATACTTTTGGCATGCAGTATAATGTACCTGACATATATGCTGTTAACTGGTCTTGTTCAAAATAATTGAGCTAACAAATCAAAATCCGGTTATTGAATAACCTGTTTTTTCTTTTCAGGTATGGATTTGTATCTTTCCTGGACAACGTGGATGTTCAAAAAATAGTAGAAGTAAGCTCTTTGTCTAAATTAACTGAAGAAGTTTATGTATGAAGGCTGGAGACATGTTCAGGGGAAACCAAGTCATGTACCTTGTGGAGTACATTAGGACAAGGAAAGTCTAGGGCTGCCCAAAAAGTAAACTTGATAAAATCTCTACTGGTGGTAGAATCTTTGTATATTTATGTAAGTAAGAAACAAAATTACTTTTAACCTTGGTGTGCTTGAACATCTTATGTCATTGTATTTCTGGTTGTTCTTATTCATTTATGTGCTTGAAAGCCTCACGTGTGTTTTATGGCTGCTTGCTTTCTGTATTGGATGATTATAATAGAACGCTTGTGTTTATGGCAATTACATAGACCTGTCAGCATTATTATCGGGGATAACAGTAGCATAGAAAACAGCATTAGTTTTTTCTTAAGTCTCAGCAGTTGAAGTATGTGTTTGTCTTGCAGTATTTGTGCATTTGGATGTTACTTGGAGAGCAAGTATTTTTTAAGCCTCCTTGGCTATAAGATGCAACTGTTCACATGTCATATGGTTTTCCTGTAGTTTACACAGGAGATAAAGGGGTAGAACTGTTACAGCTCTTCTGCTCTTAGTATCAGAGAAGTTTTAAATGTCAACGTGTACAACTAAATCTGTTATTTGGTTCTGATAGGCTTCAGCAGGTCACAGACTACTGACAAAGCTTTTTGTTTTCCCTCTTTCTCCCAAAACTGAGTGCAAGAACTGAAAATAACATGTATTGAAATATTTCCCTCTCTGAAGTCTTTGCCTCAGAAAACTCTCATGTCTTTGGAGGATGAACAATCTCTCAGTTGCTTCTGAAGCTCTTGGATAGGGGAGTAGATCTGAAAGACAAATCCACATAAACGTGCCAGGCACAAATTTAGTCTTCTGTGATATGTTTGGGTGTGTTAACTGGCTGTCCAGCTCCTTTACAGGGAAGAGAACATGTTTGAACAAAGTGGAGAGCAATGAAACTGCAGCAGAAGATTCTTGATTCTCACCAAAAGACTCTAAAAGACTTCAAAAGCTTGCTATTCTTTAACTGTCATGGTATGCTGACAAAAATACTACTTTATTGGGCAGCAGATTTTATCTGAGAATACCTTTTCTTTTTTTCTTTACCATGTGTTACATTTATTGTACTAGATGAGTGTGGAATGCTTGCTCTGAGGCAGAAATCTCTGTAAAGACCTATTGAATAGCATTGTCATCTGAGCCCTGTACATTGCTGATTTTCTGTGTGCATTTCTTCAAAACTAAAAGCTCTCAGTGTATCTCTTAATACAGTACTCACTGATGTGTATTTGTATACCAGAGATCTTGGAACACAGAATTATATGGCAGATTTCCTTTTTAGTGCAAATTTCAGGTGTACAGGCAGTACAAATTACTGCCTTATCAGGAAGAAGCATGTCCAGGTAGAAATCAACTTAAGCTGTTGGCTTCTGGAGGGGATGCAAAAAGGGAAAGAATGAACGTCTGCATTTTAGAGCTCAAGTCATAAGCTGAGATCACCTCACTAAACCATTTCAGACATTACCTGGACTGGGTGGTCACAATGTTTTATGTAAATGAACAAGATAAAGCCTTTCCATGGTTAGAATCACTGTAGGTGCCTGTGTTTATCTGCCTAGATCTGTAGCTTTGTGCAACCTGAAAGTACCTTTCTTCTGATTTAGGTCTGATTCCATTTGTAACTGCACTTCGGTCCAGAGTGAAACTGCTTGCAGTTAAGATCAGAAAGCTACCTTCTGCTTTGAGGGAGGCCTCTCTTCCAGGAGTTCTCATTGCTCAGTGGAAAAGGTGGTAGCATGGTTCTGGGCACAACAGGATTGCAGGATCGATTAAAAAAAAAAAAAAAACCCTAAACCAACAACCTGTCAAACTGGTCAGGGTATTTCACCTTTTTTTTCCACCCACATTGTACTTTATTCTATTTTTATCAGTATGAGAAGATGATCAAATAAGACTTTAATATGACTATTTTGCTTATTTTGCTTATTTTTACAATCAACAATAAAGTTGCTGTTGTCTTTTGAAGGCACTTTCTTAGCAGAAATGGGAGAAAAAGCTTAGTGAGATGTCTGTTAAAATTGCAAACTGCATATTTTCTTCTGAAGCAGGCAAGTCCTTAGTGTTGCATGAGACAGAGAATCTAGATAGACTATGTATCTGCATCTAATACTGATTTTAATACTTGGTACTAAATTTGTGTTAGTTGGGGTAAACCAAAAATCTTTCACTTCTGATGTGTAAAGCATTTGTAAACCTCAGTGTAGCCCTGTGAACTGTAACAAGAGTACCTATTTCAGGTAGCATCATGTGTGCTATGCACATCTTCATAGGTAGGTGAACATGTTTCTTGTCACCATCTTGGCAGAGAGTGTAAGAACAGACCCAAAGGTGAATTCTTGTGGAGAAGTTCCTGTGTAAATGAATGAACATTAATCTGCTTAAATCCAACTATGAAAGCAACTTTATATACTCCAGGCTTAAACTCTAGTCTTGTTACAGGCCCTCTTCTACAGTCAGTCCAAATAGACCTTGAAGTTTAAGGATGTTGTGGTGCCATTTCAGCCTACATCCTTCTTGTTTTCAAACTAAGTAGTTTCACTGAAGAACAGAAAATTTGGCTTCTGCAGGGAGGGCAGGTGGGTGCTTGACATTCTTCCTGTGCTTTTTGTTATGGCCCCAGATACTGTGCTGGCAAAGCAGTAATCAATCATTGAAAGTGTGATATCCTGCCTTCTGTGTGAACTAGCATTTGGGCAGAAAGGGAAGTTCTGTGTCTCGGGCATTTGCTGACTACTGAGTAGTGCTTCCAGTCCTGTTCTCCAAGTCTTTCAGATGCTTGTATTCCTGGGTTTGGGTATTTGAGGAACATGTGAAACATATTTCAGTTTTACTCTTTCTTGACTAGTCTGTGCACTGTGTAGATGCTTTGGCCAACAAGGTTGTGAAATACCAGCATGTTTGTTGAATGTTCTGAAGGAACACATGTGAAAATTTCTCTAGAGAGAATACAGTAACATGCAGGTAAACAGTAGTGCTTAGATAGCCTTCCATTTCCTTTAATATTAGGTGGACACCTTCTAACATGTTATGCAAAGCCTGTTAGGAAGTTTGTGGGAAGGTAGTTAAGTGGTGATGTAAACAGGGTTTCAAGGGAACCTAGACTATGGTCACTTTACATTAATACCCTTACTGAGGCAAGAATAGTTTGAATCTGTGTGTATAAAACCAGAAGGCTGGCAGTCACTAATATGTAGTTGCAAAATACTAGTAGTGCATGTTGCTGTTAAGGCAAGCGATACATAATAGGTTTGGAGAGTCTGAGTAGGCAAATGGGTGTGCTGAGAGCACTGATGAAAATGAAAGGTAAAAGGCATAAGGTGTTGAGGTGGAAGAGGAGAATAGAGGCTGAGTTGTTACGGAAGTTGATGATACTGTGGTGTAGAAGCAGAGTACAGCCTCTTTAAGATCAAACAAGCCACCCAGCTTACAGAATAACCTGTCTTTCAGTCACAGATCAACTTCCATGGCAAAAAGCTGAAACTAGGACCAGCGATTAGAAAGCAACAAAACTTGTGTAAGTATATATAAACAAATTTTTTCATATTACAAGTATATATTACAAAGTTGTTTTCTTAATTATACATTAACATCCTTGCAAATCCCTTTTACCTGATGCAATGTGTATATTACAATTAAACTTCAGTTCTGAATTTTATGACCTCACTACTTGTGTGTTGTACAGTTTTTTGATAATAAAACTGAGGTTGGTAGCACAATACAGTCAATGTTGAGTTAAATTTAAGAGTCAAAACTCTTTTTAAGTTTTTTTGCAGCTTGAATTCAGATTACAAATTAAATACACGTGAAAACGTCTTAGTACTTTATTTTTCTTTGCTTTAAAACAAGGTTCTTATGTGCATGCCAGACCATTAGTCTTCAATCCTCCTGCACCACAGTTCCATAGTGTATGGAGTAATCAAAATGCAGAGACGTATGTGCAGCCTCCAGCTGTAATGAGCCCAGTAACACAGTATGTTCAGGTAAGGCTGTTCATGCCACTGATTTTTGAATCATAATGAAATACTTTTGAAGGTGCAAGCACAGACAAGCTCAGGAATATGTATTGAGATTCCAAGTGTATCTTACCCACTTGTTTTCATATTATCTTCCCCAATAAGAAGGACCTAACTTCAAACCACTTTAAAAGAATGCCAACAACCTTGAAAAATTTATTCGGTGATGTGATCTCCTTATAAAACAAAAGGCAGGGAGATTGAGAAACCTGTTGAAGGTGGAGCTAAGATTTAATTATATAACAGTTCTTAAGTGATCTTTTTACCTGTCACAGATACACTTCACAAATCAAATGCATCTGGATATTTAAGGTACTGTTGCCCTGTCTCAGAGTAAACTACAAAATTTAAAATAAAATTTTTCTTAAACAAGTATGGAACCAGAAGTTGGCTGTGGTACTTCCCCACCCCTGTGCCCCCAGCTGAACAAATTCTTGTTTTGGAACTGCTGTTGTGTCCTTGTAAGAACACTGTTACAGCATCTGCTGTTAACAACTGTGACCAGTACAGTGTGCCTACAGGACATTACTTCATTGGTACTTCAGATAAGTGTTCTTACTGAAGTGTAGGCAGAGTACTTATTGCCTTATGAGTCCTGTACTGTGAATAGAAGGCTTTCCAGATTATGGTCTCTTCCTGTATTAACCCTATATATGATATGGCAGTACAACAGGCCAATATTAATTGCAAACTGGTTCTGTTTTGTGCATTTTCTTAAGCAAATGAAGATGAGCAAACTGCAGTGACTCGCAGAAATAATTTTTTCTAAGGCAGAGAGCTTGATAGTAGTACTCTTGCTGATTCTCTGTTTATTGGGAGAGTGAAATAGTGTAGGAGGAGCTAATTCTCTTAAATGTTGGAAGGTGCCTTTAACTATCCCTTGAAGAAGCTGAGACTTGCAGTGAAGAAATGCTGGGAAGGTGTCTGAATTGTAATACTTAACTTGCCTTTGGCTCCAAGAAACTGATCTTCAGGCTGTAGTTCACTATTTCATGGTAGTTGGTCTGTTTCAGGTCTGCTTTAGAAAGTTTATGGAAGAGTTGTACTTCTGAAATGACTTAAAAGATTAGCTACAAGCAGATGTGGGATTTTTAGATATGTAACATACTTTAGAATCCCACTTTCTAGAGATTTTTTTAGTGCCTGAAGTGCTGGAGCCCTATGGGAAATCTGTAAGGGTAGCTTTTAAATAATGAAGCTAGTCTGAAACGGGAATTGAAGTAACAATGTGACTACATACTTCTAAAAATGTGCTTCTGGCTTTATAAATAACCTTTACAAATATATTTTATCTTGCTTCAGACTTGCATTTTAAAAAATAGCTTTATTTGCAGACATATCCATACAGTTCACCAGCTTTATTGATACAGCAGCAAGTTCCTGTAGGATATCAGCCAGCCTACAACTATCAGGTATGTAATTCTTTAGTATCAGCAGAAAGGCTGTTTGATACCTGACAACACTGTTCATTCCATTCAAGTTTTAACTGGAGTCTTGATTTTTCTGTGTTTCTTTCTGTGAATTCTATTTCCCTTCAGCTCCTGCTTCACAGAAATCAAAAGGAAAAATAAAATTAGTGATATTTGTATTCCAGTGCAATGAAAACTGTTGAATAACTTAGCATACTCTCTTTTTTAGTTTATTTTTTTCTTACATGTGCAATGATAAAACAACTTCCAAATTAGCAAGAAGTACATGGATCTTTAGCACTTTTTCTCATGGGAAGGAGCTTTGCATTTGTGCATCCTATAGTGCGGGTAATTGGTGTTAGTTACTTAAAACAGAATCACTGAGTCTTACCAGACTATATAAATGTGGGATGTATATAGAGAGGGGATGTGCTCTTGAGCTCTAAAAATGTCTGGAAAGGCACTGGTGTGGCTTAACCCCAGCCACCAACTAAGCACCATGCAGCTACCTGCTCACCCCCCCACACCTCCACCCCCTGGGATGGGGAGGAGAATTGAGAACAAGTAAAACTCATGGGTTAAGATAAGAACAGTTTAATAATTGAAATAAAAAACAAAATGTAATAATAGTAATGAAAGGAAGATAACAAAAAGACAGTGAAATATAACCCAAGAAGGACAAGTGATGCACAATGCAATTGCTCACCACTTGCCAACCAATGCCCAGTTAGTTCCCAAGCAGTGATCTGCCCTCCTGGCCAACTCCCTTCAGTTTATATACTAGGCATGATATCACATGGTATGGAATACCCCATTGGCCAGTTTGGGTCAGCTGTCCTGGCTGTGTGCCCTCCCAACTTTTTGTGCCCCTCCAGTCTTCTTGCTGGCTGGGCATCAGAAGCTGAAAAATTCTTGACTGCGTCTAAACACTACTTAGCAACAACTGAAAACATCAGTGTGTTTATCAACATTATTCTTGTGCTAAATCCAAAACATAACACTATACCAGCTACTAGGAGGAAAACTAAGTCTATCCCAGCTGAAACCAGGACAGGCACTTAGCTGATGGTGATTTTTGAACTCATAAGTGAAATGTGTGGGTAAGTCCTGTTACTGAAACTAAAATAGAAGTGGTTTAGTAACTGGAAGTAACTAGAGGTTTGAGATATTTTCAGTGGCTGCTGTGATTCCCCTATTTTCCTAATCTTTAGAAATGTCATTTTTATTTTTTTTTTAAACTTGGAATGAGAATAGGAAGGAGGTAGTTGAATTTGTGGTAAGGATGGCCTTGTGCTAAACAGTACATGAGGTACATGTGAAAAAGCTTTCTTCAGGACAGGAGCCTGTAAACTACTGTTTAACAAAAAATCCAGACATGAAATGTTACAAATGGTGGCTATTAGAGTAGTCACTTGCCAGTGTTGGAAATGAATGAATAAAAGCTGGTTCTTGTTCAATTCTTGTTTTAAGGTTCAACCACAATGGCTTGCTGGGGAGCAAAGAAATTATGTTATGCCTCCGGTAAGTCTGCAGAGTTAAACTTCTGGAACTTTGTCTTCTCAGGTAGCACACTGTTTTGACAGCTTGATACTTGGGGGGGGGGAATCAAACTTGTTTGTTCACTGGATCTGTATGTAATCTGGTCTATACAAATATGTAGCTGTTGACAGAGTAGGTAATTGTGTAGGATTTCCTACTGACGTGGTGCTTTTTTAGGAGCTGCCTGGCAGAACAGAACTACCTGTTTTATGGTGTTACTCTATACTTGCAGAATTCTGGAATTCAGCATGAACAGAATTGGTTTTCCATGAAAAGTTGAAGGAAAAATAAGTGGTGACCTAATGCACAATCCTGACTTAGAAGATCTGTATAGTATTACTGCTTATTGTTTGAAATTTTTTTAACATTTTAAAAGCCTCAAAATATTCTGCTTTGCAAATACTGATATTTTTTGGCTCCCTTCAACAGCTTTTTAAAATGATTTGTCAGACGGCTACAGACTGTAGATGGTGCTGATGGCTTCTAAAGAAATTACTTGTTTTCTGTGACTTTACACGTGACATCCACAAGAGAGAAAAAAATACTGTGTATTTCTTTAACAGTGTTGGAACTTAAACTTGCATCTTAGGCATTTTTGTGTTCTTTGGGTATAATTTTGTATTTATTGAGTACAGTTTCTGTTAAGTGTTTAAAAGCTGTAATACTTAATTTTCTTCTGAACAGTATTCTTTCAAGCTAATTCCCAGCAGATGTCAGTAGAATGTGTGGAAGGTAAATGGGGAAAAATGAAAAAAATGGAAATTTGTGCATATATATTGCTGCCTGAATGCATCTGACAGTTCTGTCTCTGATAGTATTAGAATACTTTATTCCTGTTCACTTCCAATCATGTGTACTAAGCTTTGCTTTCAGCTTCTCAGCAGAGAAGCAGCCTTTTTCTTTTCATGGAAAGTCTGCATTTCTGTTAGTGAGAATTATCTTTGCTTTAATAGGGGCAGATACAGACTCGAAGAGTTCAGAAGTCACTGAAATACTGATTACCCTGTTGGTTTGAAATAACTTTTGTTGATTAACATCCATGAATATGATACAGCTGCAGTATATTAAAGGGTAGCAAGCCAAAGAGTTTTTAGAGGAGGTGTGCGTGGTGGTTTTCATTAGACATTTTGAAGTTGATTATATGAGCAGACAGCTTTTGTAGAACTATATCAGTTAAGCAACTTCAAGTATCATTCTTTACACAGACTCAAAAGAGGACAGGCACATAAGGAGATAGGAAACTTCATCCTTCAGTCTACTGCTTTATACCTACCAATTTGTTTGGATAATCACAATTTCCATTCATAAATGGGATGCCCCAGTTGTGATGAGGTCAGGTATGATACCCCTTCTGGTGGTTAAGGATGATGCTCAGAATGGAATAGTCTGCTAACACTGTAGGCTTCCATATCTCTCAATATCATCAGTTTGAAGTTACAGTTTTGGTGTTGAAGGGTTTTTGGGAGTGTCAGATGTACACCTTGTGGTTGCTGTGTATAATCACAAATAACATCCTTAATGATGTTGCAAGAAACTGAAAACTACTGTCAAATCTGAGTAAATCTGACTACTTTGAGGAGCAAAAACCCAACCAAACCACAAAAAAAAAACCCAACAAAAACAAAACAACCCACCCAAATAAAACAAAAAAACCCCATGTTGCCCTGAAAAGAGAATGTTCAACCCTGCCCTTGACATCCTGGTAAAATTGGCTGTAAAAGCTGCTAGTCCTCTCTGGAAGCATCTGGAAGGATGTTTCCATGAAGAATAATGGCTTTATCAGCCTCTTGGCTATTGTAATTAAACTCTGCACTGGGTTGCCAATTGCAACACTGCACTGTAAGTGGAGGGAAGCAGGGAGAGTTTTAAAACTGTAAAATGGCTTGTGCTTTTCTAGACCTTATTACATCTTAAAAAATGTAGTTATATTAGCATGAAGGAAACTTCAGACAACAAAGGAACTGTATAGAGAAAAGCAACTTCTTGGAAGGGAAGTGGTAATAGATGTTTTGCTTCCCCTTCTTACATTTGATTTTAGTGCTTAATCTCTTGAAATTACCTGCTGGTTGTCTCATTCTCAGTGAATGCCTTCATTGCTCTATATGCTTGATGGCAAAACCCATACATGGAGGAAGTAGTTTGAGGACCTAACTCAAGAACGGTTACGGTGGGGACAAAGACGTGTTAGAATATATCCTTTTTAGAGGGAAGTAGAACTGTCTTAAAAGATCTCAGGATACAGTATTTCCCCCACTCGTGAAACTTTGTCAGAAGTGTGAAGATAAAGTTGGCATAGCTTATGGATAGGTGAGGACCAATGACAGCACAGCTGTGCATGTTTTCCCAGTGTTACTGAAACACCACAATATTAAAAAACTATACAGGTTTATACTTCAGTAAGCTATCACTGCACTGAGGATCCAGAATTTATACAGACAGAATGTGCTGTTCCAGAGCCCACACAATCGTCTACTAACAGTCCGCAAAAGGTAAGTGCTTTCTCAAAACTTTAATTGCATGCGAGAGTTACATGGCTTGGTGAAGAGCACCTCTGACCACTATCCTAGAAATTAAGGTTATAGTTGCCACTTTAGCTAGTTGCTCAATCCACTGTATCTGATTTGTGTACAACTTCAGAAGCCTTACATGTTCCCTTGAAACTAGTAGTGCTTCTGAGGGCCATATAGAATGTGTGTTCTACTTCATTAAGTACAATAATGTTTTTAAGTGACAAGGCTTTACTTAAATCTGCTGAGAATTACAGGGGAAATTGCAGGTACCAAAAAAGCAGGTTAGGTAGCACTGCCTGCTATCTTACAGGGATTTATTTTAAGCTTCAAACATCTGAATCGGTAAAGTTTTACTCCCTTCTTCACTGTTTTTGGTGGGAAGGTGACCCCAGTTTGGCCAACAGTTGGCTCTGAATTAAATTTTTCTAAAGGAGACTTCATTTTTCAGCTGTCAGCCTGTTCCACAATTGAGCTGGCATGTCACTGGTTGGAACAGTTACCTTGTAACATCTAAGGGTGATAATGACTTATCAAAATTAAAAGATTGGGGGGTTGGGGTGGGGGGGAAACAAGACAAAGAGCTCAGGAAACATAAGGCAGTTGAGAAGAATTCTGAATGCAAAGTAAACTGTGTGACATCCACATTGCTAGTAGTGGGCTAACTAAGAAAATCAGTATTGTTAATAGATGCACCTTTAACTGTATTTCAGAAGTCTGTGGACAGGAGCATACAAACAGTAGTATCCTGTCTGTTTAATCCTGAGAACCGTCTGAGGAATACCTTTGTATCACAAGAAGACTACTTTAAGGTATGTAGTGAAAGCAAAATTAAACCCTTAAAACAGAGCTGACCTTCAATTTGTTCGCCTGCAGGATACCATAAAGATGAAGCGATTCATATCTGGAATGCCACTTGAATTTTTTTTCTTGTACATGCTCTGAGATGTATGGGTTTGGTTTTTAGTTGCTTAATGCTGGAAACAAGTGCTGAAATTGGAATCAGTGGATTTAATCGAAATTACATAAATTGCTGAACAGTCAGCTCATGGACACTTAAAGCATAAGGCTGGCTAATCATTTCTCAATGACAAATTGAAAGGGCAGTGGGTTACTCCCTAGTTTGGATAGAGGATGGTGGGTTTGAGCCTTGATAGTCTTCACACCAGTTAAGTACCCACTGTGGATGGTGGCTCTTTATACTTTGCATAAAATGCTTATGCTTTAACCAATAAACTGTAGTCCAGGTTGGCAGCTGGTCATCATATTTTTGCTGTATGTGTTCAGTCTTTGTAGAATTGCAGTTTCTGATGAAATTCCAAGTGGTTTGTAATTTCTGTTGTTTGTTAATGTTATATTTAAGACTTCATTTACTTTTTTTAAAAGGAAATGTGAACTAGGCACATGCACTCTGCAGCAGAAATAGAGAAGCTGTAGTTACCAGTTTTGGAGGGGGATGACTAGAGTACAGAATGTCTTGAGATCCTTTTCATGAAACTTCAGTTGCTTTATTCTGATTATTATCTAGAAATTTTTTTTCCTGTTTTTTCTCCTATCCTATTCCAGGAGAGGAAGGCGCATCACTTCAGAAAAGGAAGAGCAGTACTCAAAAGTGTTTGATCAACAAAGTATATAAATTCATCAACTTGATGTTACTACAGTTCAGTTTAGCAATATATGCAGTATAACCTTTTTCAAAAAGTTGCTTGAAGTTGAAGTTTGTGTTCCTGTTCTGTTTCAATACAGTTGTTTTTGCTTGAGTAGTTTGAAGTTGTAAGAGTTGACAAACTTCCAGGTTTTACTAATTGTTTGCATGCTTCCCGAATGGAATGTTAAAGAGTTTATATGGGAAAACCACTCTTGGTTTGTTTGGTGCATGTGGATTTTCTTCTGAGCTTTAAGGTACAGTTTGCATGTTACACTTTGTTTTTCTTAAACCACAATTTAAGTGACTGATACTGACTGACCGGTTACCTCTTGCAGTTCAGAAATGGAAGTAGTTATTTGTCTAAGAGGTTGTATTTTAAAACTGAGCTCTTAATCAGTGGAACAGAAGATGTCAAGTTGTAACTCAGCTGAAGCCCTTTAAGTCCTGGTTGTCTTTAGACTACCTAATCAATGTGGTTATGTTCCTTAATGACAGTTTATGTACCTGAAGTCTTGAGCATCACTATTAGTTTTGGGAAAGTAATGAAGAGAATCCTGAAATTCCTATATGTAACTTAAGATGCAAGAATGTAATTAGCTGTATTGCTTACTCAGAGTACGCTTTTTACTTGAAAAATTTTAGCAATACCTGTATGTTAAAATTGTGCAAAAATATTGCATTTAAAATATGCCTTTATGTGATGCAAGCTGTTAATCAAAGAGTATCTGTAAGCCTATTTTAATAATTATGTAGATTTTAGTCATGTATTTTGAAACAATTAAAATAAATTTTTATTTTGACTTGGCTTCCCAAACTTCTAGTGACATGCTAATATAATGCAGTTAATTTGAAGGTACCTTGAGAAAGATATACAGCACAATAAAGATTTGTTGAAGCTATTGAAGATTTATTATATTACCCTATATGAGAATTCCAGTTAATACAAACTCATAGTAATAAACTTCATTTTGTAGTAGTTACTAGCTGCAGTTTTGAAAGAGTAGGGCTGAGAACTGTATTCAGTCTTGTTATGTTATGTTGGGTTGTAGTCTGCTTTTCTCCTCCTCCTCCCAACACCTCAATCTCTCCAGACAAAAAAGGAAATTACACCTCTCTTGTTGAGGATGTATACACGAATTTGAATAGGACTGCATGTTCTGCTTCAAGTTTCCAGAAAGTTTAGAAGTAGTAATTGGTTAGGAAAAGACTTACCCCAAAGTAGATGTTAGTGAAATGTAGCAACTCAGTTCCCTTGTATACAGTCCTGTACATTTAAGGGAATATGGCTGCAACATGAAAAATGTCCAAGGACTGCTTCTCAGGAGTGTTCTGAATGGAATTTTATTAAGAAAAGGGAGAGGGAATAGAAATGATTTATAGGTTTTGGAGCCACTTTATGCAGAATTTTACCAATGTGCTGATAGCATAAATTGGCCTGAAGAAGCAAAGCTGTTAACCTTTTCTCTGCTCAGACTGTTCCATGTCACTAAAGATAGTGTTAAGTGTTCCCATAATATCAATTTGCCATGGTTTTTCTCAGAGTACTATTTTAAAGATAGTAGCTTGATTATACTTAACTTCTGTGTTACCAGCTTCTTTAAGTTTTTTGGGTTTTTTTTTTAATCTTACACAGTTAAACTCAATATTTAAAAACAAACAAAAAAAACCATCCCAAAACCCCTGGAGTTTTCTGAATATTGGGACCCTTTCCTTTGCAACTTTAAGTACCAAAACAGCCTACTTGGGCTGTTACAGCTGTGATGTCAGTTTATTGATAAAGGTAATTGTTCCTTTGCAAAGGCAGATTTCATTTTGGCTTAATGTTCTAGTTGGCTTGATTGCCCTGGGATGTATTTGAGGCTTTATGCTGTAGCTATAAGAAAACATGAAGTGCCTATGTGTAGCTCTCATTGAAGAGTCTCAACACCAAAAGAAGAGATAAAACAGAAGATATCTACATGGAGTGCATATTTTATGTTTATTTGACCAAGTGTTACCCATAGGACCATCTGGTGAGCGAGTTGATTGTTCAGTATGTTTGAAATGGTGGTGCTAGATATGAACTGTTCTTACAAGCATGCTGAGAAGGCTTATCACAGTGAAATGCATAGCCCAGGCCTTATGAGTGCCATTTATTTTCTCTTCCATTAGATCATGTTCTGCTGGTTTTGTTAGCCATTTCTTACCAGTAGGAAACTAATTTTTTTATTCCCATCTGGGAATTGTACATTTTGTGGCATATGCCAGTAAAAGTAACAAGTTATAACTAAGAACATGCATTTTTAATGTTCTTTTGAAGTACCCTATAAGCATAACACAAAAACAGTAGGTAAATCTCTTCTGTGTTGCGTTCAGAAAGTTGAAACATCTGTTTAATATGGCTGTAGCTCAAGGCATTTCCAAAATAGGTGCACAATTGGAGCTTCTTGCAAATTTGTACCTCTTGTATTGTCAAATCAAGTGGACCGTGTTAATTGTGAACTAGGAGGCAGTAGTGAGTTCTTGTGGATCTGCCTTTGCTTGCACAGAGTACACACGTTCTCTGTGGGACCCAGAAGCATGTAAGTCCCCTTTAAATAGTAAGAGAGCTTTTTTGTCAGAAGAAATGATTGTTTAGACAAGATAGAAAAATACTTGGTATTACAGAGCTATGATACTTGTTTGTTTTATGGTTCTTGCCTGAAGTGTCCCAGTGAGCTGCTTGGTGCTGTGGCCTTTTCATACTCTTTTTACAAGCTTTGCCACCTGACAGAATTAGTCTTGGAATGAGACAGCCAGCCAGATGGTATTCTTGAGTCTCCATTAGAATGATTGTTTGGCACAGACACTAATTCCCTGTCAAAGTGGAAATATATTTTTCCTTCTAGGTATTTGTGTGCTAAATGAAGATGCTAAATTCTGTCTTACGTGAAGGTGATCTGATCCTTGAATGCTACAAAGAAACAAAAGGATTTTCCCTTAATTGTATTTCACAGGGTTTTCTTTTGCACATCTTAATGGAACAGATTTTTTTAAAGTCCTCTAACAGGTATACAGTCTGCATTCCTTGCAAGAATGACTTGGTAGACCAGTATTTTAGGATACATGTTGTATAACTTAAAAGCTTTAATGTCTGCCACTTTCAATGTAGTTGAGAAAGTTTAAAAAAAAAAAAAAAATAAATAAAATCCAGGCTATAAAGAGTAAGTATCAGGGCTTCCTCAGATGAAATGTGCATCTCAAGAAAAAGCTTAAGTAGCTTTGTAACCTTGATAGATTCTTATTTCGTACTCTTTCATTCCTACTCTAAAGTTTGAGGTGAACTTCACCTTAAACTTTCTTCAAGCAGTAGGGGGAGGGGAAAAACATCCTTTCACTGCAACTTTTAGGAAGAAGGCAGCAGCTGAGTTTACAGGGTGCTTTGTATTGCCCCAGTGACTGTTCTGGCTTTAGCTCCTGTGAATAAATTAAAAGGTTTTTTTCTAGTAGTGTGAACTTCTGGTGTTGTTCATTCTTCTAGCTTAAGGTTGGGAGGCTCTAGTAAGTACAGTAATGAGGAGGACAGGTTTTACATTTAAAAAATACGTTACTGTAAAATACAATGTCAGAGCTGAAAATAAGGTAGTATCTTTATCCGTACAGTAACTGTTTTAGTACTAGCAGCATAATTAAAACCATAAACTCTCAAAACCTCTAAATATGTAGTCCAGTAAGGATGCATGCTGCAATCAATATACTTCTGATATAGTGGAATATTAGAGGTACTGCTTCTAAGACAGTACTCTACTATGGGTCCGCAATACTCCTCGACTCTTCTTGGGGGATGTGTTTGCAAGTGTGCCCTCTAAGATTCTAGCTGTTAACCTGTTCTGTTGGTACTTCTGTAAGTCAGGTGTTCAAATTTCAGTGAATTCTTTGAACTATCAAGGGGGCTGCTTTCCTTTTCCCCTACACTATTCAAGATAAGTCTGGCCTTATGCTCTATATGCTTTCTGCCTTAAACTTGAAGAATTAGTATTTTGCTGAGTGCTGTCTCTTTTTGGTTAGAATGAACTTAACTGAGTGTTTTTTCTCCTTTATTTTGTTCTGGCTTCTTTAGTACACTATGAGTGTTCAAGGAATTCTTAAACTTCTTGTAAAGTCTTCATAGAACAATTTAGGATTGGAACCACCAGTTAAGAGAGGTCATTCACTTGTTTCCCTGGGAAAAATTGGTGCTTAGAACTGTAAAATCCATAGAATCACAGAATAGTTTGGGTTGGAAGGGACCTTTAAAGGTCATCTACTCCAACCCCCCTGCAGTAAGCAAGGACATCTTCAACTAAATCAGGTCGCTCAGAGCCCCCGTCCAACCTGACCTTGAACATTTCCAGGGATGGGGCATCTACCACCTCTCTGGTCAACCTGTTCCACTGTTTCACCACACTCATTACAAAAAATTTTTTCCTTACATCTAGTCTAAATCTACCCTCTTTTAGTTTAAAACCATTACCCCTTGTCCTATTGCTACAGGCCCTGCTAAAAAGTTTGTCCCTGTCTTTCTTATAAGCCCCCTTTAAGTGCTGAAGAGCCCCAATAAGCTCTCCCTGGAGCCTTCTCTTCTCCAGGCTGAACAACGCCAACTCTCTCAGCCTTTCCTCGTAGGAGAGGTGTTCTATCCCTCTGATCGCTTTTGTGACCCTCCTCTGGACCTGCTCCAACAGGTCTATGTCTTTCCTGTGCTGAGGGCTCCAGAGCCGGACGCAGTACTGCAGGTGGGGTCTCACCAGAGCAGAGTAGAGGGGCAGGACCACCTCCCTTGAAAAAAAAAATGGTTTGGCTTGTAGTGGTTCATAGGGTCATCTATAGCTGAGCTGTGTAGGCATCAAGTTCTTGCCACATGGCTTTAAACTGAACGTAGAAAGCAGTTAAATGATAAAACAGGATTAATGGCCCCTGTGCATCATAACAAGCAAGATAAATAATGTCTTTCTTAAAAATGCAGAGGGGATCCTGTATGCACATGGTGGGGTAATCTTTTAGGAATGTGTTTGTAATTGGGATGGGCACATGCTTCCCCATCTGGCTTTTAGGAGGATATTAAGGCAGGTGATAGAATATGCATTGGTCAGAGGCCATACACTGAATCATTTAGGTTGGGAAAGACCTTTAAGATTGAGTCTAGCTGTAAACCTGGCACTGCCAAGTCCACCACTAAGCCATGTCCCTGAGCACCACATCTTCACGTCTTTTAAATACCCCCAGGGATGGTGACTCCACCACTTCCCTGGGCAGCCAGTTCCAATGCTTGACAACCCTTTTAGTGAAGAAATTTTTCTAATACCCAATCTAAATCTCCCTTGGTGCAGCTTGAGGCCGTTTCCTCTTGTCCTATCGCTTGTTACTTGGGAGAAGAGACCAGCACCCACCTCACTACAACCTCCTTTCAGGTAGTTGTTGAGAGCGATAAGGTCTCCCTTCAGCCTCCTCTTCTCCAGACTGAACAACCCCAGTTCCCTCAGCCGCTCCTCACAGAGCTTGTGCTCTAGACCCTTCACCAGCTTCGTTGCTCTTTGGACATGCTCCGGCACCTCCATGTGTTTCTTGTAGTGATGGGCCCAAAACTGAACACAGTATTCAAGGTGTGTCCTCACCAGTGCCGAGTACAGGGGGACAATCGCTTCCCTAGTCCTGCTGGCCACACTATTTCTGATACAAGCCAGGATGCTATTGGCCTTCTTGGCCACCTGGGCACACTGCTGGCTCATACTCAGCTGTCAACTAACACCCCCAGGTCCTTTCCCACAGGGCAGCTTTCCAGCCACTCTTCCCCAAGCCTGTAGCATTGCATGGGGTTGTTGTGACCCAAGTGCAGGACCTGGCACTTGGCCTTATTGAACCTCTTAGAATTGGCTGCAGTCCATCAATCCAGCCTGTCCAGGTCCCTCTCTAGATCCTGGCTACCCTCGAGCAGATTAACACTCTGCCCAACTTGGTGTCATCTGCAAACTTACTGAGGGTGCACTTGATCCCCTCATCCAAGTCATTGATGAAGATATTAACCAGAACTGGCCCCAGTACTGAGCTCTGGGGAACACCACTTGTGACTGGTCGCCAACTGGATTTAACTCCATTCACCACAACTCTTTGGGCCCAGCCATCCAGCCAGTTTTTTACCTAGCCAAGAGTATACCTGTCCAAGCCATGAGCAGCCAGTTACTCCAGGAGAATGCTGTGGGAAATGGTGTCAAAGGCTTTATTAAAGTCCAAGCAGACAACATCTACAGCCTTTCCCCTCATCCACTAAGCAGTTCACCTTGTCATAGAAGATCAGGTTAGTCAAGCAGGACCTGCCTTTCATAAACCTATGCTGATTGGGCCTGATCACCTGGTTGTCTTGTACGTACCACGTGATGGCACTCAAGATGATCTGCTCCGTAACATTCCCTGGCACCGAGGTCAGACTGACAGGCCTGTAGTTCCCCAGATCCTCCTTCCAGCCCTTCTTGTAGATGGGTGTCACATTTGCTAACCTCCAGTCAACTGGGACCTCCCTGGTCAGCCAGGACTGCTGATAAATGATGGAAAGTGGCTTGGTGAGCACCTCCACCAGCTCCCTCAGTACCCTTGGGTGGATCCCATCTGGGCCCATAGATTTGTGTGTGTCTAAGTGGTGTAGCAGGTTGCTAACCATTTCCCCTGGGATTATGGGGGCTTCATTCTGCTCCCCGTCCCTGTCTTCCAGCTCAGGGGGCTGGGTACCTGCAGAACAACTGGTCTTGCTGTTAAAGACTGAGGCAAAGGCGGCATTAAGTACCTCAGCTTTTTCCTCAGCCTTTGTCACTATGTTTCCCTCTCACATCTGATAAAGGATGGAGATTCTCCATAGCCCTCCTTTTGATGCTAATGTATTTATAGAAACACTTTTTATTGTCTTTTACAGCAGTAACCAGATTAAGTTCTAGTTGGGCTTTGGCCCTTCTAATTTTCTCCCTGCAAAGCTTTGTGACATACCCTTGAAGTGTTTTCCTTTCTCTTACACACCTACTAGGGTGGAAATCTCTGAAGGTAGTATCTTTAATTACTGGGAGAAAATTCTCTTCAGACTTGAGAGGATTTGTAGGACAATACCCCATTGCACTGAGCAGCTGCCCTGTGATTTGCAGGTACGTTTCAAGTCTGCTGCAGATGATGGTTTAACTATAGCCATTAGAGGGCTCTCACGTTCAGCGCTACAGAAAAAGACCATACTGTAGTTATGAAATGTCAAACAGCAATTAAGCTGAAAACATCATTGGTCAAGGTATGTATATATAGCATATGGACAAAACCTTACATTGTGAATAAGATTTCCATTACTGTCCCTTAAGGCTGTTAATTACCTTTATTTTGAGCAAATATGCAGAATTAATTTGCTTACAATACCAGAGTAAAATTTTTCTTAAAAGGGAAAAGAAGTAGGTCTTTTCCTTTTTTTTTTCAGATGTTTAACTTCTGCAGATAAAAGTTACCGATACAGCACTAAATGTTAGGAATGCTAATTGAGGTTCCTTGCTGAGTGCTCGTGATTCTACTTTCACTAGAATAGAGATCTTTATACACAGTTAAGCAACTTATTTGCTGAATCTCTTCAAAGGAAAACTGTTTCAACAACAGATCTTTATTGATAAGACACTTCCTGTAAATGCTGGACTTCATCTATTTTTGACAGGGAAATAGGTCTGTGTGGCCTTTCTATTTGAATGTTACAATAACTTTCCTAAAACTCGTCAGTTGTGCTTATCTCACTGATGCAGTTGTTATTCCCTGACTTAGGAGACAGTCAGACTCAGAAACAATTTGGTTTTTTAGGTGGTCTGTGGTAGTTTCATTAATTAAAAGTGCAATTCTGTTAAAAGGTTTTAAAACCAGGTTTTTCAAAGTAAGATAGGGATCAATAGCGGTGGAGTTTCAGAAACGATATTATAGTGCTGTGTTGCCTGTCAGTAAATTGTGAAGTCTGGGCTGCTTAGCTTTGTTTTGCCATGGTTTCTGGGGACTTGGTCAGGTGCACAGCGCTTAAGAATGCTAGGCTACTAGACGATGAGGAGCTGCCGTGCTGCGTGACCATGCTCACCAAAGCGTGCTCTCTAACACTGAGACTGTACGAAACGTGTCTGCTGGGGGGAAGGAAGCCTGAATATGGATTTTTGACTTCTCTTGCTGCATGTAACTTGGTTGTATTTGTTAAGCTTTTAATAACAGTCTTTTAGGCTGCCTGGAGCTGGGGAGTCAGTGGATTGAAATAGAGATAATCCTGGAATTGACACCTTAGCAAATCCTTGTATGTCCAGGGAAAGAACATTTTCTAGGTTCCTGTGTAAATTCAGGGCCTCTGCAGAAACATTTCATAGCTGAGCAGGTGTCTACTGACTCTGTTTCCCTGAGCTTGGAGGGATGGACATGACAGACAGGCACATCTGCTTCCGAAAGATCCCTTATTCGTGCTTTTTCACATTGTTAAGCAGGCCCTAAACTTGGGCCAGCACTAGCTGTAAGCAGAGCTCTTTCAACCAAGTGAGGTTTGGTTACTAAGTAAGCAGTAGACTGTACTCATTCTTTAAAATAAGCTAAACTTCAAAACTCTTCTTTCAAATGGCATTCTCAAATACATGGGACTGAAATATTTTTACATTATAAGCCTTGACTTCTGTCTCTTTTCCTAGACACTTTGATCCATTTTTGAGAAACTATACCTGAATATAACATAGCCCAGTATGGTGACTGAGCTGGGCACAGCTGAAGGTTGGGCTTTGGCCCTTCTAATTTTCTCCCTGCAAAGCTTTGTGACATACCCTTGAAGTGTTTTCCTTTCTCTTACACACCTACTAGGGTGGAAATCTCTGAAGGTAGTATCTGAAGGTGTAGCAATTCTTACAGACCAAAGATACAGGAGGAGTTGACTGGTTTTGTAGTATTTCTTATTCACATTATGCTTCTTAATACTTGAGCGTGATCCATCTGGATGGATATTAAAAATCTTAGACTAACGTCTGTTTTATAACCATCTACGTTCTATTTCTGTATGTTAATCTTCACACTGTGGTGGACCCAGCTGTGCAGTCCATGTTCTACATAGAATTGTACCAGTTGCCATGACAGCGTATAGCTACCTACTGGTGACAGAATAATAGGCATGTGACTTCTTTGATAACTGTCACAATGTAATTTAGTCATCAGCCAGCAGGTGGGGCATTAAGCTAACAAAACTCTACCAAATACTGTAATTTAAAAACCGTTTCTCTTGTGGAACACTACAGTCTGTCTTTTTTACAATAAAAGCTGTCCATCGCAGAATGTAGCCGTTTTTATTGTGGGCTAATTAATTTCTGCATTAAAAAATACAGCTGTAAGAAATGCAATGAAAACGCTTTGTAGAGTACCGAAGGTTGTGTTACAATGCAAGATGGCTTTGGCAGAAAGGCAGGGTTTGTTAGCAGGTTTGACACTGGTTCTGAGTATATTGTTAGGACAGAGCTGCGCACTCCATAGGGAAGCAGGACAGGGAAGTTTAAACCACTGATACATTCCGTAGCTGAAAAATTCCTGTCAGCTTATTCGTAACTCTTTTCAGTTCCTCTCTTCATTTGTACAGTGCTTACAAATCAAATCCTTAAATGAACTTGACAGTATTTCAAAGAGGTATAAGTCAGAAAAGGCTTTGGTCCTCCTTTCTGCTTTCAGGTACGTCTAGTTTCTTCTACAGTCCCAAGAATTTGAGAAATACAAAATAGTAAAAAGAAAAGCCTGTAGTGATTCTTAAATTTCAGTATATTCTGAATGTACTCCTTTAGCTGTCATCTCTGTTCCCTTTTTTACAGAGGTAGGATTGAAATGAGTAACAACATGGACGACTTTAAACTTGCATACTCATTCAGGGTCTCTCTGTTCCTGTAAATGGAACACGGTAATTGGCAATGGACGGGAACTCAGCTATGTGGTGTACCTTTGCTACCAGTGCTTAATGTTACCTGCTTTCAATGGTTCCTAGGACTACATCCCTCTGGGTTGGTCGGAGGAGGGGATGAGGTTATCTAGCAGAAATTGTGGATGACTTAATTTTCGGTTGCTGTATCTGCTTCCCCAAGGGAATTATGAGCTCTCTGAAATGTTTGCTTTCTTGGGTGACATTTTCCAATATAAATGACACTTTATGACAGGGTATTATGAAGCCAACAGTGAAAAGACACACACGCACACACAAAAAAAGTCTTAGGGTTCACTTACATATTTTCTTATGTTGTTATTATAGAAGCACCACTGAAGGAGCGAAAAATAATAGTGTTATTTTGCTGAGTTCCTACATTTGGTGGTCTCCCTTAAACAATCTTGGTTAAGAACTACTATACTTGTCCAGATCAAGGTTTGTCTAGTTCAGTATTGTAGGTCATAATTGGAGACCTGTCTGTAAATGGAAAAGTAAAAATGCAAGAAAATACATCCTCAAGAACATGCTCAGGTTCTAGCAGCTTGTGCCTCAAGATTTCTGAGCTTGTCTTTGATCCTTCCTTTTGGTATTATATTGAATGGAGTAGCAAGGCAGGCTGTACTAGAGTATTTTGCCACAATGTCATAGAATACAGTTATAAAAAAAAGGAATTATATTTGCCGTATGAGTCCAGCATGTCTTCATCCTTGCCTTTATGGACTTAGTAATAATTTAACCTAAATAACAATCCATTAACTTGCAACAAAGCTGTTACTTTAAAAAAAAAAAAAAAAAAATCGGACCATGAAGCAAACTTCCTTCATAGACCATTGGGATTCTTTAACAGACTTTCTGCCATACTCAGTGTTCTGAAAATAATTTCTGTATAAAAAAAACCCAACCCTGTGACTGAACTGCCTAAAAATAAGGCAGTAGTAGATAATACTATGTATTTATACCTAGAGCTCTCTGGAAGTACTCGGAATTTGTTGTGAATATGGTAGTTTCAAGTGCTGTATACATGCTCCCTAACCAGCCAAAAATATCCTGTATGCAGAAACAGAAGCAGCTCCTGAGGCCATAAGTTATGTCCAGACAAGCTAGATCAGGGAAGTTCTAGTGTATATGATGAAGTATTGTCTGAATAAGATTCTTGTAACAAATGTAGGGGACATACGTAACTAATGATGGGTCTGACTGAGTCCTGAAGCTTTGAGTTCTTGCTGACAGATCCTGTTACAGCTACTAGAGTGGTCTCTCAATCCAAGTGGCAGGGGTCTGTGTTTTGGCAGCAGATGATGTATTATCTCAAACCAGCCTGTTTGGCTTGTAACATGCAGCTTCAGAAACTATAAAATTCATGTTTCTGTGTCTGTTCCCTCACATACTTACAAGCTAAGGGTGAAACAGAATTGTATTATAGTACTGTTTTGGAAAGAATGCTCTTCAACTTGGAAGGCAGAAATCTCAAACCTAATTGGAAACAGAATTTTGTCTTCGTTTAAGCATAGGAGCGGTTAAGAGGATTGGCTGAAATGTCTGTTAAGTGCCCCTTGCAAGGCACTGTGGGAAACAGATGTAATCTTTGTCTTGCCTTATTCAAGAGCAAAGTTCATTTTACTTTGGTCTGAATTAAATAACATGGAGAGTTAAACTTCCGTCTCTTTGATCTGTTAGGAAACTTAAGTTTGAAAACTTGATTTCTGTGATATTTAATTTTAAGAGTCTTAGTACCTGCTCTTTCATTCAGCATGCTACACTTCATACCTAGTGATAAAGAGAAGGCGGAGCTAGCAGGGAAAATGAAGTTGCTGTGACTAGTCACAAATGCCACTAGTGTTTTCTTACTATGTTTTTTACCTATGACAATAAAAATATACTTTAAATATACATACTTAGCTGTAAGGTCAAGGATGAAACGTAATGTTTTTATTTTTCAAATATTGTTCCCCAAGTGCATTGCATAGCAGAATGAGACTAAAGACTTGGAGCAGGTTTTGTTATCTTACCATCCTAGAAAACTAAAACAGTGCAGAAAATACCAGCTTTTGCTGTTACAGTAAGTTAGTCAACTAAATTCTTTATTTATTAGTGTAAATGTACAGATAACATCAGACAAGCTTAGGTTTTATTGTATCTGTATGGAAATGCTAATGAGTAGAGTCCACATTTACCTTGTTCTAATGCTAGTCACTGTTAATTTGTCATGTGTTCAAGCAGCTTCTCTTCAACACCATCGGTTTTCTGTCTCTGGTGTCAGAGATTGTAAAGTTCTGCGTGCTGAAATCACTTTAATAATGAAACTGCCTAGATCAGTATAGTTTTATAGTTTTCAAAACCTGAAACTAATGCATAGGTCCTCCATTCATGCTTTTGTCTTGATAACTGAGTCTCTTTGGAGAAGGCTAGTTCTGTCCTGAACTGTTACTTCTGGTTAGGTCTAGTACAGAAAGTGCTTTTTGATACTCATTCTTTATACTGCTTCTTAGGAGTCAGGGTTAGATCATGGTCCTTGTTCATATTCTTTCTTGCCAAGCTTTACCTTATTAGCTATACCTGATCCAGTTACACAACGAAGATATCTGAGAAGAGTCTTGCACATTTTACTGTGGAGGGTAAAGCACTGTTTGATGACTTAGAGGTGGGGTAGTTCAGGCCAAGGTGATACTTCTGGTGTATAAAACCTATTAATGCACTCAGAATACACAGTTCATGTACAACTTGTGTGAGATCCTAAATTTGGGGAAAGGATTAATTCATTACAACTTTCTCATTCAGTAAGCGTTGTGCCACTTAAGTGATTTTTGTTTGTTTGTTTGTTTTCAAGCTAGCTTGGAGATGCATGTACTGTGTATGTACAAATTTAGTTTGCCATATTCAGCAGTGATTTCCTTAGCTGTGGTAGAGGTAAGTTAGTTTTCACCTGCAGGTCAGGAATCTGAACATATTATTTCTGCTGAGCAGGTGAATTTCTAATTTTTGGAGGATAGGTTGTGCATTTTTAATGTTGCAGCATGTATAAAATTTTTCCTCATACTTGCTGATAAAGATCTTTAAAGGAGGATTTCCAAAGTTTCTGTATTTATCTTTAAAATTGATTAATAGTTGCTTGAGACTCTTCAGCCTTTCATCCTGATTGCATTACCTGTGCAGATACTTCCAAGGGTGCTGAGTATTAGGGTGTGTTCACAGACCACCTAGACTCAAGGCACTTTGCCCTACTCGTTATCACTTGGTGTGACATTATGTACCTTGTACTGAATGCATTGGGTGTCTGTGCAGCTGTACAACCTCTTTCCTAAGTTTGGGACTTCATTAAAGCAATACTGCATTTCTGAGATACTAATTCTAGTGTAAACCATACTCTACATACCGCAGTGTCTTGTCATGTGGTGTTTTTAATTTTCTTGTAATACTGTTCCCTGGGAACTAGAGTTGGATCTTGGTCCTCTGCATCCATTGAAACTGCTACAGATCTGATCTATTTGTGACTAAGAAGCCTTAAGTGTCTTCAGTTAACTTGCAGAAAAGTCCCTGGTACCAAACAAATGTGAAATTGCTTAGAATTTTATGTCATATTCCTTTACCAGAGCTCAGACTGAGGCCTGAGGGCCATGTAAAGGATCACAGCTGCCATGGGATCTATTTTTTTCAAGGGTCTTAACACTTTTTCCTGTTAAACTAGTAAAGTGACTTTTGAATTGGGAGAAGTGTTCCTTGACTAGAAAGTCTTAGACTGTGATACTGCTTTTAACTTAATGAACTGGATCTACTTGGATGATATGGATTCTATTACAAGTTCCTATACCAAGCTGCTGTTGTTTCTCTCCTTCCACTACCCAAAAACATTTTTCTTCTGTGGGTTGGGAAACTGTACTTACTAAGTGTACCAATTTGCAGATCATTGCATTAAGTACTGAATTTCCTGGGACTGTATCTATGTAGTTTTTATTCAGATGGAAATGAAGCAAACTCTTTCCACAAGTTGCTACCAATAGGGCTAGAATCAAGTGCTCATAACCTTAAGATAGTGACCCATTCTAGTCTTTAGCCTGGTCTAGTCAGTGTTTGTGCCTTGTTTGGGCTGCTGCAAATTTGTGGAATAGTTTTTTCTGGGGTGTATCCTACCTATCCATCTACTATAAAGGTAATAGACTGTTTAACACTTACTAAAAATTTCATTAATCTTTTTGCATTATTTGAAGTGCCTAGTTGTCTAGTCCTTTTTCATGTTAGTGAAATTTATTGCAATGATAATCTCAGTTGACCTTATTAGTACAGTTGGGCACCAGGTATCTGGTAGGTGGAAATCTAAAACATCAAAAGTTCTAAGAATTACTTTCCCTTATACGTGAATTAGCTTAATGCAATGGAGAAATTGAAAAATGCATTGATTGGTTATAGTGCTGTATTAAACTACTGGAATGTTGAAGAAACAGAACTAAGTATAAGTAGATATCTAATGCCTTACTGATGGTACTGAGTTGTGTTTAGTCTGGATGTCCAAACAAAGGAAAAAGCAGATATTCCAGCTCCTTCAGTAAGTTAGTGTTTCCTGTTAACATTAAGTCTTAATCAGCCCTCTGCACTGGCTTATTACTAGCTGACCCTTTATATAAGGTTTTCACTTGCAGGTTTTTGAAGCACCTTACAGAAATTAATGTAACTCTCCATTTTTTACTTCTGAGAACAGAGATGCAAGAGAAACAACTTGTGTGATGTAATCTGAAACAGGTCATAGCTTCTCAAATGCTTGGTTAGATTGGCCCTTCTGACAGGGAAAATTTAGCCACTGTTTTGATCACCTGGAGCAAGAGCTGCTTTAGTGCCAACTTGATACAGCAATAAATCTCGCTCTCTGGCCAACAGTCTGTTACATGCAGCCATTTTGGGGCATATCTCACCTGCTTCTGAAGGTTCTTCTACAGCTTGGATTTAAACAAAATTATTAATGAAATGAGAATGTGAAATCTGTATTTCTGTCAGATGGGTACTGAAACATTAAAGAAAGGTAAAATAAATAGGGATGAATTAAATAAATTGTCAGTAATTCTCAAATGTAGCCACAGCTTGCCTCTTACTCCTGCAGAGGCATATCCTACCAGATACTGATTAAGTCAAAATTACACGCACATAATATTATATAACTATGTGTAGTCTTCAGAAATCTATGGCTGTAAGCGTATTTTAAGTTTCAAGAATATAGAAACCAGCTTTCAGAAAGAGCTTCCAAAACAGAAAATTGATCCTTAATTATAGCTAGCCTCTGCAGCTCCCTAGTAGTTGCCTACAGATGAGCAATAGGAGCACTTAAATAATAAAAAATAAATAAAAAATTGTCCTGTGCCATTAAAATGCTGTAGTGGTAGGACTCATGAAGTTACTCTTCTTTGGAAATAAAATACGAGCTATTTTTAATAACCAGTCGGGCTGAAATTGTGACCCAGTCTGAGTACATAAGTGTGCATAGGCTGCTTCCCTAATCTGGAACACTGGAAAGGCAAAAGTAGCTGCTGCTTCTGAGCAAAGGTCAGACTGTGTGCTGCTGCTGTGGCACAAAGAGTGATACCACCACCAGCAATAGGGGACTGGTCTGATTCTGTCTTCAGCAGCAGTATAGACCTGACTTCTCCATAGCTTTCTATTCTGTCTTGGTTCCTTCTGTGATTTGGAGGCAGTTTTCCTGGTATTTCTGAGAACCTATGGCTTAGTTCTGAATAACACCTGATGAAATAATTTCTTTGCAATAAGAAAACAAAATTTAACACTTTTAATTGCCACTTGAGCTTATCATCACCTCTGTGTCTTGAGTGCTTCAGCCGGTTGATGACTCAAACCTGTTGAAAACTACAAGACATTCAAGATCTTGAGAGTGCAAGAGCCTTGGAAAAACAAGCCAGAACCAGAAACTGGTCAGACATCTACAGATCCTTTCTTGGAGCTACCATGGTGGCAGATTGCTTGGCACTAAGAAATTGTGCAAAACTAAAGGAATGGTTTTCCCTAGCAATCATACCAGTTCATACCAGTTGAAGTGGAAACAGAAGTGAGTACACGGGAAATGATATATTTGGCATTGGTAAGACAGAGGTGCTTTCTACTACAGTGCGCAAAATACAAACTAGAAATCAAAAAGGTGGTTTATCAACAAATAAGAAAAAAGTCTGACCCTTGAAGAGTAATTCAGATGTTTCATAGCAGTTTGCACTGGTGATCTGAAACTAAAGGTAACAATAAATGAGGAAAATATGCTAAATGACTTGTCTACCTCACATGGAGTCTAGTTTTTCTCATTTTGGCTTTTCTTTCATATTTTGTCTTGTAAATAAAAATCTCGGTAGATACTAACCATGCTTTTGCACAGTGGTAGGTAAATAACAAAACTTACTTCCTTTACTCATATTTTTTTATCTGTTTCTGATTAACTTAGGTTATCAGAAGTAACTTAAGTTTTGCTGAATCCTGTTCAATGTGATGTTGCAAGGGTCTTGCTTTTTGACAGAGGAAACAAACTTTGTTCGAAATTAGCTGTAAATATTTTTCATACTACTGTGAAAACTAGAAAAATGGGATGTGGTTAACTTGAATGCTGGAGTCTAACTTTGTAGTGAAAATAACAGTAATTGGCATTACACTGAGTTTCATGCAAAAAAATAAATGGCTTACACTTACATGGATCTTTCCAATTAGTTGTTCAAATAATGCTAGGAATAACCGAGCAAGGGGTTATCTAGTGGCATAACTAGAAACACCTCACATGAGAGAGAAATGCTGTGCATGTGATTTCTTGCTGATTTTCACAATGTATAATCTTCTCTGCCTATGCCAAAATAAGTACAGATATTTGGCAAAGCAGAATTCTTCAGTGCCCTACCAGTAGCAATTTACACCTACATTGAACTTCCCTCCACAGCTGCGCCCAGCACTACAAAGTGCAAATGGAAAACGTGATCACTCCTGCTTGTGATACAAGAGGTTGTAGAGGTGTGCACTGCTAAATGTGTGGATTTACAAGAGAGATTACCCTGGCTAGAAACAGAAATAAAATGTATCACAGCACTTTTTAACTCCTAAGGTAAACTAATACTCCCTAATGGAGTGACAAGGGGCAACATCTTACTGTTGATTAAAGCAATAAGGTCCTTCAGTTGTTTATAGTTAAATGGTTGTTAGAGCAGTATTTTACTATTTAATTACCAAGTCCCTTGTGTTTTGCAGTAGTTTATTGTTCTGAGGGGTGGGGGTGTGTGTGTATACACACGCATTTATATATATATATAAACAAACAACTCTGAAATGTCTGGGATGCTCATGTAGTTTTTTTCAAGTTCATCAGATTTCTCATGGGAAGAATATTGCCTCTTCTTAGAGTACCACATGAAATACCTGTTACAGTCAGAAGTTCTAGATCCTATCTTATGAATCAAATCTGTACCAAAATGGTTCTGAAAGAAGCAAATAATCTCAAAATATGGGAACAGTGCATAATTTTTTTTTTAAAGAATATATGAAGATTAGTGAGCCAGAGTGGAATGCAGAAATTCTTACAGTGGTAGTCTAGAAACAATAGTTTAGATGTACAGCATCAATTTAGATTGTATGCTATGCTTCAGCTTACATTCCTTGATACCAGGCACTTGAACCATCTTTGTTTTCTTGAATTTCAATGTAGACACATCTAAATAGGTGATAGTAGAGGTATCCTATCCTGCTAATTAATCTGCTGCTTCTGTAATATACTTCTGTAGTCAGAGAAAAACACCTTTGTGTCAAAAATGCTACAGAACAAAAATTTAATTCAAATTTCTCTCTATTAAAAAGTGCAGAAATGTCTTAATGGGTCATATATTTAACACTGGAGTAGAGGAATTCCAGGTTGAAATTGGTGCATCGAAATACCTCATATCTGAGAGCTCTAAGTTTGCAGACATGTCTGATAGTTACTGACTGTGAAGTGGGTAGTGGAAAGATGGCTTTTAGTGCCTGGGTCTGTGCTATGTGACCCACTGTAAACATTAATTTGAAACACTTTCCATCTGTACAGGACTGGTACTTCATAGCACTCTATGGTCATCTAGGAACGCTGTTTCCATAGTGCTGATGTCCCTTTCTGTATCCGAGAAGACTTAACACCAGCAAAAGTCTTTAATGTTGTCAGACATCCTTTCAATTCAACCCCTGAGGTGTAGATCTGCAAATCCTACGGGGCCCACAAGGTCTGGTGCCCAGGATGCTCCTTCTGGAGCCATCTATGACCTGATGTGTTTATAATACAGGGAAAGCTGCACTTCCACTTCCTACACACTTAACAGTCCTTCCCCATATGCTTTAACAGTAGTATCAGAAAAACAGTTCAATTACATGGCACCCTGATGTGACTGCATGCTGCTTTCTCACACAGTCAGAAAGCCAGAGAAACTAATGAGTGGAGGAAAAATGATGAAGGACAAGGAAAGAGGAAAGACTGTGTAAATAATTAAAAGAAATGGAGAGGAAAAAACCAAAACACACAGAAGGAAATAGAGATGAGTAAAGTTCCCACACAGAATTCATTGCTAGTGTTTACTTCATAGTTCAGCAATGGTAAAGAAGTAACTTCATTTCCCTACTTCCAATGTTTTGATGTTATGCTTTTGGCTACCGACTACTAGTTAATGCTGATAGTTGTGCTTTAAGAGGACTTGAATGTGGACAGAGGCCACTTCGGGGAAATTTTCTTGTTCCATGATGGCACTTGAGGGAAAAGTGGAGGGAGTACTTTCAAATAGATTTCATCCATCACAATACCAGCCTTAAATACAGAAATACTATGCAGCTAGGAAGGAATTGAAGTGCTAATGTAGTGTTTGCTTATATATTTTTACATAATTTAATTTGGCTTATGCACCTACACAGTAGGGAGAGAGATTCTGAAGTGGACAAAGTGTAGCAAATGTTATTGTGTCTGCTGGGCACAAGGGCTTCAAGCAGTTTCAGTATTTATCAAGGTGTTTTAGGAGCTGCTGAACAGGTTTCTGGCCTAATAAGGGGAGGTACAATGAAGGTGGCAAGCAAAGTTCCAGACTTGGTCCACAAGCATGACATTTGGGATGGATACACATTTTTCTGGAGAGACAAGGAAGATGAGGGTGGAGGGATGCCCTCTCTGTAAAAAGAGCAGCTGGAATGTATGGAGCTCTTGGATGGATAACAGGCTGGTTGAGAACGCTAAGGATCAAAGGAGAGGCTACTGAGGGTGACGTGTTGGTGGATTACAGACCAGCTACTCATGATGAAGGTTGATTAAATTAGCAACTCAACGACATCTATGGGTCACAGATCCTGGTTCTTGGAGAGGAGTTAATCTCCCTGACAGCTGGAAGGGTAACATGGTGGAATGAAAGCAATCCAGCATATTTCAGGAAGCTTTCTTGGTAGATATACTGAATGGGCCAACCAGGGGTTTTGCACAAATGGATGTCCACTAACAAGGAAGAATTGTTTAGGAATGTGGTAATAGCAACCCTGGCTGTAGGCGTGATCATACAGTGGATCTCAGGATCCTGAAGGGAGTGAGGAAGGCAAGTCCTTGGATGTCAGAGAGCATACTTGGGCAACTGGTAAATGGGATGCCATGGGAGGCAGCTCTGAAAGGTGAAGGGAGCGTAGGAAAGCTGGTGGGTTTTTAAAGGGAACCTTTTCCCTATGCGAGAGTGGCACATCCAAATAGGAAAAAAAATTGATGAATTGGGACACCAGCTAGGCTAAACAGGGAACATCTGGCTGAACTTCCTTGCAAAACTATCATGGTGGAAGCAAGAACAGGTTGTGGCGAAAGTTGTTAGAAATGTTGCCGAGGCACGTAGGGGATGGTGTTGACGCACACAAGGGCTTGTGGAATCTCACATTGCTCTCAAAAAAACTATGTTAACAGTAGGAGGCTGAATAAGAAACATGTAGGCTGCTTGTTGAATGTGAGCACAGGTAAGGCCTATGTAGTCAGAGCTGCCTTTGCCTCAATCTTCCTGACCTGTGTGCTTGGAGGCAAGGTTCGAGCAAGTGAAGAACTACTAGCAACGGATGAGGATCAAGACAGGGATTCTTCTGAGAACTTGACCTGTACAAAGTTGAGACCAGCTGGGCTGTGTCTGAGGGCGCTGGGAAGAGCTGGCTGATGCCTTGAGAGCAGCTGCTCTATGTACTTTTTAGAGTGGGGTAAGAGGGTGCACAACAACTAAAGCGAGGCAAATGTTGCGCCCATTATCAGAAAAGGCCAGAAGGACAATTTGGGGAACCGTGAGGAAACCAGTCCCTGGGAGAATCATGGAATGCCCTTGGAACAGACTTGCTTTTGTGTGTTTCATGTGTCTGGAAAGGGTGCCATCATGCCTCACCGTTTGCCTTCTATGATAAAATGGCTGCATTTGTAGGCATGGGAATGGTAGTGGATGCCATGGCAACTTTAGTAAGGTGCTTGGCACTGGCTCCCGTGCTATTTTTGCATGTGCTTAGGCTTCTGTAGTCTAGGTGGGTGGACAGCTAGGTGGGTAAAAAGCTCCTTGTGTGGTTGAGCTTGGACAGTTGCAGTTTAATGGGCTGCACTTTGCCTGGAGGGCAGTAGCAAGCAGAGGCCTGTTGTATTTTAATCTTTTTCAAGGACCTGGAGGAGATGTCAGGATCCACTGTTGCCATGTTTGCACATGACCGCATACTGGGGGTGCCATTGACAAGCTTCAGGGCTGGGCTGCTGTCCAGAAGGACCTGGTCAGCCTCAAGAACAGGCCAATATGAACTTTTTGAAATTTAACAAGGACAAACGTTCTGCCTCTGGGAAGGGATGGCACCTTGCACAGATCCAGGTTGGCAACCGCCCGCCTGGGTAGCAGCTCTGTTGCAAAGGCTGTGGGCATGTTAGTAGGCAGCAAGCTGACCATAGCCAACAAAGGTAACAGCAGCATGCCAGTAGCTTGGAAAAAGTGATTATCCTTTTCTACTTGGCACTCATTAGGGCTCTTCTAGACCACATACTGTGTCCAGGTGTGTCATTCTCCCCCCCCCCCCAATCCTGCAACAGGCAAGTTGTTAAAAAGCTGGGGCAGGCTCAGTGGAGGGCCACCGAGGCCAGGGCTGGAGCACCCGTCCTGCAAGGAGAGGCTGAGGGAGCTGCACTTGTGTCACCTGGAGAAGGGAGGGCTCGCCACCATCTGAGGGAGGATGAGAGAACAGGCACACCGAAAGGAGACGTTCATGCTCTGGGTGTAAGGAGGGCGGTTCTACTGCCGCGAGCCCAGGTCTGACTCGACGGTGTGGGACCGAAACCCCCGAGGCAGGGTCCGCCCGGGCCTGGGGCGGAGGGGAAGGGAGCAAAGCCCCGGCACAGGGTCCCGCTGGGCCCGCGGGTGGGGGGTGAGGCGGGCGGTGCGTGAGGGACTTCCAGCCCTGGCCGGCGGGCGGAGCAGTCCGCCCTCGGGCCGCGTCGGTGGAGCGGGCGGGAAGCGCCGCTGCCCTTCTCCCTGCCTCGGCGCGGCTCTCGCTGGGCGCGGGGCTCGGCCCGGCAGCTCGGAGGAAGAGGAAGTGGCCGCGGCCCCAGGGCGGCGGGGCTCGGCGCGGCGCGGAGCTGCCCGGCGCGGCCCCGCGGAGGCGCCTCCCGCGCCGTGCCGCCGCCCCGGGCTGCGCGGCACAAACTTTCTGCCGGGCGGCGGGGCCGTGTGGCGGCGCGGCGCTGCCCCGGCACCTCCCTGTCGCGGAGCCGGGGCGGGGGGGGAGCGGCCCCCGAGCGCGGCGGGCGGGCACGGGCGGCAGCTGGAGGAGGAGGAGGAGGAGGAAGCGCTGTCAGTGGGGCCCGCCGTCTCCGCCCGCCGGGCATCCTTCAGCACCGCCGGGCTGCGCTTCGCCCGCCGCCTGTCCCAGGTACCGCCGCGCAGCCGCCCGGCCCGGCGAGCAAACTTGGCGAGGGGGGCGGGGGGGGGGGGTCCGGGGCCGATCGGGGGTTGCCGCTGGGTAGGGTCGGCGCGGCAGAGCGGGGAGGGCGGCTCCGGGGCTCTGACTCGTCTTGATCCTCTGGCCCCTGAAGTTCGGAGCGGGGCCCGGGCTGGCCGGCGTGCCCGGCTTCGGAGGGGCTGCTCGAGGCTGGCGCCGGGGGAGGCACGCCCTCCCTGCCGCCCTCTCCCCGAGCGGATTTCGGTTTGTGCAGCGCTGGTAAACCGCTGCTCCGAAGGGTGCCGCCCGCTTCGGTCCTGCCGCTTGCCGAGGGGCCGGTGCGGAGCTCGCCCGCGCTGGCCGTTAGGCCCGGGAAGGCGGCGGGTCCGGCGGGCGGCGCCGTCCTGTCAGGCGGTGAGGAGACCCGCCGGGCTCCGCCGGGGCTTTCTGCGGCTGGGGCGCTTGCGGCGACCGGAGGCGGCTTCGCTGAAAATCGCTTCCAGCCAGCGCGGTTCTTCGCGTCCGGCCGACGCCGCGGTGAGGCAGAGCCGGGAAAGGAGGAGAGCTCTGAGAGGAGCCGGGGCGGGTGCCCGCCCGCCCGGCCCGGCGCGGCGCCGCTCCGCTCGTCACATGCCGGGCACCTGGAAGCGGCGGTACCGCGACGGGCCGTCGTGTGGCTAGCTGGGGTTTGTGACTTTACAGTTGTTATTTTCAGAGGCTGGGCTGGATCTTGTCTTTTTAAGTCCGCGATACTGTTTCAGCACATTTTTACTACAACATAAGGAGAGGTAGTGTGACGATGGGTCAGCAGTTGTATATCGGAGTGTGAAATATGTCTCTCTCCTCTCTGGTTTATCGAAATTCTTGTCAGAGCAGCTACTTCTCGCAGCCTGCGTATTTCTGGAAACGGGGAATTTAGTTGGGTGGACTTTTACAGCTCTTCTGTGATACTTGCAACTCGGTCAGGTAATAAATGGGAGGCATTTTTTCTCCATTACGATTGAGCGTGCTTCGCGCCCAGAGCGCTGCCAGCTCGGACCGGGGGCACAAGCTGAACCAGAGGCTGCTGTGTGGCAGGACAGGGAGCAGTGCTGGAGTCCTCTTAGGGTCCTGGTAGGGCTGGCGGTTGTGCTGAGGTGACTGTTGCATGTACAATAATAAAAATTTAACTACACCTGACAAAACGTTCTTTAATGTTTTCAGGCAAAGTCTGGAAGCTATGGTATGATTGTATAGCACTTCTGTTTTTATTCCTGTAAAAAACAGATTATGTGGTTGTTTTTTTGTTTTTAGTAGGAGAATAACTAACATTGTCAAATGATAGCTGATCTCTGCTTTGTAAGGGGAAATCTTTTTGTACATCTGCTTTTATGTTTTATTTTTAATGAATCCAAACCATTTCAGCCTCTGGTGTTGAATAACAAGTTACTGGCAATAACCCTCTTTTTCACAATACAAGTGGTCACATTTGTGTATTTAATTTCTGTTTTTTCTGTGAAAAAAAAAAAAAGTCTCAGAATGAAGGGTTATTTTAGGAATCTAACTTAACCTCAAGTTAGTTACATTAGGCAAGGGGCTTTCCACAGCTTGAATGCTGGCATTCCCCTGGTCTGAGAGCAAGAATGTAGCACGAAATGAGTATATACAGCTGTGATTAAATACCTAGGGGAGTTCTGAGCTGTGGTATTGGGAAATGCAGATACCATATTGGGTATAATGAAGTGGCCTTAGAATCTGTGGTGAAAAAGCTGAAAAGCTGGAGCCACAGCCTTTTGAAGAATGAAAATAAAGATCGATGAAGTCTGTATTTTAAATAAAGAAAGAAAGAAAAAAATCACTTAACTGTTATTCCATCCCCCAACTTCATGTGAGATCCCACAGCTTCACACCTGGCTCCAGTGGTCCACTTTACTTTTACCCCAAATCGGTTGGCCAGGCTTTTACTCCATGGCAAAGTAGCAAAAGACAGTAATCATAGGACTGACAACTCTGTCTAGCTTTGTGTTTTACCATGGTTTTACTTGCTGTCCTTGAAGCTACTGTGCATACATTGCAATATGCGTCTGTTTTTCACGCCTGTTTTCTTTGGGTTCAGAGTGGTGTGGGATTAACTTTAGAGGAAAGTTGGATTCATAGATTCATATCTAGCATTCCTGTGCATGCTTTTGTCAGGTCCATTCAGTCTTTAATTTGCTAGACAGTAAAAGTTAGCTGCTATAGTTTCCCCTTAAGTTCTTGAGAGTAGTTCTCTAGTCCGTCTTAGCATCTCAGTAGTCTCCTGTCTTCACGTGGAGGCATCTTGCTTGAACATTTGCAGCCACGGTATTTCAGGAGAAATTTTACCTGTGCTTTGTCCAGTGACATTAACACTTTGTTATCTCCACCAGAAATACCCTGCCTAAAAGTAGTTTGCAGAAATATGTGGTACCACCTGAATCTTTTGCTGTACTGAAAAACAGCATCATGGTATCACTCAGTAATAAATCTTTTGGATGAGCGTTATAGGGTGATGTGGGTGGGGTAAGAAGCAAGGATCTCCCTCCAACCTGTTCCTCAGATTGCTCCCCAACACCAGCACAACACTTGCCTTACTCCTCCACTAGTTCTCTCTCATCCTGTTTGCTTTTCATCCTCCCACCCTCTCGTCCACATGCACACACACGCAAAACAGCTTTGTTTCCCTAGAGAGGGTTAAGCGCAGCTGGTGGCAGCTCCTGGTTATGGGCAGGGAGCCTGCAGAGGTAGCCCGATGACCTGCAGACCCAGGGACAGTGCAGAGGAAAGTAAGTGTGTGTTATGCAGGGCAGCAGAGTTGAGCCAGAGCTTAGTGTTGTGTGCACTGTAATAAAAATAATAGCATCTAATAATACTTCGCCGAAATCATGTTATCATGGTGGTGTGTTATTTGATGTGCTGCATAGTAGGGCTGTGCTTCCTCCATGACTTGTGATTAAGACCTATCAGTCTGTTCTGACTTTGCTAAATCCGTATCATATTTATCTGTGTATTATTTTGTTTTCTTCTTAAAGCTTCCTAAAGCTTAGCAAACTCTTCAGGCTAGACTAGCAATTGTCTTAATTGGACAAATTTGATGTTTTCCTCCTTTTTTTCATGTAGGCAATACATTTTCTTGTCTCCCAGGGAGATGGTACCAAACCTGGTGCAATAGTTTGTTTTTTAATTCGAGCAATTGGATCTGCAGTTCATCATGACAGGTCTTGCTGAGTTCTTGGTATGAACCCACATTAGTTCTCCTGATTTGCACTCTGCTTCCGTTTAGTTGTAGTATCTTTGGCCTCTAGCTGGGCTTGACTTCTGGCACATTTCACCTGATGCTGGTGTTTCTTGATCCGAGACTGTAGTTTCCTCTGCTGAGCTTTTTTTCCTGTCCTTTGAAAGGTCTCTGCTTATTCTACCTTTCCTTCTTTATTAGGTAATTCATCTTGCTGGGTCTGGAAACCTTCTTATGAATTCTCTTGTCACTTCCTTGGGTTACAAATTCTGCAGATATTCATATTGTAGTTTAAACATGTTCCAGACCTCCCCTATGCTCAGGTCCTCCAAATTTTCATTCCTGTTCATCTCACTAATGAGTTCCCCTAGTTTTTGAGATTTGCCTTTTGAAACTGAAAACCTTTAACTGCAGATTTACTTTGGTGGCTTTACTGTTTAATTTAAATAAAATCAATCATCAAGAATAAATCTGGGATTATTCTTTCACCAACCTTTCTATAAGCAGAGATTTAGTTATCAGCTGCAAGTCTAAAATCCTGATAGTGCTAGTCAAATTGGTAAGTATATGGTGAAAAAAATTGGTCAGTTGTGACATGCAGCAATAGATAGGACTGATTTATGGTAATCGTTCTTTGTGTTTGCAAAATAAGTCTTTGAGAATCTTTTAAATTACTTGATAAACGTTAGTTACTTAAACAACTGATCTTGCCCACAAATAAAAATTATTGCAGTGTTTATTGAATATATGCTTATGTAGTTACCTGTATGGTAAGACTCTTCAAAAAGGACCAAGTAGGTATCTCTTGGTACAGAATTTTCCTCTTAATGAGTGTAATCTCACAAAAAACCTAAACAGTGGTAAACCAAAGAGGGAAAAATGGGGGTATGTCAGGAGCATGGCTCTATTCTGGGAACCTATAAAGGGTCATCCTAGTGTACTAGTCTCCTTTCTTTGTTTACCTGTATACCCAGTTTGTCAGGTCTGGTGTTTTTAATCCTCTGCTTCAGTTATGCTTCCCTGCCTGATGTTTTTTTGCCTTGTTACTCCTCTTCTGCTTCATTGCTTTAACTATGCTAGGAAAGGGACTCAACCATAATTTGCACACTCTCTCAGGGTTTGTTTAGAGCTGAATGGGGGTCTAAACACTCTGATGTTTTGTAGACTGGGAAGGATGCAAGAATTAAGTGACCACATGCCAGCAAGTGAACTGAGCTGAGCATGAAGTGCTTATTATTTTGAAAATGGAAAGGTCAGGATTGCAGGAGTGAGTGTTTAAGAAAATAAGCATGTCTCATTACTGCACAACAAATGTGAAGTCCTGTAATTATTTGTAAAAGCCTTCTAGCATCCCTGTGAGGTAGCTAAGTATTACCCATGGAAGGAAGAACCAGGATGAAAGGACTTAACCAAAATCAAGAGAGAAAACCTATTAATACATTGCAGTTATCTTGTTTCCCAGCTGCTGCGCTCATCAGTAAGAACACTGTATTCCATAATTTTGTGAAAGGAACTTTAGCAGTAACTTATGATACGTATTTTAAAAAATAAATTAATTCATGATAAAACTTACAAAATGAGGTCACTAGTTCTGGACAATAAATATTTTAAATGTAATAATGGAAGCAAGCATGTTCTCAGTAATTGCACTTAAAAACAAGCTGGCAGTAGCATAATTTGCCTGTATGTTTTCTTTGGATGCCATTGTAAGTATTAAAATTACCTTGTTTCTATTTCAGGTGGCAGTGTATTGCACTTACATGTGTATTAGAATATTCAGTCTAATGCTATATACTTAGAAGTTGACTCTGATATTATAAGTATTTAAAAGAATTGTTTAGCGATTCTTTTCAAATAATTTCAATCACTAGCTGTAGGTAGTCATTGATATAAAGCTTTCTGTAATATTGATATAGTTGAAATAAACTGTTTAGCCAATATATACTTAGTTGATAAACATCACTTAAATTACTTAGTCTGGTAATCTATTCAAGCTTCCAGTAGCCATGTGGCTCTGCTATGTTTCAGTGTAATTTTCATTACTATTCCTTGGAGATAAATTGTTATGGAGTTCTATGAAAGGAAGGGGTGATGCATCAGAAAATTACCTCCATTTGTTCCCCCAAAAACCCCGAACAGAAAATCAGATAGAAGGCAAGGGTTTTTTTCTTCTCTTCTTTGTGCTCTTTCCCTGCTGAAAAGGAATCCTGGGGCCTCAACCACTGTTGACAAAAATAAGTTGTTAGCGACATGATATTATTTTATGCTTGTTGTTCTTCTTTGCTAATTCTGAACTTGTTGTATTTCATCTATTTTGAACACAAGCTGGTAAAATGAGAAAGCAAACCCAAGCTGGTGAGGGTGTTTTAACAAAGCTTAGGTTCAGAGATGATGAGTTGAAAACTTGGCAGATCTCTGAGAGCTATAAAAATTACTATGTTTTATTCAAGATACAGTTGTTTTCATGGATCACAGAGGTGCCTGAAAGTGGAAATACTGTTTTTTTTCTCCTGCTGAGTACAATTCATTGTAGGTTTTTTTTTTTCTCATGGGAAAGAATGGTACCAGTTTCAATAAAACTTGCGTTGGGAAGGAGTGTTCAGGGGCAGGTCATTTGCCATGCTGGGGTGCGTCTCTGTCCTGTTCCTCCAGACGTTCTCCAAAAACACATGATGAAGGACAGTAATGGGGAAGAGGAGGTGGCAGCAAGAAGCTTATTCTGTGGCTTGCAAGTTGGGCATTTGCTCGGGACGTACAAATCCTGGATTAAATTTTTGAACTCAGTTTAAAGAAGCAAGCTGCTTGTTTCTTAATCAATGGGGGCCTTTGCTGTCATTCACAAGATGAACTTAGGAATTAATTGACTGTAGGCTTTCCTGTTGTTCTGCAACTCATCACGGCTTCCATTTTTGAAGTTTCACAAAATTAAAATGAGATACAGACAAAAAACCCCCCCCAATCTGTTGTTAGATCTGGGTTTCAGTTCTAGTTTTATCATCACGTGGCTGAACACAAGAACAATTTTAGAGATTATAAAGATCATAGGGCACATGTAAGATTAATTCTCAATCTAAGTGAGTTTGTGGACAGAATTAGTTTTTCCAGCATGTGTAGCTGTAAGAGCCCATAGCTAAATCTTAATTTTAGTGGTTAATATTCTTCATTAGATGTTAGATGTTACTTTTTCTCTCACTCAACGTATTTCTTGTAAGTATGGAGGAACTAGTGAGTTGATAATTTTTACATTAATGAAAAATTTTCTCTTAGAACCTACTGTAGAGCAAAAAATATTTCAAAATTTGGCAGTGTTTTTGAAATATTGTTTTTAATTTACTAAAAAGTGAATATTAATGATAATATTTTGTTTTAATACTGAATAAGAAAAAGTGGAATTCACATGCGGATATAGAAAGCCAGGATAAATGTATGTAGTACAGTAGCCTTAAGCATCCCTTATAGCAAAACAATATACCTGCTGAAAAAGGGGGTTGAAGTGAGTTTAGATTACTTTGAATGCATCAGTGATGAACATTTCTTACAGCACTGTCTGAGAACTTCAATGTAGAAAATTAAGAAGGTGAATAATGTCCTGTTGACAACTAGATTTGTAACTGAAAAGCAAGGAGATGTTTTCAGACAAGGGTGGAAAGACTGAACAGCACTAACTTTGCTGCAGAGGAAAGGAAGGAAGAGGGTAATAACTAATGTTAAAAGTCTTTGGAAGGTTATAAAGCAAGCTGTCCCAATAGGAAGTTTGTGGGATAACATTGAGCAGAATTTGGTGATTCAGTGACTACTTGTCATACACACGTCATCAGTATCTTTGAGAAAACTTTAAGAATTAATACAACTCTGGAATTTTTTTAATACTTAGATTCCTGTATTAAAGTAGGAACTTTATTTCTTAAGATTTATTTTCTACTGCTGCAGCACTTGCATCCTAATTACTGTGGAAAAGATTGAGAAGTTGTGAAACTTATTTTTTCTACAGATACCTCATTTTTATTCAAGTGAAAACATCCTTTTCTGTATGTGTGCTTTAGTAACATAAATATAATTGTCTATGCTTAACAAAATATGGGGAAGTATTTATCCTCAAGGTACTAACTGAAGTTTTAGCCAAGCAGCAGGAAGGTGAAAATCAGTCTTCTGGTAAGCAGAAACTCAGTGAATTAATACAAAAAATGTATGTTTTCAGTCGAGTCCCAAGTGGGCAGGTATCTCTGTGCTGAATGACTTGTGGGTTGGCAGTTTGCAGAGATCACTACTTGCATGGGCGATGAGGATGGACTGGTTTTCTCAAAAGGGCTGAGGAAATGTTTGCTAGAGAAGAACAGGAGAGTGTCTGTGGCTGCTGCTGGAGGAGCAGGCTTGTATTTTCTAGCACTTTCACCCCAATTTAGGAAAGAATGCAAAACTCTCTGTGATGTGAAATACTGAGTCCCCAAGGCCTCCTTCTGCAGCCATCACTGTCTGAAGAGTCCTGTGGATTTCAAACTCTTTTTATAACTAAGGGTTGCAGGCACTGCGGCTTAATGACCTCTGAAATGGAATTTTTTTCCTTGCAAAATGCTGTACTGTATACTTATGATGTGTAAGAATTACTGGGCCATTGCTGAAACAGGAAATTTGATACACTTGCTAACACTTATTGCTATCTTAATTCGTCACTCTACAATATATTAAAGCACAAGTATGCTGCTAGATGTGTTTCATTACAGTCTGTGGAAATACATATAGTATCTTGTTAGGCACATTAATATACAATATACATTTATATGTTAAAATAAATAACATTTTAGACTTAAGCTAATCATATTGCACAGGCAAAAGAAAGAAGCAGCTGTATATATGAAAGAATAATCCTTTTCTTTACTTAATGGTAGTAGTTGTCATTACAAAAAAAAAAAAAGTAGAAAGTAGCACTTTGGGAAGAGAAAAAGATCCTGAGGATTTTTGACCTTAAATGCCAAAAGAAAAAAATAAAAATCCCCAAACCTAGCTTTCATTTATAGAAATTGTTAAAATAAAGTAGTTTTTACTTTTCTCTCAAAATAAGCAGGGAAGGTTGTTTTCTGTTGGATGAATCCACCAAATATTTAAAGTTCAGGAACACATATGACACATCATCCATTTTTCTTGATGCTGCAGGTCTTTCTAGAAAATGTGTTTTCTGCTTCTAGTTTCTGTGTGATCAAATACTTACTGTGGTATTTTTTTAAGGTTTGATGTGTTGGTCAGTCCTATTTTGATGTATTTATTAGTGACTTTGCAATAAGATGTAGGTGTGCACTTACGGAGTCTGCAAATGATATGAAGGTGGGCAGCATTGCTGAGCATGGAAAGACTTCCAGCTCTTCAGGGGTGCAGGAGAATGGGATGATTTTATTACTGAGTAGTAGAAATGCAAAGGAATAGAGCAAAGTTATAGGGGATGAGTTCGAAACTCCTCAATTAGCTGTGTTGGATAAAAATAAAGAGAAATGGGTTCTTTGTCTACTAGGAAGCTGGTGGTAAACTGTGAATGTGATTCATCTGTCAGTGATGATTTGGGTGCTGTAAGCATGTTATTTGTAGTAGAGACAGGGAAGCATCAATGTTATTTTAATAGGCCTTGTTAATATCTCATTTTGAGCCTGTGGTCACCTGTGTTCACAGAAAAATGAAAACAGGAGTGATGCATATGAGAGTGAGTGGGGTGATGAAGGGAGGAGAGATCCTGTCTTGTAAGTGGCAGGAAAGGACTTGAGCACATTTGTCCTAGCACAATATGGGAAGGGATTTGGTAACTAATCATAAAAATGATTTCACAAGGAAATACAAAGGAGGGACAAAAATAAAAGTTAAAGCACAATGTAAGTATAAATAAATTTCTACAAGTAGATTCCAAATACATTGGGACTGGAAATTTGACCAGCTTTCTAGCTATTTGGGGGATGGAGCTGTGGCATAAGCTTACAAGCACCTCTTTGGAGATAGGGAACCTGAACTGGTTTTTCATTCTCCACTTTATATTTATTAACTGTCAAGGTAAAGGCAGCCCTAGTCTGTGACTGAAGTTTTTCAGGTGCTTGTTGCTGTCTGTCAGAGGTTGCAGGGAGGCTGAAACACTGATCTTTGTGATGCTTCATGCAGCATGTTTACACTGAAGGATCCCATGCCTCAAAGTGTCTGGGGTGGCCTGTGGGAGCTCCTCTTCGTCACTGAGTGTTTATTCTGCATTTCCCTCCCCATCCCCAAAGCATGAGTTACTCTGCGGAAGCAGAATATTGGGTGGGCTGTAATGAAAAACCTGAGGTGCCTAGCTGGTGTGTCTTTATCTTTTCATACTCACTGCTGGTTGAAATAATTTGCCTCAGTCCAACCAGTGTTGTTGAAGAGGAAAGAGAGGATTTGGATCATCTGAGTATTTTCACAGAGCAATTCTTCCATCCTTTCATACTCAGATGAGCCATAATATGCAGGATATTGAGAAACATTTACTGTGTAGCAGAAATGGTTGTAAGGAGTAATGCTTTAAAATGTTGTGGGCTGGCAGCTTATTAAAGAGAACTAGATTTATCTAGTCCAGTTCTGTGGCCATGTGCCTCTTCTGATTTGAAGATGGCTTCTATAAAGTGCCACTATTTCTGGTGGTTTACCTGAAAAAATGAGGTGGAAGGAAGTGAGGTAGTCTTCTAAATGCTGGTAGTTCTCTGCAAACCTGCTTTTTCTATTGAATTACAAGTCTAGATATTAATTTGAGTGTTACAGAGATCTGTGTAAAAGATAATACTATCTGCTCTCATAGTAACTGCATGTATAGAAATTGTTATTAAGTTGTCAACCCTTATATTAGCAAGTTATTTTGCATTTTCAGCCCCTTTTTATAATGGAAAATGTGTCTTCCAGAGTATACTATTGAATAAATTTGAAAGATGCAAAATACATGCATTAAACTGTCAATTTTCCAATAAAATAATAGCATGCCTGAAGGTTGGTATGAGTAGTATATACTTCAGTTACTATCTGAGCATTTATTTAATTACACTATTTCATATAGTTTGTAGGTAGCTTGTATTTAAAAACTAAAAATCACCATAATGCAGTAGTGTGGTGCATGAAACCAGAAAGAAAAAAACAGAAGGAAAGGTGTTGATACATTTTCTCTTTTCCCTTTCCCTGCCTCCTTGTATCAGGAGCTGCTGAAATGGGTTGTGGATTGAACAAACTAGAGAAGCATGATGAAAAACGACCTGGTAATATCTATTCAACTTTGAAGAGGCCACAGGTAGAAACCAAGATAGATGTTTGCTATGAATATCAATTCCTGGACTTCACGACACTAAATGATAGTAAGTACACAATGTTTTTCTTTAGATTTTTTTTCTATTCAAATTAACATGTTAATTGCTCCATAATGTTTTTTGAATAGTAGTTAGTTTTTAAAATGTCTTTGGTTTCTTTAAGTAAATGCCTTCAGTCATAATGCTTATGTGCAGAGATCTGATTGAGAATTTTCTGTAAATTTTTAACCTTAGAGCTAGTTATAGGCTATCAGATTTTAGGTTCCTTTACCCCCCTACTTTTTTTTTTGTGTGTGTGTTACTTTAATATGGATGATTGTTTCCTTAATTTGCATTTTATCCAAGTTTCGTATGGTAAAGCAATTCGGGTCTGCCAGGTTATATACTTTACTGCTCTCTTTTCTTACTCCCCTTCTGCTCCCTGTGCTCCCTCAGGAGTATTTTGAGAGGTTGAAGTTAGTGTTTTCAGTTTTGCTAACATAGCTTACATAACTCCTACATGGTTACAAATACTTAGAGGTGCACCCATGGGGGTGGAAACAGGGTAGTGGGAGACACTGAAGACCTAATGCATCAAAGGGGTGAAGGTCTACATGCAATTTTTACCTTTGTTGGTTTTTTTCTGTTTGAAATAGTCTTGCTTTTAATTCACATGACAATCCACAGATATTCCATTTCTTTCCTTCCTGATTGACATCAAGCATCTCTGCCAGTATTGCTCACACCATCGCCTGTGCCCTCTTTCACTTCAAAATTAGCCTGTTCTCCAAGCAATTACTCCTCACACCATTTGGAAATCTGAAGCTTGAGCAGAAGGCTGGGACCTGCTTCTTGCTATATATAAAACAACACAGTACCAAAATCTGTTACAGCTAGTTGGCAGGATGCCAGCTAGAGCCTCTATGCTTTTGCCCTGCGGTGTGCTGCTGCTTCTCTTGTTTTGCAAGTCAGGTCAAAGGAAAAGCCAAAGTGGTATGTGTCTCACTGTGTGAGACAAAGAGCTGCTGGTACGTCGCTTGATGTGACGCCTCTAGTGCAGTTCAGTATGTTCATCCCAGAGTAATATGAATTTGTTGTTTTTTAAAATTTGCTGCAAGTGAACTTGAACTTGGAAAAAGGTGGAGGATTGGAATAGGCAGTTGGACAGGAGTGCATTTTTTTATGCAATGTGGGAGCTAAGAAGTTTTGTCTTCACAGACTTTTCTTAGTGCCTATCTCCCACACTCATGGATTCTTATGTTTTTTGTTACACTGACTGGGATGCACTGCAGTTATTGAGAGCACCAAACAAATGAGAGGAATTTTTTTCATGTTTATGTATTGCAGTTGTTTCTATGTTTATGTATTTTTATTTTGAAGTGAACTGTTTATGTCCTTTGATAGTTTGACAGCTTTTACTGAGATAAGCTGTACATTGTGTCATTAGTGAAAATGAATTAGTATTGAGGACACACTTCTGTGGGCTATTCTGGGATGCTCATCACTGTTTTGTCTGACTACCTCACAAGCTTTAGCGTGTGCATTCTCCCGATACCTCATGAGTCTCGTCTTTGTCACTGTATGGAGGAAGAATCAGTACATGCGATAGCAATGTGACTTGCCTCAGGCACATAGGATGTCTGGCACAGAGCAAAAAATTAAACCCAGACTTTCCAAGTCTGATTAAATGGATGGGTTTGTTGTAAAGCATACTTGTACGTTTTTCTTACTCATCATAGATTGCTTTATTATGATTTTAGGAGGCATGGTTTTAAGGAGACTGTAATTGAAGTACTTTTATCAAATTCTTTGGCTCGCCAAAGAGTGTAAGCTATCCAGCTCCCATTGAGTTCTGCTTTGGCATGTTGTATCCCCATCACTCCAGTCTCTGAAGATGCCAGGCAGATGAGGAGGGGATGGAGCTGTTCTTCCTGCTTTTTTCCTTAGTATCACTCACAAATATGTGCTCTCAGGATTGGCAGGGCAGCAGCTTGTGGTTATGCAGCTCCCTCCCTATTCATGTCATTGACTGTATAAAGGCTCACATTGCATTACCTAGTGTTACGACATTCCAGGTTTTTTCTCAATGGTGACAGCATCGCTGGTTCATTTATATTTTTGCTCAGAAATAACCTCTGCAGAAACCAGAGTTAATGATGAGTGTTTCAGCTATGCCTGTGTGGATTCAGAGGCTTCTAAAAATTAAATCCTCACAGCCATGTAAAAAGAACATTTGGATTTGAAGTCTGTCTTCTGTGAATCTACTTTAGCCCTTTCAGTGTGTATATACATCCTGACATTTTTTTCACAGGTTTTCTGCTTCATTAGTTTTTTAGAATAAACCATGCTAAATTATGAGTGGTTGCAGAGTGCTTTATTGTATCCTTATTCTAGGCCTCATTTACAACATTAGTGAGCCTTGCTCTGAAGACAGGTACTCATTTTTCTCTGGGGCTTTTCTATAATGTTTACCGCTCTGGTAACTGTATCTCTCATGAGCATTTAATCTTAATAGTAAGAAGGATGTCATTATCTCCATGTTGCAAGTGGGAGCTAATACACAGATTACTGCCAGAAGTTTTCCAAGTTCTTAGCATTACTTCATGTGTTCCAAAAGCAGCTCTTGTTGACTTTAGACGTAAAGGTGGATGCTGGTCATATTTGCAGTTTGGTACTGCATGTATTCTCAAATCTGATATCCAGATAATCAGAGATCACTTCCAGAATGTGGTCTGCGTTTTAACTGCAGTATCACAGGCAGCTAGGTGGGCCTAAGTTTTCTGCAGGTATGTGTGGGGAGATATTGCTCCCCTCTCTCACCTTCTGTCAGCTCTGTGAATTGATTTAACTCACGGATCTGGCAGAAGGCTATGCAGTCTTTTTGTTTGGTTATCCTCTGCCAGATCAATGTCTTGTGGAAGGGTCTGAAGATGCTGGAGCTGGTAGATGTGGTGGGAGTGTGCAGTCAGGAAAAGAAATAGGACCTTCTTTAAATCAGCTCACACTGTTATGAACTCATTCCCTTAGCATCACTCTGTTGAAAACAGGGATAAAATACTGTCCTGCTGGTCATTTCTCTGCTATGTTAGCCAGAAACTTACCTTTGCTTGCTTGCTGTCTTTGGTTACTGTTTACCTTCTGACATAGGCAGCTGAAGGAATGTAAAGAAATGCGCTCCTTTATTACACATTTTTACTCATTTCTGAACTTGAGCCTTGCTCTGCACTGATGCAGATGTCCAATGGAAAATAGTGTTTGATCACTTATTTAAGTACTGTATAAATAATGCATAGATGCAAAAGACAGAATTAAGGTTGCAAGTGTAAACTTCATTCTGACATTTCCCAATGTTACAGGGTTGACGTACTTGGAAGTAAAGTGTCTAGAGAGAGATTTCCCACGCTTTCAAGGAAAGCAGGCTATGAAGAACCCATCAGTTTCCATTGTGTGCCACAACACTGGTAATCTGCATGGTTCTTCAGAATTAAAATGGTTAGATTTGCCACTGTCCTCTACTTCTTGAGCAAGTGTGATAATTGATAGTAGTGAAGGGTTATCATCTAGTGTAGATTGGCACTTGAGGAATAAGGAGCACTTTGCTAAGGCATTTGAAAACCTTGAGGTGGATATGCTCATTTTGACTTGTTGGCTCTATAATGTCTGCTTATTAGCCTTACTTACCTTTCTTGTTTCTGCTAAGGTGGCCTCTTCCAAGAAATTGCAGTCTGTCTTCGGTGTTGTCCCTTGACAGTGTCATCTTTTGTTCTGTTCTTTAGTCATCTGTACTATCCAAAGCTTGTGGGCTGCTGCTCTCCCTCAGGTGAAATCACACCAGATTTCACCCAAATTAAATTGATAAAATCATCACATAATTGTCAAAAAGACATTAATAGGTTTGTAAATGGGATGGCTCATTGCTGGGTCAGCAAAGTGCCAGAGGAGGTGTAGAGGAAGAGCAGGTTCTTCCCCCTGTCAGCAGCAGTGAGCTACTAGGTTACCCCAACTATAACATGTAGCTTCATTCCTGGTGTGCTCATCCAGCTCCTGAACTCTACCCACATCACTGTCATCTTGTAAGGCTCATTCCTTCACTGAGTCAGGCTCATCTGTCACTGTACAGTCCAGTCCTGTGTCATCTCCATCTTCATCTGGTTTCTTCTGACAAGTTTCTACCCCTGGTCGTTTCTTCTGCTGTTGCCCCAAGTGATTCTGTCTCAGAGACCTGCCACTACCAATGGTGGCGTGCAATGGGTGCAGGTAATGCCTTGGAGAGGGTGTACACTTTAACAACTTACTCTCAAGAGCTTTATCTGCAGTTGGAATGTTCTTCTAGCCCTCTGCTGGCTAATCCTCACTTCAGAGTTGCTCAGTTGGTTGCCTTCTCACTGACTTTGAGACAATACTAATGCTAAGTGGCAATGATTGAATTTTATAACAATAAAAAATTTGAGGAAAGTAAAAGGCAGTAGCATTAGATCAGTGTTGCAGCAAACCTTTTGCTACAAAGCTGGAAGAGACAAATTAGGGTCTATGTGTATGTATTTCAGGCCTTTACTGGAAAAATACCTGAAAAGATTATATCACCTGCCCAAAAGTAAAAAAATTGTTGTTTATTTGCATCCTTCTCCATAATAAATAAAAGGAGCTGAATAACGATCATCTTGTATCTCTCTTATCTCCAAGTTTTATTGGAAATAAGAGGTAAACGGTGAGTGAACCCAAGAAGGACATGCGCTGACAAATGGAATAGCCTTAATTTAAAGCAACCATGTTTTCAACAGTGACTCCATGGTTTGTTTTGTTTTGTTATTTTGTTTGAAAGAGAAATATTTGAATAATCTGCATTCCTTCCCTGCTCTTATCTGATCTACTGATTTTGGAAAACTTCACTTGCAATGACAGGTTTTACAGAAACTGAGCCCTCCCTCTTCATCCTCCTTCTACCTCTTCAGTTATGATGACCTTCTGAGGGAAACCGAGAATCTGATAGTTATTTACCTCTTCCCTTCTCCTCAGAATAGTGTAGAGTTTTTTGGTATGTAGGGGATTTTTTTTTTTACTGACTTGATTGGATCTTTTTTTGCTTGCTTTACATTCCTATAGTAATTCATTGGCCTGATGAGTTACGACAGGTTTTGGCCTTGAATAAAGTGGCATGAAACATATGCTAGCCATGTGATGAGAATGAAATGGGGGTATAAATTTTTTTAAATGGGGAAAGGCTATACTCTGAACAAGCCGTTTGTGCTACAAAACCACTAAAATCCAGATGTTTTGACTGACGGAATGAAAAATAGCAATACTTCAGATGTCCCAAAGAAGTTCATAAGTTATAAAGTGAATACAAGCGCATATGGTTTTTATCCTTGCAGTCAAGAATTTGTCTCTTTAGCAAAAAAATTCAAAATTAAGAAAATTATTTAAAAATTGAAGTTATTAGTTACATTCCAGCATTTCCACTGTATTTTTTTCTTGAGTATTGTAAGTGTTGCTGTTTAAGGACAATGTATTTTACCAGGACAATACTCGTAATATAACAAATTTACTACACACATAAAACCTTCTGATTTGAGGCATTTTTTATATGTATGTGTATGTATATTTATGTGTATGCATATATATATATATATATAAAAAAGATTTGAAAGTATATCTATCTTTCAAGTTCTGACAAGCTTCTGGATACTATACGATAATGTTTTGGAACCAGTTATGCTGCTCAAAAAACATTTATTGCAGTCTTATTAAAACTGCTATGGCTGGGCTTTTGATTAATTTTTATTGCTTTTTTTCTAATACAAGACACAAATAATGTGTTAATGAACCTTTATAAAAGACATAGTTATTATATTACAATCAATAGTTAAAGAAACATTTCAGTATGGACATATTCTTAATTTGGGATTAAATTTCCATTGTGTATAGCCTTAAATTAGTAAAAAACCCTCAGTTTTCCCCTCAGAGGGGGGGAAAGAGGAAGTCTAATTGGAACTTGGAAGTGTCATGCACTGGAAAGTGTGCAAGTTGAGGGTAGAGAAGGTATTTTTTCTTTAGAATATGTATGCATTTTTTACCAGGAAATTCTGTTTGCTACAGAATGCAATACTTGTTGTTGACTTTGGTGCTTACCGTCTCTTCCTATTGGTAATTTGTATATTACATTAAGCAGTTATTTGTGCCTGGCTTCTGCTTTCTGTTTCTCTTCACCATTTGCTAAAAGAAAAAAACCCCAAACATCGAAACCAAACACCCCCCCCTCCTTCTCTGAGCAAGTGGCTGTACATCTGAAAAAAGAACAAACCCTGCAACCCTGCATTTGCAGGTGTTATTATTTGATTTAAGACTAGTAAAAGCAATTGTTTCCCCATCGGTGAAGTTATTTAATTTCCTGTTTTCATTTCTGTAAGCAATAGAACATAAATGAAGTTAGCATTCGAGTTTTGTACTTGAAGTTGACCAGATCTGTTACCACCATTTTGTCCTCAGGAGTGATGAAATAAAATTAGCACGGCAAAATATTGTTAGGTTATTGATGTGATGTGATAGCTTGAACCAGACTGTGTATAGATGGTCTACAACAGACTAAAACATTTCTTCAGGGGAGATTAATATGTAACAGGTTCAGAGCACTGAGATGATGAGCAGAAGAGACCAATGGATTACTTCTCTGTAGCCCAGATTCTGCTAATGCTTCCCCTTCGTTTAAGCTTTGTCCATGTGCATATCCCATTCAACTTAGTTTGATTATATGCACATGATAAAAGGAATTGAAATAAGGGGTTTGCTGGATCTGGGCTTCAGTCCTCTCTGTTAATGCAAACGTGAAGAAATGAAATTTTTTGGCTTCTCTCGGTATTCTCTTTCAAGTGAATTACAGTCTGTAGTAATATGTAACCCTTCAGGACTTGCCACTGTAAGTCGCAGCAAAATGAAACGTTCATGTGGTAGTAGTTTATAAAACTTACTTGTGTGTCTAGGAAACTTGCAATTTGACATAGAAGGAGCATTCCATATGTTAGTAGTTTAATAAATGCAATAAATTACATCATAAATGTAATTGGTTTAAAGAATTGTTAGGAATAATTTGAACTTTTTTACCATGGTTGCCTTTTTAATAAGGATAACTCAAGTAAAATCTGTTAGACATAGTCTAGTTTCTAAATAGAAGCTTCGCTTTCCATAATTATTATATCTAGTTCCTTGTTATGGTAGACTGTATGCACACATTCTTTCTTCTATATGTTTAAGCATATCTGTATCTGTACATCAATAATGTGTGTAATACATACATGTATGTATTCTATATGCATTTATATTATTGAGAGGGTAACTCATGAGGATATGAACATTCAGTCTTTTACATTTTGCTTTATAGCTACACTTAATTGTACTACAACAGAAAGTACAAAGAGTTTTATCTAAAGTCCTGTGATGACTCTGACAGAAATGGGAATAAGACCTGGGCAGTCCAGTGCTCTGGCGCCTAGATTGTGGCCTTCAAAGCACCCTTCTTACTGAATCTAAAGCAAGAAGCTGGTTAATATTATGAATTAAATTTCCTAGCCCATATCTTAACAGTTACATACCTGCAAAAGATCTGTACCTTTCATGTACTTTCAAATGGAAAAAAAAATATGCTGGTATTGCCTGTCTTCTCAAGATGCAACTGAACTGTGCCACTGCTATGTTGTCTTAGAATGATACATTACAGGCTAGGTGAAAGCTTAGACACAATATGGTATGTGTATCAGAAGTCTCAAATATGTTAAAGAGCACACGTATTATGTGCTTTGGAACTGTATTTTCAACTTGTTGTTGAAAACATAGTATTCTTTTAGATGCTTTTATGGAATCTCACCCCAAATACATCTAGCAATGTAATAGCCACTTTTTCTACGTGGATTTTGCATATGTAGTTGGGCAATGGGTATGTGCCAATGAAAAATGGACTAGGGAGGGAAGGAACATCTGCAGGATGTTTTCTATTTATGCATGTTCCACACTGTGAAAAAATACAGGTGCTGCAATAGTCATGTTTGTGCTACCTTTCCTAGTCTGTACCCATTCTTAGACTGAAGAATGTGTAGCTGTAATACTCCATTCTAAGCACGCAGTCATTGATTATATCTACTGTGTTAGCTGAAGATTCTTATTAATGTAGTTATTGAATTCTTGCAAGAGATGCATACTGTACATCACACATACATGAATGTTGTAATTCACTCGCATCATGGAAAAATAGTTACAGATCTGTCTAAAAAGAGCTCTGAACTTCCAAGAAACTTTTTCTTTCTGTCAGCAACTCAGGAATTGCACATGATCTTTCTGAGCGGCCCTGTCTTTTCCTTTGCCTCTGGCTTTGCACATTTTTCCAATCTGTATGTGGTTTTCATCCTCCTGATGCTGTTCAAGAGCCAAGGAGCTGGACTTCGCAGTCTGCAAGGCTGGAGACAGGCATTTCTGAGGGAATGGTGAAATTCTTTGAGCCACAGGGGCCCAATCCTGTTTTCTCAGAAACAAAACTTCCCCTGTGCTTAACTGGAACCAGAGATCACACAGTGGCTTGTAACTTTGAATAATAAATGCCTCATGGTTTTATTATGGGAGTTATCTCTGTAGTAATCTGCTTAGTCTTCTTATGACTTGTTACTACAAATTCCTTAACATCAGCCAGATAAAAGTTGATATACAAAATCTATGCAATATTTAATGGAGTTCTTAATCATTTATACATAAGTGGTGGTGTTTGGCTAAAATCTCATGCAAATGAAAGGTTTAGAAATGGTTAATCCTGAGTGGAGGATAGCCCCTTTGAGAGACAACAGGAATTGTTGGTGTGAGCTGCTCTTGACTGTGAAAAGTCACTTTTCTTAATCATACTGAAAAGAAAACACTGAGTAGATGTACCTTGATTGTGCGGGATTTTTTCTGTTTGCATTTCTTTTTCTATCTTCCTACATGAAGAATAAAGAGTCTCTATTGTGATGGAAACAGTGTGGACATTTAGCTATTTCACATAACCTATAGCAGTGTCTTGGTGGGTCAGACCCAAGGGTCTGTGTAGCTCAGCGCTGGCTGGTGTCAGGCTGTGCTTATCTTAAGCCAGTAGTGGGGTGCAAGAGGAGTAGACAGTCAGGTTGGAGCAGTTGCTTCTGGTGAGTTTACGCTGCATTAAATGCATTTTGAGGGTTTTACTTTGGACGCAAAATTCGTGTCGTCTTCTGTACTGAACATCCCACTGCATTTTTTTCAAAGCAGCCTGAAGGAAAGGTACCTGAAAAGTGTTTGCTTTTTGGCTTGCAAGCCCTTCTGGGGGCCACTCTAGGAGGTGCCATTTTGTCCCAATGTCTGTCTCATGCAGATGACTGTAGTTTGTCATTGCCTTTGCCAGTGACACTTGTAAAGAGATTTCACGTGCAGAAACAAGTCTAATTTCTGTTCTATTTCTGCCGGATCTGTTTTCTCTTCCTGTTTTTTCATACATGCTACCATTGTACCTACTGCCTCACAACTTCTCCTGACTTTTTTGCCACTGGCAAAACCCACGAGCGTCCTCCTGTAGCTGTGGCAGCTACTGTGTTGAGCACGCTCCAGACGAGCTGACTCCCTCCTGTTCCCTCCCTACTTTTGTATGAGGAGGAAGGTGTGGACTGTGCTTTACTTCCTTGAGTTTTCACTCTTCTGTGTGCAGTGCCCTAACATCCACTGGAGGGTACTGTGGGTGTGGGGCACAAGGTTGGACTGGTAGGGCTGGTGGTTGCCTCTCTGCACTGATGGTGTGGTGGATTGGAACTTGCTGCTGTTACAAGCTACTGCCATGACTTTGCCATCACTGGATGAAATTTTGGGAGTCCAAACCTGCTCTCACAGGTGTAGCTGTTGCCCTATGGAGTCCCATGACTGCAGTACCAATTGGTCAGTGGCTAACTGGTTTGGGGAGGGAGGGCAAATTTGCAGTGGGTAAAGTCATGGTCGAGGTCTGCAATGCCACCCTCCAAACACTGTTCCAAAGACTGCCCTTGCAGAGAGGCACAGCAAAGCTGAGTGAATCTCCTCACTTCTAGACACTATTTACCTGGTGGCATTTGACCATTTATCCCTTTTAGGTGGGCATAGTTACTTTGTCTCTTCCCTGTCTCTCGATGCCCATTTTGACTTTATCTTCCTCTCAGCAGATGCCTTTGGCTGCTGGCTCAATGGCCCTCAGGAAACCTAACAGACTTAGGACTGAGTCGTTTGCTAAGGAAAAGCAGAGCTGAAAAGTAGCAGCAGCACACCATGCAGGAAAAGGGAGAGGTGAGGGTAAATCTTGGGCCCTGCTCTTCCAAGAAGTGACAAAGGAGGGAGAACTGACAAAGGGAAGAGTGATAAAGTCTATCTTTCTGCTCCCCTGGCTTGGAGAGGAGAGACTTTTAAGGACAAGGAAGGGGAGTAGTACAGGCTGATAAAGTCCTGCAGTATGGAAATCAGCTCTCCCCTATTCTCAACAATGAAACATGCATCTCTCCCTGGGAAGCATCTGTTCCTTCCCTGCTTTTCCTTTCAGCTTGCAGAGGAAATGGCCTGCCAGTCCTGTTCCTAGGCTTTTGGCTGAAGCACCCTGTTTAGAGCAGGACCGTGCCCTGTCAGCTGCTTGATAGGCTGTCAGCACTCAGCTGACATGTCAGCTCATATGAAGCTCCAAAGGGTCTTCATAGCCAGAATCCTTCAATCCTAGAAACTGCCTCCACGTTCTTTCCCACAAAAAATGCAGCAATCAAGATGTTTGTCAGCCTTGTGATGAGCTATAACATCCCTAGCCTGGGCTCCCTGCCATAGCTTTCCTGCTGCTGCACCCCAGAAAATGTGGGTGCTTTAGGCTTCTTCTCTGAAAAAGTGGAGTGGAAGGCACAGCTGCAGCTAAAGAGCAGTGGATCAGAAAAAGAGTTCAAGCAACACCTTTGCCAGCTTTATTCTCAGAGAAGACCAACATGGCCCAAAAGTTATAAGGAAGTGAAAAGCAAAGGAGGGATAGTGGGATCTGGAACTTCTGGAGCAGGGACAAAGATAGGTAAAAAGGATGATGGGGTGCTGATATGGCCTGCACCAGAAACATTCCCCAGTGGACCAACATGTCCAGAGGATTAACTGGAGGAAAAACTAGACAGCAGAACCCAGCTTGGGCATCTGGCACTGCACCTACAGTCATGGGGAGAGCATGAGAGGTATGCACCCTGTCTGCAGGCTCCATGCTAAAATGGGGAATTAAAGCAAGTCTGTACCCAACATCCTTCCATTGAATAACTAACACACACATGCATGTGCAGGCACCCCCCCCACCCCCAATACAAAGTGACTCATCCATGCTGTGGGCTCTCTGTGGAGGATCACACACACAGCTGAGAGGAGTTCCAGGAGCAGGACCATGTTGCTGCTGCCGCTCCCCTAAGGAAGTATGTGACCAGGTGACTTTTCACAAGTGCAGAAGGGAAGGGAAGGGGATTGCCCCAACAGTCTCGGCCACCCATTGCTATGTCTTCCAGAGAGGCAGAACCACCCTGGACTGGACCTGTGCTGTTGTAGGTCATGGGCATGGAGACTCCAAACATTTTGTGTAGTGCCATTGTTGTGATGTCAGCTGCTGTCTTCCCCTGTGTTTGGACAGGGAAGGGGCTTCATAGCAGCATCTCTCTGTGTCTGGAAGCCTAAGAGGGCTGTGTTACTGTGACACTTCATATGCTCTGCTCACTTTGTTGCCAGGATAGATGTTGGCACTCATGCACGATGGGAAGAGGAGATGAGGTCTTCAGAAAGGAAGGGGCATCAACAGAAAGTAGAGCAGATAAAATAGGGAAAGGAGGAGCTGAACACACAAACAGAAAAACCTTGAGGGTGATGGGTGATAGTAAAAATGGAGGGACAGATATCATTTGACTTGTTAAGCAGGAAGAGAAGAAGTGGCATTGCATGAGTTTTCAGTGTTTTGGGAGCTTTCCATTACCAGAGGGATGCCTTTTTGTTGTGTTGATATCAATGAAGCCCGGCAGGGACTGCGGCTGTCATTCTGACAAGATCTGCTATCGAGTTCTGCCTGAATAACACCCATGGTATTGTGCATGGGCAGGCACATGGTCTTCTTGTACTGAAGAAGACAACTTACATTTCTGGATTCAGGTCCGTTTTGGGTCTTTCATGACAACTTGTTTTGTTTTTTCAATCTGAAAGTGACGTGAAAAACCTCCCCTGAGTGTGTTAGACTTATTTCATTACTGAACAGGGAAAGGTTACTTTAAACCTTAAAATGCTATCATTTCTAGGAAAGATCAGCATTTGATTTAAATTTTGTCTGAAGAATAACCTGAGAACATTTAGGTAGTTTAAATCTATCATGTCTATTGTGCATGGAAAGTGCAGGATTTCTCATTTTCTTTGCCCAGTTCTGTAAATAGGTAGAATTGTTTCTTTAGCAACAAGCATAATTGTGACTGCAATTTGAATTAAGGTTATGAATATTGTACTCAACAAAATCATGTAGTTTGCAAACCTTAATGGTTGTGTCTCAAATGTTAACTGTTCTTCAGGTTAGTCATCCTATGGCATTTGCATGGATTTTGCGTACGAATGTCTGACCTGCATTTTCTTTACCTTTACTTCGTATAGAGGCATTGATCCTACGTCTGTGATAGTGCATCATCTACATGAGACCTTTGTTTCTGTTTTGTTTTTCAGTGCTTGTGTGTATGTGCACAGGTGGTAGGTAGCCTAATAAGTGTTCTGTCTGTACAACATGTAAATGTACTGCCAAGCAAACATCTGAAATTGCGCCTGACATAATGCACCTTTTTGCATTAGGCCTCAGTTTAGTGCTGCATTGCTAGTCTTGCTTCCAGTTCCCAAGCTAGCTCCTTTGGCACTTGTTCAGGTATCCTGGCAAAACACTGGCACGTGTTGTATATTTTTGTCCTGTATCTTAAACACTAAACACAAGTCTCAGTGACTTGGTTTCGTCTTATTGCAGTCATACAAATATGTGATATCCTGGACTTATGAGGAGTCCAGGTGACATAATTACTGCATGAAATTGCAACTTGCTCTCTGTGATATAACTTGCACACCCAGCAAACTCTTGGTTTGTGTGCAGTCATGCTTTTGCAGATGATTTGTTACTTTTGACACACTGTGCTATATGATAAACTTAGGATCAGCAGCAGTGTCAGGGGGTTTCCCAGATATGAGGTGGCATATGAGAAATTTCAGCTGAGTCCGATGCTTACTCAGCTGCTGTAGCTAAGTGGTATGACTCTTACTGGTAAATAGTAACGCATGCATTGTGATAAGGTCTTGTACAGGAATGGCAAGTTTAAGGCTTTCCAGCCAATTGGTTTTTGCAAAACCTGCTTATTTCATATAAATGGAGCTGAAATCATAAAGAACTCTCAGCTTCCTTCCTTTCCTTCTCCTCCCAAATAATCATCCTCTCAACTTGAGACTTGCAGTGATTAGCTACAGATTCTTCTTGAAAGAAATAGTCCTTTCAAGGGGAAGAGAATCTCATTAAGCCTTTGCTGTGAGCTGCAGCTCTTGATCAACACACGGAAGACAAGCTTGACAGTCATCAGGTGAGTTAAGAACTGCAAAAATATTGCCTGCCTCTGTTTAACAGTCATCAGTTGAAAGAGTTCATCTCAGTCTGAGAATACAGAGGCTTTTGTGTACTATGTGGCACATAAAAAATTAAAAACACCAAGGATGTGAGAAGTCCTAAAGATGCCATGCGTTTCCAAATGAATTGATAAAAGGCCTTAAATCTGAAAGAGAATTAAGTATGAGGTTTACAAATAAATAGATGGAATTTTGAGAAAGTTAGAGATAGGTAAGACATGGTTACTGGTGAAATATATATAAACAGCAGTCCACTACTGTAGTTCCTCGGTTGCTAAGCCCTCTATTGGTGTTCTTTTGTTTCCTGAATTTCTTAATAACAACTGATACAAGAATTGACAAATAGTGCCAAATTGCATGGGTTAATACACTAGCAATTATTGTACAGATTATTAGTAAGCAAAAAAAATTAGCATCTACTTTTATCTCAAATCACAAAACAAAGGAACAAAAAGAGAGTGACAGAATAAATGGTCTTTTGTTAAGTTATTGTCTCATAAAGTTTGGAACTGTGTCAGAATTGCTTTTTTGTTTTGTTTTGTTTTTGTTGTTTATTTACTTAGGAATGCTCAGCTCAGATGCAGCATCTGTCTTTCTCTGCAGTCCTTCTTCTACCCGATTTTTCCAGCTGGGTTGAATGCGTTGATGAAGCCTTTCAAATGATCAAATAGATAAAATTGTACATATTCTGTGGGATTATTTTCATTGTTCTTCACCACATGTTCACTGAATATATGAACAAGTTTTTTGTTTTTTCAAGCTGCACTCTTGCACTACTTGTAGGCTTTGTTGTTTGTTTAGGTTTTTTATTATTGTATATTTTGGGGAAAAATTGGTTTGCTCATCAACAGATACTTCCAGGGAACCCTTGCAGAACCATTGGTGAAAACTCAGGCTATTTTATCAGTGATATTTCATTATTAGCCAGTAGTAGGTCTGACCCTTCTTGACCTAAAAGGACTTAGAAATGATTGTCTGTTTTGCAGAATACACTTAGGAATGGAGAGAAGTGAAAGTGTCTTGAACGTGGGTTGTCATATGATTACAAGTTAGAGCCATGTGAGGCTGCTTGTGACCTCTCTTTGGGTTGCATTATTAGGAACAGTGAGAAAACAGTATTAGCCAAGGCATAGAGGCACAGTGCTTTGCATGCATTCACATGTTTTGCTCCTGAGGTATTGCCTGTGCTAGCAGTGGCTGACAAGAGTAATAGTGAACAGTTCTGTTGTTGTACTCTGGCTGTGAACATTCATTGTCATAGACCAGTGTGCCACCTATAAAGTTTATTTTCTATTCTTTGTAAAGGGAACTGAGAAATTGACCTGCTTATTTGCTTCTGTATTTTATTATTTAATCAGTAAGAATGTGCATTTGTGAAACTGATTTTTTGATGTCACTAACCCGAAAAGGATCCTATCCAGGGGGTAAGGAAAGTCTTAGATCTTAAGATTGTCTGCATAATGCTTTTTAATTACCACCTTCATACCATGAAAGAATTCTGTCCCTGTTGGACAGGGCATCTGTTACATCCTTATTGCATATACTTACTACTTTGGGATTAGATTATAATAACTTCATTAACTCATTCTTTGGCAGCTTTGAAGGTAAGGTGTCTCTGCTTCTTCTGCCTTTTCATTTCCACTAAATGTTTTAGATGCAGCACTTTCTCTGACGGAACTACACTGAGAAATAAAGGTAAAATGATGCCTTCTCATAAGCATATGGAGAAATACTCTGCTACTCTTTGCAAACAAAATAGCAACAACAACCATTTTATTGCAAAATAATAAAAAAAATTGTTATAATTTAGCTTTGGTCGTTCCATTCTAATGATGCATGAATTTGTGGCCATTTTCCCATGACCCATATTAAACAATAGATTTGCATGCTATCAGTATTACTGTGTGGGAATTCTTCACTTGAAAACAGAAACTGGCCACATTTTTCTGAAACGAGGGAGTAGGAGTTCAAATTCTGGAGAGTGACAGGAAAATTTGCTCTAAGCAAAAAAAAGCAGGGGTTTTTTGCCAAGAAAAACTTTTTTCTTTAGTAAATCCATCACCCATGCGCTAGCAGACTTGCTTAAAAAAACAAAACAGTACTTTTGGGAAGTGCTTTGTTAACTTTTAACAGCCTTTTCCACTACTCTTTGGCTTTCTATCAAGTGTTCTTGCCAAGTTGAAGTGATGTGGTGTATTTGGCAGTGACATACTTCTTTTAGGTGCCAGTGGTGAACTATTGCTTGCTAGTAGTTTTCAGTATTCTGTGAAAGCCTTATTGCTGTTAAATATGCCGTTAGAGGTGTTACAGAAGGCAATATCCCATAATACCTTTTGCAGGATTTTCTTTTCAGGTCCTTATTTTTGAAGGATTTTTTTTTCAGAGGGTTTGAAGGTGGTAGTGCACTGGGTTTTTCTGTTTTGTTTCTGAACCAGTTTCCTAGGGAAACGAGAGTTAAAAAAGGCTCACAGTCTGCCTGTCTCATTCCTCCAAATAATTCTAACTGCACAATTTCAAACCAATTTTCTAGAAAATTTTAAAGACAATTGGGCTGCTCCTAATTTTGTGGAAGCTGGCAGTTGGGTAGAGGACAGAGACCTGTATTGATCAGTGAAAAAGGTGAGGAGAACCAAGCCGTGCACACTCTCGGTGACAGCTTGCTGGCCAGCAAACCAGTGCATCGCTCCAACATAGCCACAGAATCACTGTTTCTCATCCATTTGAGGAATCCAAGGGGTGGGAAGAAAAGAGAAGGGAAATTTGAGGCTAGGAGCAGTGAGGTTGGAGAACAAAAGCCTCATTAGTGGGAATTACTCTTCATTAGCTACGCTAATGGAAAAAAACTTGAGTAGGAATTTGTATAATAGCACTACATACAGTGATACAGGTAGAAAAAGTCAGCCAAAAGTGTTTTATCTAGTACTGAGTTGAATCAGATCTTTAACCACCTTTGTGTACCAATAGAGTTGGCAAATCCAATAATGTATTGATTGCAAAGTAGGTCCTCTTTGGTATAGCTGTAACTCTCCATTACCTCATTTTTGAAGGATGAAATTGCCTAATTCATTGCAAAGTAGCTGATCTGTTTGGTGGTTCTAGCTTTATATCTTCCAGAATCAGTTTATGTGGTCATTCTAAAAATCATAGGTGGGGTAATACATGGCTCTTCCACACGCCATATTAAACCATTGGGGAAATTGCTTGATAGGGATTACTGCCACGCTGTATTTCATACATTCACACGCAAATCTTCGCACATTAAGTATGTCATCGGAGAGAGGGTTTCCTGTGATAATTTTAAACAGTGAGGATTTGGATCACAAGATCTTCCTCTTCAGGCCTGTTTTGCTGCTAATATCAGAAAAGCTTTAGTTACAACTGGGTTGCTCCCTTCGATGCTATGGGGTAGCTGAGATCTCCCAAGTACAGCTCAACAGTGGCACTGAGAGCAAAATGTGTGAGGGTGATATGAAGTCTGCTGTGACAGTAAAACTTAAATCCTGCTTGTGTACAGACACAGACTCTTCACATGAAATGCACATACCCTAACAGAAGTATTCTTACAATTTGCAGTGATGGGAATATGTTGCCATTATCAATGCAGTTGAACAAAAAGTAGAAGTATGGGGGACGAGAGCTGAGAGGAATGGTAAATACTTCCTGGAGTATGTTCTGCATTGCGTTTTTCATTGTAGTTCTCCAAGCAGGCCTAAGGATTGGAAGTGAAGACAGATCTTGTTTCCTTTTTGTTCCTTTTTAAAATTTGGAGTTTTCCTCCAAAGTTCGATGGAGTTAGGTGGTTCGGTTTTGTTTCCGTTTGTAATCTAACAGCTGTTTTGTGTTCTGGGTCTTGTATAGGTGCCCATGGAAGTGTTTGTCTCAGGATCACTACAGGGTAATGTGTTTTAAAAAAAAAGCAAATGCATTATATCTCCCTTTCCTCTGAATTTAATCTACCTGCCCCTGAATATCTCCTCTTTATATTGAATTTCATCATGTAGCATTCTCTTACCCAACTTCCTTTTTCCAAACATAATCAAACCTGGGGCTAAAATCTAATTGAGAATATACCTTGAAGTAACACTGCTTGCCTAGTTATACAATGCATGTTATATTTTTGGCTGCTTTAATATTTATTTAGTTTTGCCAGTAAAGCTGAAAACAATTTAACAGACATTTAGGAAAAATTACAGGGTTTCCCAAATAGGGGAGTTTCATTTAAAGGAGCACCAAAAGAACACTGAAAAGTTACACTTTTATCTTCCAAATGAAAAACACACATAATTTGAAAATGTCTTCTCTTTATCTAAAAAATAAAATATTTCAAGCCAGGAAAAAGATAAAAAGATGAAAGTCACTATGATACTTTACTTATTATAATTTAAAAAATTAAGTGTTTAGTATGGACCACTGCCTTTTGAAGAAAGGGAATGTTATTGGTTGATGCAGTCAGGAAATGAGAACATCTGAAATAGGGTAATATGGACTTTAGCGACAGGATTGGAAAAAAGTCCATTTCTAGCTTTTAAAAAAATCAAACAAACTTGGCACACAGTATCATCCTAAATAAGATTTTACAAGAAACACTGGTAACACCTATTACAGCAGAAGGGGAAAATACATGTGAAACACTGGAGATTCAAGGTGAAAAGAAACAGAAACCAGCAGGTAACATTTGAGTACAGCCTTCAAGCATTTATAAAGCTATCTGTCCTTTTCTGTATATATAATACAAAGTGTTATGTATAAAATATATACAGGCATGACCTGTCAAGAGGATTTTGGTTTCCCTGGAGACTATCAGTTCTCTGTTGCACAGGTTGGCTTGGGGAGTAAGAGCCATCTTGATAAATCCAAACCTTTCTTCCTGAGGTTATTGGATATGTCAGTGAATTTAGATCTTTGTGTTGAAGGCTGAATTTATAAAATGCAAACTTTTAAACATTCTCTCTCATTTCCAGTTATTTCTCCTGGTGTGATAGGCACTTTTGATATGCACTTACAGCAATTATCTTGTGAATTGGGGAAAAAAACCCACTTTTCTTATAATACTTCAATGGCAGTTTTATCTTCTTGTTTGTCTGAGTCGCGCCAAGTCTTTGATTTTAATCGCAGTTTTCAGTGTATCATGAAAAACGTACATGAGATCATGGTGCATGTATTCAGCCACAGTTACTACTGTTGACTTCTTTCTCCTCCCTTTCCCTTAAAAGTTTTGAAATCCTCTTGACATTTTTCAGTTTGGAAACTAGGCTTCTATCAGATTTATACTTATTAACTATCTCATGAATATAGAAAAAAAACCCCTAATATAATGCATGCAACCTACTTTGTTCATCTGTTCTTGATTAAGAATAAAAACAGTAATCTCAAGGTTGTTCTCAGTTGGTTTGGATAGAAATATGTAGATTGCTATTTCTGCTTTTTAACTCCTTGAAGAGTCAGCACATGCAGCTTTTTATTGACAACAGGATATAGTGATTTGGAAAGCTTAGAAATGCTACAAATTCCATTTCAGAGGTGATTTTTGTCATCTAGCAAAGTATACCATAAAATGAATAAATTTGCATAATTTGGAACTTTTTAAAGGAGCCTGCACAGGTAAACTGGAGGACTTTGGCAAATCAGAAAGAGACCTGGCAGGATGGTTCTTCATTTAGCAGTGAGAGTTCAGCTTGCAGAAACTATCTGCTTGGAGCGGCACTGGTTTGTCTGTGTATCCTAATTGTTGTGAGTGCGTGCCTTCTGTCACTGCAGTTATGCCTTCCAACAAGAAATCACAATTCTAGTAATACAGGTAATTAAAAAGTTTCAACAGGAATGGAAATTCACAGAACTACTGAAAGTATGCTGCTTGTTTAACCACTTTGATCACATAAAACATTAATGCATTACTTTTATTTAACCCTCTGAACGTTATCCAAATGAAAAACTTTGTTGCGTTTGACATGTTCCTACGAAATATTTTAATGTAGGTGAGACTGCATCTTCTGATGGTAAACTTTCTAGTTAAATTTTTTGACTGGCCCTAATGCAAAGGCAATGTTTTGCTCTACTAGAACTTAGTCTGCTGTAGATTTGATTTCTTCAAATTAAATTAAAGTTGCTGGAAAGGAATTAATATTAAATTAAGAATGTGCTTACTTTGGTATTCTACAAAATGATCAGAACTGTTATAAACAATCATAAACATGCTCGGGAAGTGCCCTGTGTGAAAGCATGGGAAATTTTGTGGACTTGGGCCAGATTTATGCATTTGTTCACACACGTGCTCGGTGATGTACTTTCTTCCCACATTATTGTCTCCATTTGTTGTTGCTATTTAGTTTCCTGCCAGCAGACATGCAATTACAACCACCTTGGTGGGATGTGTGAGGCACAACAGAGCAAGCTAATGCCATTTTCTACGAGGTGGTCACTAAAGGCAGGAGGTAAATAGCCAGTTCTATTATAAAGCCCTGCAGGATGTCAGTAGATGGTGTTGGGGTAATGACTGTATTACCATATGACCATAATTTTGCTTGTACCTTGTTTTCATCTTACATGCTTGTTGCTAGATCTGTTAAGGACTGTAGACACTAATGCCTGGCTACTATTCATATTCTTTCAGGTGGTCTTCTACATGCTCTGCAGAGTGCAGGAGGGAGATCTGGGTGCGTTAGAAAGACAGCAGCAAAAAATTCATGCTGGGTAGGGAGCTGTGTGGAAGTAGCAAGTAGGAGTGACAAAGTGCGTAGCATGCCCGAATGTTTGCTCCTTTCTAGCTCACGGGCACAACCCTGCGCAGGGGTGACTGCCTGCCTTTGAGCCAGCAGTGGGGAGAGGGAGAGCTGTGCTGTGGTTGCCCTTGCGGCCCTTTTGTCAGCCATCTCCCTCTTCTGAGGAGAGCTCCATAAAGCCCTGAGCTCTCCTGGGGAGGAGATGCGAGGACATCATCCTTTCCTTGAGTCACCTGCAGCAGCTGTAGCTTTGCAGAAGGGCCTGCAAGGTTTGCGGTGCTGGAAGGGAGGAGGCACGAGGAGGAGCACGAGTGGCTCACTGGCTCTGGGTGCCTCAAATGGGAATGGCTCACAGGAACAACCATTGTCTGGGGAATGGCCTCATCCTGCACTTCGGAAAAGAAAACAGTTACAGTTGTATTTCTTGAAGGGTCTGAGCCTGCTGATGTGTATTAAGCCTGATCAAATGGCATAGTGGGATCGCGTGCACCCTCAGCAAGTTTGCAGACAACACCAAGCTGAGTGGGGTGGTTGACATGCCTGAGGGATGGGATGCCATCCAGAAGGACCTGGACAAGATCAAGAAGTGGGCCTATGTGAACCTCATGAGGTTCAACAAGGCCAAGTGTGAGGTCCTGCACCTGGGTCAGGGCAACCCCCAGTATCAATACAGGCTGGGGGATGAAGGGATTGAGAACAGTCCTGTCAAGAAGGACTTGGGGGTACTGGTGGATGAAAAGCTGGACATGAGCCGGCAATGTTCGCTCACGAGCCCAGAAGGCCAACCATATCCTGGGCTGCATCAAAAGCAGCGTGGCCAGCAGGTCGAGGGAGGTGGTCCTGCCCCTCTACTCCGCTCTGGTGAGACCCCACCTGCAGTACTGCGTCCGGCTCTGGAGCCCTCAGCACAGGAAAGACATGGACCTGTTGGAGCGGGTCCAGAGGAGGGCCACAAAAGTGATCAGAGGGATAGAACACCTCTCCTACGAGGAAAGGCTGAGAGAGTTGGCGTTGTTCAGCCTGGAGAAGAGAAGGCTCCAGGGAGAGCTTATTGGGGCTTTTCAGCACTTAAAGGGGGCTTATAAGAAAGACAGGGACAAACTTTTTAGCAGGGCCTGTAGCAATAGGACAAAGGGTAATGGTTTTAATCTAAAAGAGGGTAGATTTAGACTAGATGTAAGGAAGAAATTTTTTGTAATGAGTGTGGTGAAACAGTGGAACAGGTTGACCAGAGAGGTGGTAGATGCCCCATCCCTGGAAATGTTCAAGGTCAGGTTGGACGGGGGCTCTGAGCGACCTGATTTAGTTGAAGATGTCCTTGCTTACTGCAGGGGGGTTGGAGTAGATGACCTTTAAAGGTCCCTTCCAACCCAAACTATTCTGTGATTCTATGAAATAGTGTTGTGTTTGCAGCTACCCGGGGACTGAGTTGCTGCATCGCTTAATAGTGTGGGTCTGTTGGTTTGCCAGTCTTCCTTTTTTTTGTTTCAGACCCCATTATACACCACATTTTGGGCATGTATTGGTGCAAAGTACTTTCTTCTGTACCCAGTATAGACAGAGAGTGTGTATGATCTATGTTACACACCAATTTGATCTTTGATTGATTTAATGCAAAAGGCTTTGAACTTTACTTTGAAAATGCAGGTGAATGTAAAATCTCTAAAAGGAAACGGAAACTAGTTAAAAGGAGTCCAATATTTTTGTGGAACATTTTCATGTGTAATGTGAACTGCCATTAAGGCCTCCATCAGTCTTTAACAGCTGTGACTGGAATAAGAGCATAAAAGCTTAATCAGGAAAACGTGTTAAAACGAAGACTGAAAAATACCAACATTTAATTTGTTTTGTTGGAGTAAGCAAACACCTAACACAGGATGATAGAAATTGAGAGTAGAAATTCAAGTAGAACTTGCTTGTCCTTTTAAATAAACTATTAAGGATAAGCACCGAGAAACTAAGACCTAAATTTGACCCTGAATTTGACCATTTCAGTAAAGAGAAATTAAATAAATGCCATTTTGGCATTTAACATTTTATTTTTCCTGGAGCATAGCTATCATTCAAGTAGAAAGACATTAAAAAACAATAAAGTTTGTTTTAGCTTTGTGATAAACATAACTAGCAGGAAGTAAAAAGTGCTGGTTATCAAATAGAATAGAGTTAAAAGCATCTGATTCTGTTGAGTATATATATTACATAAAGATGTAGTGTAGTTGATTGTCGTTATTAAGCACGGGCTAATAGGTGAATCCATTCTTTATTTTATAAAGCATAATGTACCTTTTTTATTTGGAAGTGTTGGATTATAGCATCTCAAAGGTACTCAAATCTATTGTTTTAATATAGAAAAATTAGCCTACTTGTAGACAGTTGCTGTAACTGTCTTTTCTCTTAATATTTGATCAGGATACATCTACCTCTTTAGCATGGACCATAGCGCAATTGTCAGAGGTCATATGAGATGCTTTGGTTTCAAGCTGATCAGTGGCTCCTTGATCTCTGTGGTAGCAGCCCTGGATGATCCATCGGGCAGGAAAGAGGAGCTCCTTAACACAGAAGGAGGAATCAGTTCTCCTCAGTACCTGTGTCCCCAACCATATTTCTTACCCTGCTCTCATTCCCTCAGGATCCCTGTGGCAGACTGCACCACCTTCATCTGTTTCCCATAAATTGTTTTTTGGACCTCCAGAGGTGACTCCTTTCAAATATACATGACTCAACCTGTAGATTTTTATGTCAACTCAATCCTTTTATTGATTTTTCTGTGGCAAGATGGCGACAGTGTGAGTGTTTGGTCAGGTTTTTCCATTAGCAGCAAAGAATACACACGGCCCTAGACCCAGGAAAGTCACCTTAAGGGTATCAGTTGTGTAACGCAAACTTTCTTTTCTTTTTGAAGGATCTCTAAGCTGTAGTTTTCTGTATGTATCTGAGCATTACTGGAAGTGTTTTCAGCTTCAATTATCAGTCAGGCAACAAACTAATTTGCCTGGTAATCAGTTCCAAAAGCAGCCAGTGCCTCTATTTCCACTTTCAGCCTTCGCAAAATTGAAAAACACAGCATCTGTCATTTACAAGTTTCATACACACTCGTCTAGATGTAGACAGAATAAACAAAGGAATCTTTTGAGGTCAAGTTGTGAAGTGCAACAATAAATAAGGAAACATGGAGTAGAATATAAAACTTAGAGCTAACTGCATTTCAAGAGCAACATGGAGGCTGCTAAAAGAATTCAGCTTTATCTTTTGGCAAAATAGAGGCCTATAATAAACACTGGAATTACACAAGATTTTATTTGTTTTTTTCATTTGCTCTTTTATCTTAGACAAGTCCCTGTTGTACACAATTTTGGTTTTCCTTTTTCTTTTGAAAGTGGCATGATTAGAATTCTCTTTAACAACTAAACCAAAAATTTTTAATGGATTTTATTCTGTAAGGTTTTCTGAAAAGGTTAGCATTTTTCTAAGGTAAAGTAAGGAAAGACTAGATCGACAGCTGGTTTTATAAGTTAGGTGTTTTCAAGTAGGTTGAACCTACAGGTATGCACCTTAGAGGAATTAGCTGAAGAAATAATTGAAATCTTATTTAAATTTGAAGACTGTTGAAGGATGCATGTGACTCTCCAGGAAAATGTGATGTCCTTTTTCAACCTACTTTTAAAGCGAACTGTATGATTGTTAGCCTAAATTAATGCCCAGAAAGATACTGGAACAAATAACTTATAAAATATCCAGAGGATGATGAGTAGCAGGGATTTCTGGGGAGGAATCTGCATCACACAAACCAGTCTGTCTGTGGGAGGGTAATAAGAATGCACAGCACAGGTCTGTAGACCCAGGAAACTCGTGGAGACCTTGTGGGCATCAGCTGTGTAACAGGAACTGTTTTTTCTTTTTGAAGGATCTCTAGTCCAAGGAGAAATTAGCAGTAGTTCGTCATCAGACTGAAAAGATGTATTAACCGTAAGGCTTAAAATGTTTCTGTCCAGAGTCTGTTAAAATTCACCATTTTCATTAACTATTCCAGCAATAGACTGCTGAGTATGTTTATTGAGGTTTACAGATCTGAGAAGTGCTGTTTGCGCTATGGAGGTCAGAATCCAGAATAGCTCCTGAAAATGTAAAGAAAAACATTCTAGAATTCACTAAGGGCAGGGTCATTTGGCCACTGTTAGTTGTGGGGAAAAGAATTTCCTTTTTTGTTCCCCAAATGATCTAAACTGACTGTCGTGGTTTAACCTCAGCCAGCAACTAAGCACCACGCAGCTGCTCACTCACTGCCCCTCCCCCCCCCCACCCAGTGGGATGGGGGAGAGAACTGGGAAAAAAAAAGTAAAACTCGTGGGTTGAGATAAGAACAGTTCAATAGAACAGAAAAGAAGAAACTAATAATGATAATAACAACAACAATAAAATGACAATAATAAAAATAAAAGCATTGGAATATACAAATGATGCACAGTGCAATTGCTCACCACCTGCTGACCGACGCCCAGCTAGTCCTCGAGCAGCAATTCCCCCGAGCCCCACTCCCCCACTTTATATACTGGGCATGACATCACATGGTATGGAATACCCCTTTGGCCAGTTTGGGTCAGCTGCCCTGGCTGTGCCACCTCCCAACTTCTTGTGCCCCTCCAGCTTTCTTGCTGGCTGGGCATCAGCAGCTGAAAAATCCTTGACTATAGTCTAAACACTACTTAGCAACAGCTGAAAACATCAGCGTCTTATCAACATTCTTCTCATACTGAATTCAAAACATAGCACTGTACCAGCTACTCGGAAGACAATTAGCTCTATCCCAGCTGAAACCAGGACACTGACATGGGATGCATTATAAGCGTGAAAGAGCTTTTCCATTCTGCAAAGCAGTGATGAGGCTTGCGCTGGATCACTGTGGTGAGGCTTAGGTACTATACTTGAAGAAAGATGTGGAGCAATTGAAGATAATCAGGAAAAAACCATCAAAAATTATTTAGAAATCTAGAAAACACAAGGGAACAGGAAACACTGAAAGAACTAAGTTCATACAGTCTAAAGAAGGTAAGATAAAGGCGTGACAGGTATTAGGAATTGTAAAATGCTGATGCAGGAAAGAAATAGTCTAGTGAGGAAGTAGCAATCTTGAATTTCAGAGAGGGAAATTTAGACCAGGTGCTAGGAAAAGGTTTTGAAAGGTAAGAATAGAGAAGTACTGATACGTGACTTAGGGGTCTTGTGGACTCTCCAATAGTAAAGGTTTTTAAAAATAGATGAGAAATACTGTGAGAAATAGCTAAACTAGAACTGATCCTGCCTCTAGGTAATAGGGTAGACTAGCTGGATGATCCCTCCCAGCTCTGTTTTCTATTACCTTTCTTTTTTAGCCATCAGGTGTACATCCCAAGGCTCCAGTTACATGTGTTTTCACACTTTCCCCTCATGTTTAGCTTTTAGGAGGAAGGAATCACTCTCCCATGTTAATGACTAGACTTTCTACTAGTTTTACCAAGGTATCCTTGGAAGGCTCCATATACTAGGTACATATGCAAGGCAAGCATCAGTATTCATAGATGATTGTTAAAAACTGGAGCACCATTGCCAGAATTAACATTACTGAATAGTGTTTAGTCATTCCATTGTATTCAAGTAAACCCCTCATTTAGAAAGGTATTTTGGTTTTCATATTCTTTTAATTAATTAAATTATTTGCAGCGTAGTCTAAAATTTTTTGAGTCTCTGAGCCACAAGAGGGAAAAAGTAGTTCTAAAATCTGGGTTTCCCCATTTTGATCCCTAGTCGGGTCCAGTAAGTAACAGTCGGTTTTATTATTTATTATGCATTATTCATTGTGCCATCTCTTTTTATGACTCTGAAGTGATTTGTATGCTGTTGTAGAAGGTAGAGCCTTATTGTCTGTCAATGTACACGTTCCTTGAATTTCTCATTTTATTTGCAAAAATAATAAAAATTCTGCATCTTACAGTTCTTGGTCAAAAAGTTCCATTATCCTCTTCTGGAACATGGTCTTATATGAAGAAAAAGCATACCAAGCACAGCTATTCTACTATTATTATTATTTAAATTATTCCTCTGTATTATTGGTTTTGAATATTTATTAGTTTTTTGATAACCTCTTTCATTATTCATAAAGGGTAGCCACACAGTTTGATGAAAAAAGCAGTGCAATGAAACCTTATTTTGCATAGCTGGTGTCTTTCATACAAACTGTTCTCCAGTGCTTTTTTTTAAAGAAGGACCGCAAGGTGCTGTGAACCTCTGCTGTGTTTCTTACAACATCCCGTCCCTATTGGTTTTAGTGGGAGGGGAAATCATCTAGCACTTCACCACCCTATACACTCTGGCATGGTTAGGGATGAAATAATAAATATCCCCCAAGAGAGATGGAAATGAAGAGGCAAAGGTCAGGAAAGAAAGATGTCTTTTCACATAAGACATGAAAAACGTATGAAAAATTACTGACAGAGAGAGGAAGAGAATGGAATGTTGTTTTAGGTGATTTATGGGATTTTCTTTCGAAGCCCACAAGACTCCAAGGAAATAAGGACGATTGCTGTACTGACTGCAGTATCTGTGTGTATGTTGAGTGTCTGACAGGAGTCAGCATCAAATCCTTCACAGGAAGGCATAAAACCCTACAGTAAGCAGATTGGGGAAGGATTATTTTTATGTACTAGGTCTCATCCTCATCTCTAATATGTATAGGTTTGCTTAAACCATGACGTATAAGGTTTAGTATCTATTCTAAAAGGTTTCTCATCACTACAGGTATGCATTGCTCTTCTTAGCGTTCTTGTTATCAGTATACCTACAAAGTACTCTTTAGACATATTGGTAGATATTTCGTCTCAACAGTGTTTTGCATCAGTGATCTCTTAGTCTGATAATCCAGCTTTTGTGTAGATGGATGCTTCTGTTTATTGCTTTTGAATTTGACATGTTCTACCTTCATTGACTATCCCCTTTCTCTTGTTTTATATTTTTGACTCATGTCTCTCTCTCCTCAACTTGCATTACTGTGACGACTACTAAAACTTAGAATATCTTTTGACCAACTGCCTTGTTTTTATTAAATCCTCCACTTCATCTCTGCCAGACTATGTAGTGAATTTGGCATTTTAATGTATCTGACGTCTTGTTTAATTGCACCAGTCTCTTACGTGATACAAGTCCTTTGCCTAGACAGCCTGCTTAAAAGCTGAAATCAAAATGGGCTTCAGGAAAGGTCACTTTTTGTGTTAATACTGTACATCAGTGTGAAGCTTACTTGACTCTGAAGAGACTGGATTTAAAAAAACATGATAGTCCGGTGTAGGATTATTGACCAATTTCTTTTTGTTTCCAGCTGAGTTGCCAGGATCATCTGCAATCAAGCTCTCCTCCTTGCGTGATCTTCCAGCTCAGCTGCAAGAATTGTACCAGCAGGGCTTCGTCTTGGCTGCTGTCCACCCTTTCGTGCAACCAACTGATGAAAAAGAGAAAACTCCCCAGGAACAAATCTTCAGGGCTGTGCTTATCAAGAAAACAGAAAGGTAAAGCACTTCCAGTGAACTGGGATAAAAATAGACAATGTGATTTCCTGCTGAGTTTTGACCTACATCAGGAAATTATAGCAGAGTTTACTGTGCAAGACTTGATTTTTTTTTTTTTATTTTATTTTTTTTTCTGGTGGGCTTGAATAGGCTTAACATGTTCTTCATGTTTACAATTCATCTGCAGTTTGGCAGACAACTCGGAGAATAACAAGTTGAAATATGCTCTGTATTTTGGGATGTGTTGTCATGAGAGGCAAACAAACAAGCCCTATGCCTGACAATTTGTGAGGATGGTCCTGTTGGTACCCTTTAAGAATTTATTAGATTAAATTAAGACAGAAGAAATGTTTGCTTAGAAAAGGCATATTTGTTTTTAGACTATTACAGTTAATGCAGTTAATTTGAGAACTGCAGTACTAATGCATACTTCTTAAATTTATGTGTAGACTTTAGGCCCTTCTTTCCTCTAAACAATACAAGTTCTTTTAATTTTTCAGTCTGTGCAAACTCCTTAAATAAAAAGATGACTCTCCTGCTTTGTTCAGTCTCTTAAAACATATTAAGAATATTTTAAATAATCAAAGTCTGAAGATGAATAAACAAACAGGAATGCTGTTCTTTTATGTTTTAATCTGATTTTAAAAAAATCAATAGAATGTGCTGCTAAATAGCCCAGAAGAAAATTAAAATATGAATATTTTTAAACATATATTTATGATTTTTAGGTAATGATTTAAAACATAATTTAACGTTATCTGATCACCCACAACTCTGCAGCTACCTATGTTTGTTGTAGCCATTCCATACAATTTTCCTACGTTAGTTGCATTCCCCAGTCCACCCCTTCTTATAGTGACCTACATTGAAGGCTGGGGGATAATTAAACCTCCATTTGTCAATCCTAGTCCTTCTCTTCACGCTGATGCTTGAAGGAAAGGAGGTAACTGTTTTAGACACCTCTTTAAAACGAAAGTAAAACCACCTGGTAATCAATCGGTAGCAATTACGGACAGGGTCGAAGTTCAGTCTGTGACCTAAGGAAAAAGTTTTGCATTTCATTAGCAAATCTATGTAGGCATTAGATGTTGCAGGCAGTTTTAGCTTCTAAAATAACTCTCAATTTATCTTGACTTGATTTTAGCTTTATTAATACAGAACTTCATGCTGGCTTGCTTGATACTATTGTTTAAAGAGTTTCCGTTTTTATGGTGAAAACATAAAATGTTTGGCTGAACGGTGGACTTTTAGTAATATTGGGCTGAGCTTGCCTGGTTTTGGGGCCTTGCTTTCGCTGCCTACAAAATGCCCTGCTGCAAATAATGAAAGTATTTACAGGCATGAGTTTGCAATGTTAAGTAAGCGCTTAAGCACTTCTGCGGGTTTGGGGTCCAAGGGTTCAGCATCTTCCAGGACTGAGCTGTGAAGACACATCACGGAAAAACAGCATCCTTCTTAGCAGAGCGATACGGTCTTCAATCCAGAGCGCTCAGTGTGTCACTGCTGTCTCGTAACGTATCCAGTAGTTTACATCTGTGCAGAATGATTGTGAAAGAGGACAAAATCTTAATTGCCTACTCACTCACTTGGGTGCCAGTGTTTCACACGCTTTAGACAGCTGTAAATGACTGTACAAAATTGAAGACAGTAGAGAGCCTTGAACCAATTATATTTCCTCTTACGTTCACACTCCATTTCTTTGCATTCCCTTATCTGTCATTTCTGACTGCCTAGGGAAGCGGAAGAGACTTGGTGCAGTGGGGAAAAAAACAGGCAAGTACCAGAAAGGGAAATGACATCAGTTTGGTGTTTCGTGTAGTTTAAATGTTCCTGAGTTTGGCTGAGAGTATGCGAGAAGCTGCTTCCATAGTGTGTGGGTGCAACGAATGTTTGCATTGCCAAGTGCAATGAAGAGAGATGGGTGTTACACAGATTTCAGATGATTATGGCCTGCATAGAGACCAGCTGTATTTGAACCATGAGTTTATCCCATTCCACCAACAGCTGAGGAGAAAAAATACATGACAGTAGGGGAAAAAAAGGTGTCGTGGTTTAACCCCAGCCAGCAACTAAGCATCACGCAGCCGCTCACTCACTCCCCCCCGCACCCAGTGGGATGGGGGAGAAAATCGGGAAAAGAAGCAAAACCCGTGGGTTGAGATAAGAACAGTTTAATAGAACAGAAAAGAAGAAACTAATAATGATAATGATAACACTAATAAGATGACAACAGCGATAATGAAAGGATTGGAATGTACAAATGATGCGCAGTGCAATTGCTCAGCACCAGCCGACCGACACCCAGCCAGTCCCCGAGCGGCGATTCCCCGCCCCTACTTCCCAGTTCCTATACTAGATGGGACGTCCCATGGTATGGAATACCCCGTTGGCCAGTTTGGGTCAGATGCCCTGGCCGTGTCCTGTGCCAACTTCTTGTGCCCCTCCAGCTTTCTCGCTGGCCTGGGCATGAGAAGGTGAAAAATCCTTCACTTTAGACTAAACACTACTGAGCAACAAGTGAAAACATCAGAGTTATCAACATTCTTCGCATACTGAACTCAAAACATAGCACTGTACCAGCTACTAGGAAGACAGTTAACGATATCCCAGCTGAAACCAGGACAGTATCCACCCCTTATTCTATACCATTGATGTCATGCTCAGTTCCCATACCTTTAGTTACATCCTGGTCAATCATCATCACCTTTCCATCCCTTTGAGACATATGAACAATGACATACTGTTCATTTTTTTAATTAACCTTTCTCATTATGCTGCTGATAAAGAATAAATGATACTTTTTTCACTGAGGACTATCAGGTCTCTTGCATCTGTAGGCTGTCTCTGTATAAAGCAGTTGAACTCTTGGGTAGAAGTTAAGGTCTGCTTAGGATATTTGTTGATCAGATGAGTGTTTATTTCTGTCATAAGATTTTAGGAGTATAAGTAGTCCAGCTACAGTTGTAGGATCACTAGTAACATCATTTATGCTCTAAGTACAAAGTGGTCTCCTGCCGTTTTCTGTAACGGTGGTGCCAGGCATTCATGGGGAGCCAAGGAGTCATAAAAAGCTCTGTACCTTGGTGTGGGGCCCACCCTTGGGCTTCCTGGGCACTTTCTGCAAAACACCTGAGGCTGTAGCTCCTTTCTTACTGCAGATGTTTCACCACGGATGGTTTCAATGCTATATGCTTCATCTGACAGTTATCTGGCAGATACCAGGTGCGGTTTTTCACCTTGCTATTTTTGTTGCCTGAATGGAACAGAAATGAAATGTTGTATTAGTGCCTTTTTGGTAACGTCAATTCTGTGTATACAGAGACAGAACTGAACACCTGAATTAGTCTTTAGTCAGTGTTGCACTTTTATATTGCAGTTTTATGTTTTAAAATGAATACTGTTGACTCACATTTTGAGGGCTTAGTTTTGTAGCACTGCCAGTCCAAAGGTAGGAAGAGGCTATACTAGCTGCAGCAGATGATGTATGTCAGGAACTACATGCTGCTGCTATCGGTGAGATTTGCAGTGCCTTAATTTGTTCAAGAATAAAATGGAAAAGGTAGTGCTTAGACATGATATGCATTAAAACTCATGGAAAAAGTACCTATTAGTGTTATTCCTCCTATTTTGCCATTGTCCTGGAGTTTTAAAATACTATGAATTTGCAATGTCATTGTACATTTAAGGTGACTTTTAAGGTCACTATGATAGTTTTGTGTTTAACCTGTACTGGTATCTCTTTGGCTTCGTTATCTTAGCTATCTAATAATTTCTGGTAAATAAGGAAGTAGGAGTCATTGCTGCTCCAGGACATTTGAGGAAACGCATTCCTAACATATATGGAAGCTGTAAATGTTGAAAAGCAAGGTTTGTCCCTCGAAAATGTTAGGGAGAACATGGAAGTAAAGGACGGATTTATTTTTTTTTTAAATCAACATTACAATTGTTTGCACTGCAAAAAATGTCATGTGCAATTAAAGTAAATTAAGTAAATATAGGAGTGTTTAATTCTTTAGAGGCACTGGGCATGAAGGTAGTCTACCAAGTAGCTGAAGGACTCTGCCATTGCTCTCATTAAACTTAATATAATAATTTTAAATATTTCTGTGGCACCTAATTGCATTGTGCACGCTAACAAGTTGATTGGAAGTGGTTTGGAAGTTGAATAGAATAGAGTTGGCTAAGGAATAGTAACTTCAATACACCTGTGAATACTTTCTCTTTCGTTCTCCCTCTAAATTTCAATGGACTTCTTAATTAAAAAGCAATTGACTGTTTTACTGTCTGTGCTGAGTTCTGAGATACTTGGGTTTCTTGGAGAAGGCATCTTGTAAAAAAATATGCAAAGAAAAATCTTCAAGCCCAGGGTTTTACAGGTTTTTTTGCTGAATGTAGGGAAGGCTCCAGGTGTGAAGTATAGCCCCTGGCCTGCTGGTTCGCATTGATTCACGCTTGAGAAAAGTTGATTCACACTGATTTACACTTGAAGACAAGAATCTCAGGAAAAGGGATATATGGTGGTACCCTGGAAAGTGCGAACGTGTGACAGCATATCTCTCCTGGCGAAAGGGACAGGGAAAGGTCCATGCATTTGTGAGGTTCTGTCTAACTGAGATAAGGAGAGTAGCATGTATGTTGCTTACATTCCCTCAAGGAACAGAGACTGTTAGTTCCTAGTGTGTGTAATAACCTTTCTCTCTTCACCTATTTATTTCCATACTCGCAAGTTTTTAATATAACAATCTCTGTTTAGGTGGTTTGTGCATGTTACTATATTTTGGACAGCTTGTGGTTGTTGCAGATAACCTGTTCTCTGCAAAGAAATCACAGTCAGACCCTGAACAAAAATGTAACAAACCCATAGCACAAAGCTGCTTTAATTTATTCTGAGCTCCATGTAATGTCACACCCTGTCTGGTATCTTAAAGTTTCAAAATTCAATATCAATTAAAATGTTTTAATTTCCCTTTCTAAATACCGTGCACAAGAAATCAAGCTCCATTCTCTTCCATTAGGAAAGATACGTGGTCTGGGCTCATAAACTGTCTGCTTACAACAGTTTTGAGGTGTTTGCAGATGCTCCATTTCACCACAGTAGAGTGAAGCAGGGGATGTAAATTGAATTCCAGAGAGGTCTTTCTCTCCATTGTTCCATCTATGTCTTAGGACATACCCTTCTACAGGTTTTGCCTCCAATCAATAAAGCAATCAGCAGGGAAACATTGCTGTGCAGAAGTAGACTAAGTAGTGTAATTTAAGAATAATTTTTTTTAGACTAGACTTCTATGTTTACCTCAAACAATTTTGCAGCTGTTTTCCCTTTCTGTAAAATAATGAGGTGTCAGGTGTTCCAGTGATTCACTTGATGAGACAATTTTGATTCTATTTCTATGATTTCCCTATATCCATTAATCCTGATTAAATGCAAACTTTCATCACTTGACCAAAAATAATTCTGTTTATCTGCAAAGGAATTTGACAGACTGAGTTCAAAAGTTTAATAGTAAACCAGGATTTTTACAGTTTCTTTTTTTTTTTTTTCTGGTATGCAACATTAATTCCAAGTGATTCAATTAATGGTATATTCTGAGATCAAGCTAAATTTTTGTGTCCTCTGTGTCATTTTGTATTGGGTTTGGGGAGGGGGGTTGGTAGTGGGGGAGAGGCTGCAGGGGTGGTTCCTGTGAGAAGCTGCTGGAAGCTTCCCCGGCTCCAAGTTGGAGCCGCCTCTGGCCAAGGCTGAGCCCACCAGCGATGGTGGTAGCGCCTCTGGGAAAATATATTTAAGAAGGGAAAACCTGCATTAGAGAGGGGAGTGGGATGTGAGAGGAACACCTCTGCAGACAGCAAGGTCAGTGAAGAAGGAGGGGAGGAGGAGCGGGGGAGGAGGGGATGCCCCTGCAGCCTGTGGTGAGATGGCAGGCTGTCCCCCCCAGCCCGTGGAGGGGAGCGGGGGAGCAGATGCCCACCTGCACACGTTGTCTCTGCCACTCCTTCCTCCTCAGGGGGAGGACTCCTCACTCTTCCCCTGCTCCAGTGTGGGGTCCCTCCCATGGGAGACAGTTCTCCATGAACTTCTCTGGTGTGAGTCCTTCCCACGGGCTGCAGTCCTTCAGGAACAGACTGCTCCAGCACGGGCTTTCGCATGGAGTCACGGCCATCTTGGGGGCCATCCAGCTGCTTCGGCGTGGGATCCTTCTGGAAGCGTTGTGCTTTGTGAAGTCTTGGTTTGGTCCTCTGGCATTTAGATTTGCACATTTGCCTTCTGAAGGCAAAGGAAGATGTTTCTAAAAACATCCAGACAATTAATCAAATTTCTGATTCTTAGCTGGTTGAGACACCTTCTAGCCCTAAAAAGCTTTTCTTCTTCTCAAGCTTTTTTGATAGGCACGTGAAACAGGGAATTTTTTTTCTGACTTTGTGTAGAATTCAGTGGATAGAGCCTTGAGCCATGATTACTGCCTCTGACTGGAAAGCCTGTCTTTGAGTTTCTGTGGATGTTTCTTCATTTTCCATGTGAAAATTTTTCATGCCACATTTGACCTTCAGTCGCACATCACTATATAGAACACGCACAGTAGTCTGGAGCTTTCATGGAGCATGCACTCTGCTACATCAGCTGCATCCCCCGCTCTGATGTCATTTGCAAACTTGACAATAGCACACCTTGTCCACTCCTCCATGTCATTGATGAAGATGTTAAACATGACAGATCCCAGGCTGCAGTCCCCTGGGTGGGGACTCAACTAGTCACTGGCCTCCAGACAGGGTGTCATCGTTAACCATGGAACTGGTTTGTACTCATCTAGTTTTCCGAACTGGAGTACCCTAGCTTGCATACAAGAATAGTGTGGGAGTCAGTGCCAAACCTCTTGCTAAAATTGCCATCAATGACAGCCACTGCCCTCCTTCCACTTGTCCACAAATCCACTCATTTTAACATCAGAGGCAATTAGGTTAGTCAACTATGATTTACCCTTGCTACATCCACGGTGACTATTCCCAAGCCTCTACTCCTTCATAGGCCCTGAAATGTGCTACAAATGATCTCTACAGAAATACGGGGACTCCAGTTGAAGGTGTTTCACAGTGATACAGCCTGACAAAAAGTATCAGTGATTTCTTCTAGTGCTTCTGTGCTTGCCTGAATTGGTGAAGGTAGATAATTTTGCATTGGTACAATATATTTTTAATTTAAATGTAAATGCACATGTGTGTGTATGTCTATCAGTTTGGTTTTCATGTAGGTTTTAGACTTGAAGATGGCAAATGTCTGACTTTGTCTTCATGAGCATTAGGATCAGACACATTTTGTGCACAAATGCAGTGTGTGTTGTTGCTCTCGGCAATCTGATTTCAGCTGGCTGAAAAAATAATATTTATTCCACACCCAAGAGTCAACAGATATCTTCCTTTAGCTCAAGGGACAATGGCTTGAGGTTTTAAAGCTTGTTATTTGTTTCAGGTTCAAAGAAATACATATTTCCTCACAACAACTTTTAACATTGACCCAAAATAAATATTCTTTCATCTGTGTTCTCAAAATTATAAACACTGCGTGTTAAAGATGCCTGTGTATCCATACATGCCTGAACTTTTCTCAAGAAACTCTATATGCTGTCATTAAAATAAGTTTATAAATTTTACTAACAAGTAATATATATTCCAGTGATAAGGTTTCCTGTATAAGAAAATTCCTAGTAAAGAAAATGTTTAGATAATAAAGTTAAAACAGTGTCACGTGGGTTAGAGTTGAAGTTGTTATGATACAATATACCTGCTTTTATTTTTATAAAAAAGTGGTGTGTTTGTTGGGTGGGTATTATAAAACCTATGGGTTTTTAATTGGTGCCTTCTTGGTTTTCAGATACTCTAGTTTTGCTAGATTTTTAACCTGGAATTGTACAGATACCAACCCCTCATATTAATCACCTTGATGTGGTTTTATTTTTTTGTAATGTAGATCAGTTTGTTATAAATGTACAGTTATATTTTGAACTGTAGAGCTATTCCTATGTACTGGAAAATCTCAAAACTGCACTTACATTCTTAGCATCATCTTAATCAAATATTTTTAGAGTGTCTGCACAGCTTACAAGAATGCTTTCAGCTTTCTGAATTCATGGGCATGGAGAACTTCAGGAAGATTAGGACCAAATGTTGGCTCCCTCATTTCCTTCTTGTGTCTGAAAAGGATTGGAAATTCAGTTTGTAACAGACACCGAGTTGTCAGCTTTAATAGTTACTGTGTAAGTTAGTGGTACTCTACAGCTGGTAATGGTTTATCTACCATGAAATGGCACTTAACTGCAAACAGCTGTACAGGAAATGACAGCCTACTGAAACAACCATTGTAAAATATTTTTGGCCAGTGAACTTCCAATTATAAGTGAAAATCTTATTTATTCTATATATTTTCTTTTTCTTTAGTGGCACTAGAGGTCCTATTTAGGATTTAATACACCACTCTTTTTAAGACCGTGGTCCTCAGCCTTTTCTGTATCAGTAACACTTGAGGGTACCCTCTACTCCCAGCCCCGACATGCCTGCAAATGCCTTCCCTCTGCACAGAGCCAGGTAGACTGAAATTCCCTCTCAGCTATTTGCCACCTCCTGGTTAAGGTTGTCCATGGTGCTCACTGAGAGTACCTACAGTGACAGAAAAATCCTTCTTCAGGAAAATTGGTAAAGATAAACAATGAGATATATGCCAAAGGCAGGAAAACAAATGAAAGCCCAGGGTGTATGAAATACAGTGAAATTTTCTGCCAGTCTCCATGATTAATCAGTGGTTACCCTCTCCTGGGGTGCTGGGCAGGACACTGCCCTTCTCCACTGCAGGCGAAGCAGTGGCATTGTTCACACTGTCCCTTCTGTTCCCTCTCAGGTATCACAAAATACGTTATAGTGAGTACAGGGTGTTGTAACGAGTTGGAGTGTACCAACTTTTCTGGTTCATCTCCAAGAAGGGTACAGCCTTACTGTATCCAGGTGTGCTTCTTTCAGGGCTGGGCCATTTTTAATTAACCCAGGGGTTTTTTATTAGAGGAACAAAGGTAATAAAAACCCCTTGAATGGTTGAAGACAATGAAGGGAAGAAGATTCAGTTTTCCAACCTAGGAGGAGGAGGAAGAGGAAGAGGAAGAAATTGCTGATTGTACATCCAGAAGAAAAGGAAGATCTTTCAAACTGTTGGGTCTCACACATTTTTTTTGACTAAACTGATCTCAGCATTTCTCTTTCTCTTTTGCTTTCTGTTGAAAAATATTTTACGAATGGACTCCCAGTAACTTCCTTTGCTATAAAACTGGTAAGAGACTCCAGAGTAATGGTTATTGGGTTATTTCTCAAATGGTTGACATCAGTCCTTCTTCAGAGGAGAACAGGGGGATGAAGTGCAGGGACAAGACTGAAGTTAGGAGACTTGAGCTCTGCTTTTGACTTTTGCTTTGACTTCTGTGATCTTGATAGACGGGTGTATTTTGGGGGTCCTAATTCATAGTCTCTAATGAAAGTGGTTCTAAAAGTAGTCCCATTAAATGAATAAAACCGAAAATATAATCATTTCTGTTCAGTATAGAATTTACCTGTACCTGTATTTAGCTACTTCTCTATACTAATAATACTCAAAGAGTTTAATGAGAGACTTTAATGATATTTATGAAATACTTTGTGATTCATCTATGAAATGCATTATTTATTATATAGAGGCTGGAAATAATTTCTTGCCCACCTGGATTTGCTCAGAAAATTATTTTTGTGGTCTGTGAAATCCACAGCTGTTTATTGTTTTCATGTGAAAAGCTACAGCTTTTGTTTTGTTTGTTTGTTTTTGACAGAATAATGGGCTCTTAAATGTTTCCTAAAAAGGTGAAAGCTACCAGTATAGACAAAGGTTTGCCTGTAACATATATGGACATATTTTACTTGAAGGCATAGGAAGATACTTTTTGGTAATATAGAGTACTTCTGTTAGAAGATTTTAAGTAAAGGTTTTATGGCCTTTAGCAGGATCTGTTACACGTGTTCTGTAAAATAATGTTCCTAACAGAGTGCAATGGTATTTGATGCAATTTCTTTCATGAGCCGTAGTGCAGAGGTAGCCCCCAGACTTTTAGAGCAAGAATTCACTGTCTCCTGTTCGCTTAAATGTTTACAAGCGGCAAGTGTATTTCAAAGTAAGTGCTTGTTAAAGGAGGAAAAATAAATGGATCATTTTAAGCAGTCACAGTAAGAATCACTATATTTTTATGGATATAATCTGTATCTCCGATAACTTGTACTCCTTTCAAAGAAGTTGCAAGTAGGTCCTCCAAAAACTGCACAAAATCAGAGTCCAGAGAGCTGTTGAGGGTGAGGAGAGGGATTAGGAGAGAGTGATTCAAGGGCAAACTTCCCTCTTCCTTATACCTGTGTATAAACCTTATCAATACAGGTTGAAAAGAATTTGTTTTTACAGGTAGCCAGTGGGTTTAAACATGAAAATACAGTCTTTCTCATTCTTTCAGAGCAATTAGAATAGTAAGTTTTTATGTTTGTCACAGCAAGTATTTACAGCAGCACTGCAGTTTGCATGGGGATCTGATCACTGTCTAAGGAACAGGCCTTGGTGAAAGAGTGGGCACAGAAATAGCATGGCACATACTTAATTTCTGGGATTTGATATCTTAACTTTGAACTTGAGCTGTATTATTTCAAAGTCTGTGGGCTGGGAGTATGGCTTCATCAGCCAGGCTGGAAGGGGGCTGTGATGAGTGCAGTGGGTTGTCCCAGCGAGGGAACTGGTGGAGACGTTTGCTCCTCACATTTGTAGAGACTTAGCGTTGTCCCCCAAAAATGAGGGGACATGTAACGCCTGTTTCAGAGGAGTAGTGGTGGAACATTTTTAGTTCCCCAATGATTTCTGTAAATCCTTTAAAGATGTTTGGACAGTTGCCATGGACACCCATGTTAAAATTTTTGTCCAGAATCAGAACAGAATGGGACCACAAGTTAGGAGAAGAACCTAGAAAGAAGGAGAAAAGCAAAAAGGGAAAGGACTTCAGTGTTGCCAAACAATTCACAATCTGGTACTGCCTGTCCCATGTATAAGTGAGATAAGAGAAATGAAATGAAAGTATAGCCTGTGTGAAAGTGGGGGGATCAAATACAAAATATTATGTCATGTGATACTTCAGAAAATCTCTGCAGTATTGCCTAGGAAACACACTGCCAGTTTGCAGTCAGCAGCCTACGCATCTCATGGCTCTGAGCAACAGTTAGCGTCTCAGGAAAGCCCCTGGGACCATCTGTAGCTGAAGCGTGTTTTACGTGTCACACAATCTCAGTCCCCAGAATAGGGCTTTTACACAGACTTGCTTTGGCAAGCATGGCAAGCCTGCAAAGCCCTTGTTTTGTTTTTTCGCTGCTTCCTCAGCACTCTCGGTTCAAACTTCTGCACCTTTCTTCCTGTCCTGTAGGTCAAGCGACTGCTGGCCAGGGTTAGTTCTTTCCGTCAAACTAGATCTTTTGATTCACCGTATGGGTTGTTAACTACTTTGTTACTAATCCCAAGAATTATAGGCTAGCTTTTATTTTTGTACATTCCTCCATGTGTTCTCCTAAAGAACTGATAAAACAAATGATTCTCTAGATTCCCTCTGTTGATCAGGTATATTGGTTTCCTTTCATGGGAGTCTGGAGGAGATGAAAACTGCCTTCAGTATGACTGCTTTGCAGTGCACGCCTACAGGCTGTTTCTCAAGATCATTCAGGACAGCTTCCAAACTTTCCCTTGGCATATTTTGACCAATATCATGTTTCCACAGCACTGATTTATTCAGTAATGTATATGGCAGATGCCATATGCTTTGAATTATTTCAGGAGTTAGTGTCTTCTGAACAAGCAGGGATTTCCCACATACCTTTACGTTTCTCAACAGCAATGCATAAGGTAAGACTGAAGGATAGACTACTTTGATTAGCCCCTGATTTTTAAATGTTGACTTAGAATGGTGGTAGATAAGAGAAGGGATTCCTTTAACTACTGTTCATGAAACACACCCTACATCAGGCTGCCCTGTGGGGCCCAGAGCATCTGTCGGCCCATTGCACTGGCACCTGCTTTCTGCGTATTCTGAGTTACATCACCTGTGGTGTTGGCCATAGATGCCAGGCTGACAAAGTGTTTCTTGGACAGATAAAGAAATTTGGAAGTCCCTGAGGCATTCCACCATCCACAGTCATTGGTGTGATTTCCTTCCATAGCAAGTAGGTGAGATGGTAGCTGCCGCTTGTCAGAACTGTTGTCAAGCGCAATGGAATGAATGTATTGGAACTGTGTCGCGCTCAATGGAGTGAGTGTATTGGAACCGAAGTTTTGTCTGAAGGTTAGCTCTGCATGGGAAATATTCATAAAGAGGATGTCTGGATATCCAATGTTAACAACAGAAACTGATGCTTTTTTTCTGTCTGCCTCTTTAGGTCTCCAAAAGGTGACGTCCACAGTGAAGGATATGTCTTGGAGGTAGAGTGCTGTTCCTCTGTAAACCAACTTTCAGACAAAAAGGAGATACCTGATTTTATTAAGAAAGTGAGTAAAAAAAAAAGGGGGGAAAAACCAAAACACAATATGCTTTTATTTGCACAGTAATTACTGCTTCTAGTTGTGTCAGTCTGACAATAGGAATATGTGTACATTTTGTGCTGTTGAAACCCTGCACTAGAATTTGGTGTTTTGTAATTTTAAGTATCTGAAGGGCAATTATACTTATTGAGAGAAACAAGTTTCATCATATTATTATGAAAAATGTGCCCTCTCACAGATGATACCAACTAAGTTACCACTGTAGAAGATGGTCATATAATGGTGTAAATGTTTTAAGTTGAAACAATACATGTAATTTCCATTTTTTGGTCAAAATACCCCGTTGGATAGTACTGTAGCTAAAAGGCTGGAATCCCCCAGATTATTTAAGTTTTGTTTCAGTATCACATGATGTTAGCAGTTAGAGAAGGTACTGGTAACCTAAATCCCTTTGTCATCCGGAATAGTGTTGCTTTCAGTAAACTTTTGTATGTACTGGGGAATTTGAAGAGACCCCTGCAATTCTTTATTTGTTGACTTCTTTTTAAAATTATTTTGATTCTACAATATTCCGCCAGACTGGAAATTACGAGGTTATGTCCATTTTAGTGAAGACAGATTTATTGTACATGTTTCAAATTTTGCAGCATCTGTTATGTCCTATTGCATGTTGTAAAAACTAGCATTAAATACTATATTTACTTAGCCACATGGTGTAAGAATAGTTTGAGTAGGCATACTCCCCTAGCTTTAATCCATATTGCAGTGGTAATAGTTAAGAAAATTTTGTAGAACAAATTTCAGCACAGGCTGTATGAGCTTGGTCAGGACTCAGCTTGACAGGCTACACTCATATTCAATCTCCTTTTTGCTATGAATTGTAAAAACTGGATTAAAAATAATGCAGCTATGACTATCTGATCATCGTCATCATATTCAGAGATATATAGATTTTGATATCAGAACAAACTGAAGTTTTCTGAGCGCTTAATAATATTCAAAAGTTTGAGTCCGAATTTTTCTTTAGATTTTATTGTGCTATTGTACTACTATTCTGATGCTATCTTGGATTATTTCAATATATTCGCACTTAGGCAAAACTGGTGTAGTTATTGTGTATCAGTTTCAACATGTTTGATTTTGTTCTTCAGTTCTTTGAGTCAGAGTAGAAATATAGGCTTATCTGTCACAACTGGTAGCAAAATTTTACATCATTGCAACAGAAAATATCTTTGCATTTGTAACTTCAGAAAGAGTATGGCTAACATGAAAACAAAATGACAATCCAGGAGTCATCTTATTTCCATAAATATCCAATTCTGAGACTCTTTAGAATGCTTTTCTAGACATGGAAATGTTTCTGTTGGTAGAAGCCATTTGATTATGGGGTTATGAAGATGCCTTTTGAAAGATAATAATTTAAATTTTAATAGCTAAAATGTATATTTACTGTTTCTCTGTAGGCTGAGTGTGTCGCTCGTCCTCAGATGTTATTTGATGTAGAAGAATTTGAAGTTCTTTGAAGCTGTTGCTGTCAAATGTGTGCTGTGTCACTGTCTATATCTGATTAAACACATTGTGAAAGTCTCAACACTTTTATGTAAATCTAGCTCAGGAAACAGGACTTGTTTGGGAGTAGGAATTAATAGTCACATTAACTAATTTGTCTGAGCAACAAAAATATCCATTGCTTTTAAGGGCATATAAAACAGATGTTTACAGACAAAATAAATGAAAAATAAAGGACATTCTTCAAAGAAAGTAGTAACAAAAAGCGTTGCAGACGGCAATTGCTTACTTTCAAAAAAAACCCAACCCTATAATTCTTCTCAAACTGTGGAATACAATTGAAGTTAATAGTGTGTTGTAATTGAACAGGCAAATCCTTGATCACAGAGTTTTTCATAGCAGAGGCTTGTAGCACAGGTTTACCATCTTACTGCATTGCAAATTACTATATTAAAAAAAAAGGTACCAAATAGAGTAGACATACTTTCAAAACAAAATAACAAGTCAAAATTTTATCCAACTTTGAATTTACTAGAAAAAATTCCTCTATCCTAAGAAAATTTTATTAATTTTATTATGCACTGCTGAGTGAGCATTGTTTACATGGAGTTTGAAGAAGGATGCAATTTTAGTAACTTCTTTCCTCAATTGACTTCTTGTGGCATACATTTCAATGCAATATTGAATATTAACTGCTTGCTCCTGGCAAACAGAAAACAATTTTGCAATGGCATACAGCATAGATAATATCTTTTTTCTTCTTCTATAACGCCATATAAATGTTTAAGAGTAATGAAGTAGAAACAAGGATGTTATTTCACCTGGAGAATGCTTCTGGCTCGCTGAAACAAAGTGCCTCAGTACAATGTTGACTATAAAACATTTAAGAAATGCCAAAGACTCTCTGGTCAAACCTGTGTTCTGTTGCTGAGATCCTTCTGCACTTCAGGACTCTGTCCCAATTCTCTCCTCTCTTCTGTATGTTTTTGCCACTACTGCGATTTCTGACCACAGTAAGACCCATGGAAGACAGGAGACACTTAAGTATTGGGGACATGATATTGCATAGGATACACTCTTCCCGTACCTTAAAATCACCAAGTTCTGTTTGTGGATCTAGTGTGGCTCAGCCTGTCCTAAAGAGCTCAAAGAGTCCCATGGTGTCTTTGTCATGTAATTCCTGGGCAATGAAAGAAGTAGCTTAACTGTTGTGTATGTACTTTACTGCTGTATTGGTATTAGCACTCCTGTCTTTAACTCTCAGGCAAAACAGAGATTAAAGATTTGCTCACCTGCTTTTTAATGAGCAAAGCTAACTTCTGAACTTCTGATCACTGTGGCTCAGATCATTCTGAAGTTGTTGCAAGTCAAGAGATGTTACTTCTAAGATACTGTGTTTTGTAACACTTTGACTTGTGTCTCATGTAAAATAGGGTAGCCTTTAATTACTTCCTTACTTGCTCGTTATTTCTGTGTATCCTGTTACCGTTTTTTTCATCTGAGAGTGTTCTCCTGAATCTGCTGAGACAAGTAAGGGAAGGAGAAGCTAGGCTGACTTCCCAAGAAAAGAGTTATTTTGGATACGCAGTCATATATGAATGCCAAATATGTTTCTCATGACCTTTGTTTTCCACATCAGAGTTACATGCTCTAGAAGAACTGTAACAGGCAGAAGGTTTTACTCCTATGTTCACATCTTTGCAGTGCTGGTAAAAGATCAGGAAATGGAGGATATTTCTGTACCATTTCTTCCCAGTTCTGACTTTTTAAAATTTAGGAAGCACATCTTTGTATCCTTGGTTGCCTGCTTAATCATGCCCTGTCAGAAGGAAATTCTTGCACGCTAAGTTTTTTTCAGTTTGACCCTATTGCAAGTTTCATATTTCTTGTCCCTGCGGACTGATTATCCTTCCCTGGGGAAGTATAATAAGCATGGAAAAGTGTGGTTTAAAAATGCTGCGGCTTAACTGAAATCCAAATGCAGGCGTCTTCCTTTTGTGTTTTTGACTAGACAAGGACCCCTCCCTGCTGGTCTGTCCTTACTTGACTCAGAAATGAGTCTGATTTCTTCCAACATACCTAAGGCCATACAGATGAATAATTGGGTTTGCATTTTCAGAAGTGGACCAGTCAGCTTGGAACACGACTGCCATCTTGAAACACCTATGTAATGCTTATCTTGCGATGAAATCTGATGTATGAGACAATGTTTGTCAAGTCTGCTCATTCCCTCTGTTCGTAGTCTTGGTGAAGTTCAGTAAGCATACAAATGCCATTGCGAGCACTAGCTCAAAAGCTGCCAGTAACATGTCACTGCCTTAAGTGGTCCTCTGAACAACTTTGGTAGTCCAAAGTACCCTAGAAATAATCTTGACTCCTGCAGATGTATAGTGACTTTGCCCGTAACTTTGGTGATATTTATTTTCTAGTAATAGCATTGCTGGGCCAAGGAAATGATGGTACCTCCCAGACTTAAGTGAGTGGGACCCCAGGGAGCAATACGCCAACAAAACACATTGCAAAGACACTGCCACCCATGTACTTATTCTAGAGTTGGCATGTGAAACAGTGACCACCAGTTCTCACTGGTACAGAAGCAAGTTGTGTAGGGAATTGGACTATTTTGAAAGAAAGGCCATACAATACTAACACTTGCATGAAGAACTCGCATCCTACATTGCTGAAAGGATCTGCCATATTTGAGCCCTTTTGCCAGTTTTATGGAATATATGGTATCAACTGTTATTTACTGGAATTTTTCTAAATGTCTTTTAAAAAAGAAAATGTTATCAGGAATAGAACTGGCATGAGGAATTAGTATGTTTCAAGTGTTAGTTTATGCACTGGAAGGTAATACACATTACTACCAACTAGTTTAAACTGTAGTTGAACTTAGTGTATTCCTGAAAGGCAAGACATGTCCTGGAGGGGTTCAGTCCTCCTGCCTGTTATCTGCCCTAGCTCCTTTGGAGGGAGTGGCAGGCAGGAGACTGGCTGAGTGGTTGGGTAAGGAACTGCTGCATGCCCACGGTGGATTTCTTGACTCTGTTGCTGCAGTCTTACAAGGATCTCTTCTGTGAAGTCTCTTGATTGCTCTGTTGGTGCCAGGGTTCCTTAGATGGTTATTGTAATCCTAAGCATTACTCTTTACTTTAGATATGTTGTAGCTGGCCTGCTCAGAAATTTCCTGCAGGGTATACAGTCAGAGCAGGTAGCAGTAAAGGATAGAAGAGGGGAAAAATTGAGTCTTTAATATTGCTCAGAGGATCATTCTTCAAATGACTAAGCAGTTCAAATTTACTTCTGTGGCTAGAAAATGACCCCTCTAGAGTACTGTTTATTACCTAGGATTACTTATGTAGATGTGATCTCAACCTCTTCTAAAACCATTTCCATCCTTAAAACAAACCCCCAAAATCCCACCCCAAAACCTTCACCCTCCAGGGTATTTACAAAAGAACAATACAACATTTATTTCTTTAGCACATTGTAATGAAAACCGTTGCTGGGCACTTAGCTGACTGCTTTGTTTTCTGCATGTTTTCAGTGCAAACAGAGCCCCTATTTTATTTTTAAGTATTTGGATCTTAAAAGTAGATACAGTTGTGAAGCAGAAATTGAAACTCAACATCAATGGTTCAGCTGTTTGTGATCTGCTGTGATAATATTTATTAAAGTGCATTTTGTTAACATTTTGTAAGTGTATATATAACAAGAGATGGTAAAAAGAGCGTATGCTATGTTTTAAACAGCCTGGTGTGAAGGGAAACATCTGTTCCTGGTTAAGCTTCTTTCAACTTGTGTTCTTTTGACTAAGCCCTGTAAGAGTGGTGTTGATATATATCTTCCATGAACATTGCAAAACTATTTTCAGGACTCTCCCAGGAGCCTGGTTGTGCTTTTATAATCCTTTGCCCCCAGCAGCTTTCAGAGTCATCCTCTTGACCAAGATAAAAATAGATGTTATAAAGTACGTAGTTGATGTTTTAAATGATCCCAATTCTGTCTGGTGGGAAAAAAAACTTTTTTTTAATAACAATAAATACGATAATTTTTTATACTGTGCTAAAATAAAATATGGGCAAATTGTTCAAATTGTAATTTTGGCTACAAGTAACAGATGGCTTGATGAAACAATGTGATTTTAAAGAAACACTCTTTGGTTTTTATAAAGATAAAAGAAAGTGTTCCCTGCAAATTAAATGTAAAGTCTGTAAGTTTGAGACTGAATTCTTAATTATTAAAATATTCCTGTTGCCCTGAACCTTTTGGGTTTTTGTTTTCACTGCTTAGGACAGAGATGGATTAATCCAGTGTCCCAGTTTTGAATCACGTTAGTGCTAGTTGATCACAAAAAAGTGACTGTTTTCTGATGTTCTGCAAAGAACACTGAATTGTGTTGATCCAGCTAAAATGGTTGTTAGATACAACACTCAACCATCCATCTCTATAAATCTTTATTTTCCCCTTGCTTATGTTCACCCATTAGTGTAGGAGTTTCTCTCAAAAGATTCATGCACAAGACATGGTCTGCATTTTGAAAATTGCCTCTTCTCTAGAGCAAGCACTTGGGACAGAGTTTCTACAGCCTTTTTTTGACAGTGTATATCAAGTATTTGGGTTGAGTGAGCATAATGGGCTGCTCCGTAGCAGGTCTAAAACAATTTTTAGGGAATAAAATGATGTGGTTAAATTCAGGATTTCTTTTCAGAATTTAGGGCAAGGATGGGAGGATGCAGTTACATTACATGGCTTTTGAGCAGGTACCGCAGTCACTGGACCAGCGTGGCCTACGTCCAACGATGTTCACCCTTTACCAGCTCTGTGAAGGAACAGATGCTAAAATAATAATTTGAGCAGAATCATAGCACTCAAGACCACAGAGGATGAGACAGTGTGGTTTCAAGAACCGTCATCTAGTGAGATATGCTGAAAGGAGCAAATGTTTAGTATGGTTATATTGTTCTTAGGAATGAATGTACAGCTAACACAAGCTGAAGAGGAATTTCAAGTTGTTACTCTCATCCCTGTCTTGGCTCCAGTAGCAGGAGACATACATCTTGCTGTAACTTAGTATCTGTTGGCAGCACTGTCTTAAGAGCCTATCTTCTGTTTTATTCAGCATAGCACTTAAGTTGCAGTAGCTACTTGCTTCACTACATTTCTCCTTGTTCTGTTTGTAGCTTTCAGTTCCCTTTGGCAGAGGCTACTACCAATCAGCGTGTTGTAAAACTGCAAGGCTTGCTTTCTTTTCCCTGTTCAGTACCTTGTTATGCTCTACCACAAATGCAATGAGAGCTTAAAGTGTCAAGTTAATGGTTCTGTTGAATGGGCTGTTAACTGCAAAGTTGGAAAGGCAGCATACATCTTATTTCTTCAAGAAACTGGTTAGTTTTTAGCTTTTAGGTTGGTTTTTGGACTCTATTATCTCCTCTTGGATCTGTCAACTTTGTTCTAATAGTCTTATCTAAAGTTCCCGAATGGTAAAATTCTGGTCGAGGTTTTCATTGGAAGTATCAATATAAACACTGTCAAAAGCACTGTTTAAAGGATGAGTCTTTGGTTTGGGATTATGGTAACATTTTTCAAGGCATCCCTCCAGTGTTTTATCCCTGATGACCTATTTTGATGTAACTGACAATGAAAATACTTGGTAATTTGAAAGCCTGAATGCAGACTGGGATTTGACTTTCTAAAAGCTATGTTTATGTTTACTTGTGTTTATATGAACATGAACTATCTATCTCAGATTCAGAACTGGTGAGTGTAAACTGGAAAAGGTTAAAAATGCATGGGAAGCACAAGCTTAATTGACAGAGCATCCTAGTCAGAAAGGGTGCGTGGTTTGGAAATCTGCAAGTAATGAAACAGAGTTTCAGAGTGACAGGATGGAGAAATGATTAGCAGTTGCTGCTTTGCTGTTGGATTAGTAGAATTATCTTTTTCTGTAACGTAGTATTAGAGAGGCAAAAATGCCAAAGTCACAAAAGTTTTGAGTTGCTTAGAAAGAACTAAACCCCTCCTTCAGAACAGTAGCTAACCTTAGTTGGTTTTAAAATAAGCAGTAAACTCTGGATGACTGTTGCTGTCTTCTCAGGAAGGAGCATGTGAGACCTACAGAAAGTATCAGAGGAAAATTAAAAGCCTGTCTTAATTTTAAACATCTGTTTTCAGAAATGAACAAATTAGAAGGGGGATGTGCAGTATTTGTGATGAAACATGTGCTACTAAATATTAATGAAGGAGGACATAGTTGGAAGAATGTAGTCTTGAACATCCTTTTCCAGTTCCAACTCGTGGCATGCAGTACATAGCGTTCTCCTCAAACCACAAGATCATGTTCTTTGCATGAAGATCCCTGGTGCTATGTCTGTTGTCCAAGGAGATTTGCTTGAATCCTAAAAAGAAGGTAGAAGAATACAGTGATCTTGTTTCTGGTGCACATCATGAGATCTAATGCCTCTAACATTGTTTTTTTAAAAACAACCAAATAGACAGACAGACAAGCATTTCTTTTATTGGCTAAGACAGTTTATGCTTGGTTTAAATAGATAGCTCTGAGCAAAATTAACCAGCTATTGTTTCAAAGGCCATCTGTTTGGCCATCAGTAGGATTAAGTAGCAGTCTTTCCCTTAGTTCACTGCAGAGCTAACTAAATGCATCTGACCATTGGAAAATCAGTTCATTGCTCCTAGAGAATGTTGTCCTTTCTCCAAGCACATTTTTGCTATGTGTGCTCTTCGTAAATTGTTTCTGTTGTCTGTTTTTATATTAGCAGCAGTCCCCTTTACTGTGTTGCTATGACATTCTTTCAGTACATTGTTATATCATGAGCCATATAGCAAACCTGTTAATGAAATGTTCAGTCCTAATGCCTAGGTTTTGAAGGTGTTTTTTTCTAGATCTTCAGGAAGTGTAAGCCTTGAGACCATTTAGGACTGCTATAAACTGGAGTGCCCTGATGACATTAGTAAAACTGCTTTTCCTCTGGATGCATCCCAAAAATGTCCAGCTCCTGGTCTATAAGAGTTAAGACAAATTACTAACACTTGTCTTATTAAATAATTTCTTTGAAAATCCTTATCCAAGAGAGAGATCCTCTTTATTAAATTGCTGTGCATTATTTCCCATGTTTATTGATGTGGGTGGAATACTGTCCTCAGCTTGTGGGAAGTGTTTGATTTGCTGTGTGCCATCCCATGGGAGAAATGTACAGAATCTCCCTGTAAGCAATTACCGAAGCTGACAAAAATGTATGATTCTGTTCAGCATGGGATCTATATCCCTGAGCTTCTGTATTTATAAGTAGTACCATCATGCTCGCTATGAATAGGAGATTATTACAGAGCTGATAATGCAACAAGAAGTGCAGAATCACAAACAATATGTGGACTGTACAATGAACTTGCCAAGTGTCTTTATTCTAAATAGATTTGAAAAGAAAACCTGTATGTGGCTGTTCAAAATGAGCTTTCAACCTAGAATCTCTGCACTTCTTTCATGGCTGTGGGGCCTATAGTTTAAAAACAAGGAGTTTCCAGAAAAGGGGATTTCATCGTTGAGCCATACTGTTGCCAGGTGTGGTTTTACAGATCTTTAAATTAGACTGTCAGCCATTTCCTAATTAGCCTTCAAGAGAACCAGAAGTATTTAAAAAGATGGGACATAAATTTGCTACATCAACATAATGTTTAGTGACACTGCTTTGTGCTGCTGCTGATTCCTTTTTTCCAAATGCAGTATAAAAATAGCGGTTGGTTGGTTCTGAAATAAACAATAACACTTCACAAATGATAAGAATATTAAGTGCCCTGGCTAAAATTCAATTAAGGTAGTGACATTGGGGCTGGACATGGTGCTTGTTCCTATTTCTGCTAGAGTTAGTGGGAGACTTGATATTTATTTCACAGATAGCAAAGGCTAAATCTGTCATTTTTTCCCCTAAGGGAAAATGCCAGGTTTCTAATCAGGGAAATTATAGGAATGACATTAAATTCTTTAACTGCCTTGGCCCTCTGTACACATGAAATTTCAGCCCTTCTTTAAGCAGGTTCTGTTTTTAAACTGGTGTAAATCCAATTTGTTGCAAGCCAGTTATAAATGCACTTCGATGTACCCATTTGGGGGGTTATCCAGATTGAAAGAAATGAGTTAAGTTCTGCTTCTGTTGTTGAACAATAACGTCTTCTGTGATGGAGACCTGTTCTTGTATTTGTGGTTAATATCATCCAAGCAGCACTTTATGAGGCAATAAAAATGTTTCTGTTCCTAGCTGGGAAAAGAACCAAAGAATTTTTTTTTTATTTTAAATTTTGTTGGAATTTCCCTTTTAAAAATTCCCTAAGATGTAAAGAGGAAGTGTGTAGCATATTTAAAATACAGAAAAGGTCAGTAAAACAACTGAAATTATTATGGATCACCTAATGTAAGGGCATTTTTAATCTAGCTTTTTTTCTGATGTGGTAAGTGGTGGAGATACAGTTGTTCTGCTTTTTATGCTTTTTCCTCTCATTTAGTCATACAACGTAGTATGACAAGGACCTTTGTTAGTACTCTTTATTAGTACTCTAAACTGACACATAAAGACAAGTAATTGTAGTATTTATCTGATCTGGAATATGTTCTGGGTGACCCTGTCAGAGTAGCATCATGTTCTTCCAATTCAGTTCAGCTTTACCCCTGCTTTCTCCCAGGCGTTGCCCTCTTACTGATTCCCAATACCGGATCTGCTAAGATATTTTCCCAAAAGGCTGGAACAGACACATCCGTCTGTGTGTACCAGCGCAGGATGCCTTGAAGGGTCCAAAAACCACAGGTGGCTGGTAGAAACAGCCCTTCTGTCCTGTGTAGCTCCTGGGCACAACCTGTCCAGGTACCAAGGTTTGGGCTTGTTTAAGTCTGGGTTTTTCTTATTATAATTCAAATATTCAATATTTCAAATACAGCAAACAGGAAATGTGAATGTATATTGGGTGGCATAATTCATTCTGGATGTGAAGGCAACTAAAATTTTCTACTATTTAAGCTCTCAACAGGATGCTGAAAAATCAAATTGCCTTTGTTTTGTAGTTTGAAGATGTTCATACTTTATTTATGATGAGAGCTAGCCCCTTCATGGTTTTGTGAAAAGTTGGAAGGAAAGACTTGTTTGTGTCTGCTGATATCACTTCGCTGTTCTGCAGCTTACATTGCACTGTTAATGTAACATTTCCTGCTAAATTGGCTTTATTGAAAATAATGACATGCTTGGTTCTCCTTTATGTAATTGGGAAAATTTGAAATACAGGTTTAAATAAGATTTTTTTATGCTGTATGCTACCGATTAACTTGTTGGGAAAGGGCCTTGAAGATACAGTCTCTTTTTCCAGTCTTTCTGCTAAACTGTTAGGCTAACATGGCTTAGACTATCATTCAGTCCTTAGTTCCTCCTCTTTCCATTCTGAGAACAAGAGCCTCAGAACAAAAACCTCAGGATCAGGTATTTCTTAGAACAAACACATTTTTTCTGAGTGAGCCAAGACTGTAAAACATAGCTACATTAGCTGTGAAAGCTGTCCTCATCCAAATCACAGTGTGGGAGAGTCTGGTATAGATTGACAAGCAGTCTTTAGTGACCAGGACCATGTATGTACTATCCTCAAACTCTTTAACAGTTGCATACTAGTTAAATTTCTATAATTAGCTGCCCTGCAACCTACTAAACAAATATAGTGGTGTGTCTGTAGATTAGTGATAAGAGATGAACTGAATTTGTAACTCTATCGTTGACTGTATAAAAAAATATTTGTAAAGTTAAAACAGGGGGTCAGGTCCATTAAGCATGTTATGAATGCATCTATCATTGACATTCGCTTAAACCTTTCTGAGCAAGCTAATTACATGCTAACTTTCTTTGTAGAGAGATACTCATTTGATCAGGATACTGCTAGTAGTATTTTTATTTGGAGGTTGTTGTCCTCTTTAGCAATGATCTTTAGTTAAGTCAGCATCCCATGTTTGCCAGGCTAAACACCTGTGAAGACCATTGCTTTGTTTCCTGGAGACCTCTGTTTAAGTTCCTGTGATCACAAAATCAAGAGTTAATTTAACATGGAAAATATAATAGTGGTTTGAAAGAGGAAGTTCTTGTTGTTGATCAGGTATCATCTGTAGGTTTGTGTGTTCAGAACAGTAACATGTTACCAGGAAGTAGATGATTCATTTAAAGAAAAATAAGTTCTGGGTAGGAAAGATGCAGAAGTGAGCTTCCTCTTAAATTGAGAAAAAAAAAAAAAAAAAGCCTGAACTGTTTCATGTAAGTTCATACTAAATTGAGCCTCGGAGAATTATTAAGACACTTTAACTCTCTGGAATTACATGGTATGCAGAGAAAGTGAAATTATTTCTCCATTCTCAAGGAATTTCGTTTTGAAATATTTATGTGTGTTTAGAGTTTATATTATATGAAGAGTATACATTCTTTCAGTGGGTGATTTTGATAAATGAATCAGCAGACACTCGTATGTTTTCATAGAAGTCTGGCTCTCACTGCAGCTTCTCCTGGTTTTGAGGGGTGTGAGGCTGGTGACTCGAATGGATGGTGCATCTGTAGTGCTGAGTCTGCCTAAAAGAGATTTCTCTTTCTGATTCGCCTCAAACCTTCCTTAGTTAATTCTGGCTTTATCTAATTGTCATTAATACTAGCCCAATGCTTTTTTCTTATGATCTTTTGTGATTTGATTCCTTCATTTTCCTCCTTTACCTAAAGTGTAAAGGATTAATAATAGTGCCCCTTAGTTTCCATTTTTCTTCTTCTTAGCTCATCTCACAATGCCTTCTTCTATTCCGAGTTCTGTACCTTCCCAAAAGTGATATATTAAAATAGCTTTTTTATTATGTGAAAGTTTGCCATTTGTGTCTCAATCCAAAATAAGACAAACAACAACTGTTGTTATAATGGTGCATATAACAGAGAATTAATAACCTTTTCCTTGCATAAGTATCATAATCACACATGTAATACAGCAGAAGATGTAATACTAAGTCCCTGGATTCATAAGGTTGATACTATAAGTTTTTGTGAGTAATACCACTTCTGGTAATTTAGCATAAATGAACTTTTCAAACAGATACTTTATCCCTTGTGAAGAAATATGTAAGCATTTTCTCTCTCTCTTTTTTCCCTTTTTTCTTTTTTTTCTGCACTTCCACATAATTTCAGACAATTTAGGGAACTTTCCATCCTGCTTCTCTAGAATGTAACTTTTTATGTAAATGTAACATGACAATTTCTCGTGGTAGTGGACAAAAGTAGCAAAATGACATGCTAGCTGCCTTGAAGGGTGTTATTTTCTGCATTTCTATTTAGCTAAGACAGCTTGACAGTTAAAAATCTAATCTTCTTCGACTTGTAGATTCAAGATGCTGCAAGTCAAGGCTTGAAATTTGTTGGAATTATACCTCAGTACCATTCCCAAAAGAACTGTCTTGTCAACGCCTCCCTGACACCCGCCAGTAACAACTCTGTGCAATCAAGAGATAATAAAAATGTTTCAAATTACCCTGAGGATCATGCTTCACTGGATGGCGAAATTAATGGATGTAATACTCCAGCACCGAGTGAAGAAAGTGCTGACCAATGTGCCACATCCAGGGAGGGCTGGAGAGGTGAAGGACAGGCTACTGAAGAGCTGAACCTCAAGTCTGCGAAGGGGAATGAAGAACAGTTTCAACATGCGAACCCAAGTGTAAGAGAAGCGGCAGACAAACCAAATGGACTTGCAGAGAATGAAACACCAGCACAATGCTTAAAACCACTTACTGGCAGTAAGTATTGTAGTGACCTTTCATACATAAAAGCCAAGTTAAAATTGCCTCAATTATGTTCCCAGCTTCTTTGAGGGGTGGGGATGCAGGGAGGACCTTACCACTGTAATAGTGAAGAAAAGGTGCACCAAATGAGCCACTTAACCTGATTTCAACATGGTTACACAGTTCACAGTGATTGAGCTAAGTCAGATGTCAAATGAAGAGGTGATATAAGCGGGTGCAATTTTATTATGGCCCATTTGTATGCCTGAGTGTAAAGACTTATTTTTGTCAGTTCAGCTGAATTGGTTCTTTTCTGTATTTGTTGTGATACCCTGAGAGCTCTTGATCTTTGTATCCATTTTGTCCGTTTGAATAAAAAGCCCTGCTAATCTGCCTGACAAGGTTTTGCAGCAATAGAAGGAATAAGTCACAAAGCCTTATCACAGTTAGCCCCTTTGTAGCAGGTGAACAGATAGCTGAAATTAAACCACATCAGGAACAGCAAGAATATATGTGATCTGGACTCTGAAGTCTCCTAGTATCCTATAGTCAGGCTGGGGTCAATGGTACAGTCGGAATCGTAATTACTGGAAAGCAGCAGTTATTTTGTTAATGGCTCAGGTCCTCTTGGTAATGATGCTCCTAATAATTTGCCTTCCAATTCTCATATTTTTGTAAGATTATTCTTCATATGCCAATTTTCTGTCTTTCATTTCTTTGACATACTTCTCCTCAGGTGTGCTTTCCACTTTTAAATGTCGTTTTATGCTATCATAAAACACAAGTCTCAGATGAGGTCTCAAAATACCCTCCTTAAGGTGTTTGTTGCTCAGAGGTTACTTCAGTAGTAGGAATTGTAATTCAAAATAGGATGTAGACCAGAGTAATTTAGAAAAGGAAAAATCGTCAGAAAAAAATATTCTTGCCCCATTTCCAGTTTAAACCTCAAAATATTTTTCTTTCCTATATTTGCTTAAATCCTAGAAAACAGTGTTTACACTCATTTTTCTTACCACTTTGCTTACTTTCCTTACAAGCTACAAATCTATGTAAGGAAATTCCATCTCCATTCCTTTCACCTGGTACTGTCCTTGACTTTAATTTATCCTTATTCTTTGTCTTACATAGATTCAGTCAAACAATCCTACCCCTTTGGGGATTTTGTATGTAGGACTGAAAATGACTTTGCATTGTACCCTCTTTGGACTATTGTCTTGGTTTCCGTTGCATTTTGGTGTAATTAGCTTTTTGCCATCAGATTTGGATCACACTCTAGCAACCTTTCACCATACTTTCTTCAGTTTTTGTTGGGCAAAGAAGCAGCCAGATTTGGTCAAAGCATAGCTATTATTTGAATAATTTGTTCTGGTTTACAGTAGAATCTTACGCATTATAAAACCTCTCAGTTTTGCAGTTCTAGATTAGTTATCTCCAAGTCTAATCAGACCAGTTCTTTCTCTTTTCATATACACTGTCTTTAAGAGAGTTAACTAGCAAGTTTTATCATCTTTTTCATGCTATTCTTCTCCATACTGAACAGTGGAAATCTTTTGCTACAAGTAACCATGTTCTTGGTATTTCTGTGTAATGTGAAGCTGATCACCTCCAATCTTCCCAACTTCCATCTGTAACACCCCAGGATTTTATTACAGCTGCTGATTTGCCAGATAAGAGGTTTTATTTTTAAAAAGCCTTTAGTTTCCTTATTTATCTTTCGTTCTCTGAATGCTTTTTGGCTTTTTTTATTTCTTACAATTTTTTTTAATTGGTGAGTTATGCAAATACTTTCCAAGACTGAAGGTCTGAGAAGGCAGTTTTATGTGACAGTTCACCTATAGTAGGATTTTTCCCAAATCTATTGTCTGTACAACATTGCTGATTTCTTTATTACTCTTGTATGAATTTTTGTTATTATAGCACTCCTTTTTCCTCCTACGGAAAATGTATTTCAGTCTTTGGCACCAGTTCTCCATCCTTCCTTGGAACATGAAGACAGAAAGCATCAGGTGGTTGGGTTTTTTTTTTCAGTTAGCCTACTTATTCCATAGGAAGGTACCACTCTTGAACTCCTTCTTACTTATATAAAACTTCAGGAAAAAAATATGTTCTTACTGTTTGTGGAATCTTAATTTTGTTCTTTATTTTAGGTTTTATACTATTCAAGTGTTATTTTTATGCTTCTTCATTTTTTTTCTGAATATTTTGTAGTGCTCATTCCCCTTCCCTTTTATTAAAGGGCTCTTCAAAGCAGTGTTGAAAATTATTTGCCTGTGAACAAGGCACAGGTATTCCAATGGTACATCCAAAAGTGCTGTGTTACCTAGAACCAAACTGAAGGTATTTTTGTCCATGCTTTGAGCGGTCAGGATTGCTCATGAAAACTGTTGTCAACAGTGACTTGAACAGTGGTTAGGAATGGTGTACTATACACTCAATAATGGTGACAAACCAAGTCAACCACTGAAAGACTCCCACACACTTTAAATGCATGTTGTCAACAGACCAGTGTCAAATCCAAATTATCATCTCCCTATGGTTTTCCAGTTCCATGATTTGCTATTGTTAATTAATATAATGTCATCATATACACCAAAAAGATCTCAGTTTCCAACATGAGTCTATTTTGGGGGTCAGAATCAAAACGATCATAGAAGTTTTCTGTGTATGCTCTTCTGAGTTAAGATTATCATACTTCTTTCTAAACAAGTGGTAAACAACAAGAGGATTCAGGTTAACAGTTTATTCCTTTCTACTCTATTTGAATCATGGTTCATGTCTTGAGATCATTAGGTCTCTTTTTCATGTTTGGTTGTATCATGAGCTTCCTGTTCTCCAAGTGCTGCCAGCCTGTCTCTGAGCATCTCCCTCCTAATATTTTTTTCAATTTACACACTACTTCTTGCTCAGTGACGTTTGTTAGAGAGCAACCTTAACATTTCTCGTGACATCTCCTTCTTTACTTTAATACTTGAGATTGGAATATAATAACTTGGAATCAAGAGGAGCTTACTGAATGAATGAATTTCATATAATGTCTTTACCTTTTATATTAATTTATTTGGGGAGAATTTTTGGCATTTGGAGGTCAATAGAAATTTTACCATTGATTTCCATGTCCATTAAGAAGTAAAGTATTAATGTCCAAACATTTTTTATTGGTAATTCTATTGATGGTTGTACCCTTCTGAGAATTTGGAAGGTCTATCTGCACTTAAACTTGCTTCCAATTTTAGGGCTGTGAAAGCTCAGCTTTGCTGTCAACAATTACTTTCTTGTGATGGTAAGCCTACATTAACTGCTCCTATGATATAGTAGAGGAGATATGGAGCAGAGTCTAGAAAATGTTCTTATTTGTAAGACCCTTCACAATTCCACTTTTAAAATTCATGTACTGTTGTGTTAATGTCTCACCTTGGCTCAGACCCAGAGTAAATCAACTAACCAGCTAGCATAGTCTCTACAGTAATGCTTCATTGCTTTTTCTTCAGATGAGACTACTATTTGGCTGGTTCTATGCCATTGTATTATCAAAACCAAGTTATTTAATACTTTAGTTTAATGGCCATGATCTATGGAATGCAGTTTCTCCTAAATTTGCAGTCAGATTTTGTATTTGCACTGTCCTCAGTGTCACAGTTCTTTTAACAATTCATTCAGTAGAAAAATAAAGGTACTCTGTGCATTAATTTTTAGTGATTTTTTGACTGCTGCAGTACTTAAAGCAGTTTGTGGAGCATGTTTTCCTATCGTAGTTTACACTGTTAACTCCAGTAAGGGGGTTGTCCATTAGTACTCAGGTATTACTGTCTTTAAATGTTTTATTATTAACAGTGAATCCACAATTAGTAACAAATACCATAACAGCAATCAAAATATCGTATTGGGTTTTGGGACCCTACTGCGTTGGACACTGCAGAAATGTATTAAAGAGATAACTACATCCCAAAGTATATTTTGCAGTTGCACAATGAAATCAGGCAAGGGCAAACAGTGGTTTATACATTGTTTTAGCTGAAATATCATGAAATGGTTGTTGCATTACTCCATTTTTTTACTTTTTGGTAGAAGCAGAGATCTTCGCTCTCTTCAACAAGCCAAAAACCCCACAAAGATGCAGTCGGTATTATACAGTGACTATCCCTATGAGGATCTCCAGGAATGGGCAGACTGTCAGCAGCTTAGAAGCAAATTGGCTGGAGCACATGACAGATCACTTCAGGAAAGGAGGCTCATTGGTAAATGCCATCTTCGGCCTTGGAATGGTAAATGGTATGGAAATTACAGAAAGCATTATGCTGTGATTATTTTCCTTTCTCCTCTAATAGAGGTCATTATCTTTGAAGAGAAGACATTTGGGAGGTGCTTTAATATATGCTTGGGGCAGATTTGGTTTAGATCAGCCTATTTCAGTGAAATGGAATGAAAGCACAGGAAATATTTTGGCATTTGAATAAGGAAAACAGATTATGTATTGTATTTTATAAACATACTAGAGATGATCCTGAAATTGCAGAAATATACAGAGTTAATAAACAGTACCAAGTAAAATGAATTAAACTATTAAGATTGTAAAGCAGATGACATAAATGGAACAGTGGCTTTCTTCTTAGCTGTCCGGACACAAACCGCATCTGGGTCTGATTGCAGGTCAGTGTAAGGACCCTCCAGTTTCATCTGGCCAACATGTAGTCAGTTACTCCCAGTTCTTGCAGAGACCCTTTCCACCTTGATGGCACAATGTTGTACAAAATGGTCTTCTATGTTTGTTCTATCCTAGCTAGTGTGTTCATACAAATGCTGGATAAACGTTGGTCTTAAATTGAGAAGAATAAAACACAGATTTTTGCACGTTGTGAAAATGTGGCACTGATAAATAACTGTAGCCAGCCGTGACCACCATGGCTTTGAAGACAAGCCTGCTGCACAAATAAAGGCTTTGGTGCATAGTAGGGGTCTGAGAGACATAACCAAGGGATTATGAGAACAATCCAAGGGAAGTACTTGAACATAAAAATGTTGAAGTTACAGCCAGATGAATTTTACTGGAAAATTATGTGACTAGTATACTTTATGGTTAAAGTGCTTATGGCTGAATCTTTCACCTAATTTTGGTTTGTTTTGCATTCTTCAGAAGGAATGCGGTAACCCATAGATTGGGCACTGCTACTGAGATCAGTGGGTTTGTGCCTCAAAATTATAGGGGAACTGCTTCCAGAGCATCCTCTTCCCATTTTGCTGCTGTTCAGATTTCCAGGACCCATGATAAAACACAGTAATATGAGTTGGTTCTGGTAAAAGTCAATCAGGAAATTAACAGGCAATCCTAATTTTTCATTTTGCAAGAAAGTAGCAAAAAAGGAAGGTCTAAAGTTCAGCTGATGGAATGCTTTCACACAACTTCCTGGAAGCCTTGTAATTGCTAGTTAACTTGCTTAAAAACAAATGGTCATTTACTTTATGTGTATAAATTAGAATTCATAGAGGCAAACCTAATTGGCTCTATCAGGCTCAGTGTTTTCTTTAATAAAAACTGCTTATCAGTGCACTATAAAATGCTTTAAACCCAGCATTTTTTCTGTTATTTAAACTTCCAAAGTTCATTTACATAACAGAGGCCTGGGGGAAGTTCATGTACTTGAATACCAGAGTGAGGAGTACTGGATAACTGCCTGCAGACATAGATAAAGTAGGTTTGAATGATGACATTAAAGTTTCAATGCAAAGAGGACAACAAATTATGTAAAAGTGGACAGATTCAGGATTACGTTAGATTAGAGATTGAAGATGAACAGTTAATAAACATTTTTATTAACATTATACAGTTACAGGAAGAACAGGTTTAGAAGTCAAAAGCACAGAGTTAAGGTTTCTAGAAGTATATTAATTAGAACAGTTACATTAAAACACTATGAACATGCCCATGCTATTAGAAGAACATTTGCTAAGAACATCTGTAAGTTGCTATCAGTTGCAGTTAAGTGTTTATGATTTAGATCCTAAAATTTTCCTATGCTGCAGAGAAATGGAACAGCTTTTTCACTCATATGCCAGCCAGTATGAAACAACTCAGGGTAGGGAGGAGGGAGGAAAGAGGGGGCGGAGGGCTTCTCAGCTCTTTACTTTTTTCTAGCCTTTTATGGCAGCCTGTCCAGCTCTTCATAGCTGGTCTCCTTATTCACTGATTAATCCTCTTCCAAATTCAGGTAATATTAGCATACTTTCTTTAATTGGTTATATCACATTTCTTTGTTCTGGGGGCTGTTTTTCTCTTTTGCTTAAAGTACGAATTCATTATTTTGCTTATTAGACTTAAAAGCAGGGTCATTATCATCTTCTTTTCCCCCTTGTCCTTGGAATGCCCAACGAAGTGAAGATTTCCAGATTGTCAGTAGTCATAAATCTGTTCCTTCCTTCTGCCAACAGTATAATAATTAGTCTTTAAAAGAGTTTTAGAGTTCACTGATAACAATTGTTTCTTTTTGTTTTTTTTTGTACCAGATAATTATAAACAGAAATATAACACAATTGCAAATTACCATATGTACACCACGCAGCGTTACACCATATATTAAATGTATTCAGATTTTGCTAGTAAGTTAGAAACAGCAGCTTGCTTGGTCCTTAAATGTTCTCATGTTGACAAACAACAGTTATGTGAATTTGGAGTTCAGTTACTTGCTGGTGTTTTTCATCCAACTCATGTCATTGCTAATTGTGCCTGTAGTCCCAGGTGTAAACTGATCCTGCCTAGTGATCTAAAGTGATCATAGGACTTCACCCTTGCCCTCTTCTAGTGAGAAGTGGAGCCGGTAGCAGCAAGCTACATATTAATACCATTGCAAATGGGAAGGTTGTAACAGGTGGGATCTCCTCCTTTCCTATAACAGCAAGTCTCCAATCAGCAGTGTGAGAAGGTGAGAGTGACAAGGGAGGAAGAGTCAAAGCTAAGATTATATTTTGATGCCTTAACAGAGTAATCACAAGCCTGCTGTCTTTAGCTGTTTTGAACTGCAGGTCTTTAAATGCCTGGCATTCTTGTATTTGTTTCACCATTCTGTGTGTGGATTTCCTGCCTTTCAAACTTAGAAAAAGCCAGCCAACCAACCAGAAAACATTGGCAATACTTAAAGACAAGGCAAATGAAACAAAATGTGAGTTGCTTGGAAGAGGAAAGTAGGCAGGTTTTTAGAGGGTCAGATTGATTGTCTGTGTTATATTCGCACTGCCTCCAACAAAGATGAACCAGATTTGGCCAATTACAGTCACCTTATCCACTGCATTGGCTGGGATTTTTATCATCCATATGGAATTATTTTCTCTGTGTGTACTGAAGGTGAAAAGAGTCAGGAGGAGGGAGGAATATAAATATGAAGCAAAGGCCAAAATTCAAGTCACATGCCACATAAAGCCACAGATGGCTAGTTTTCCTCATTGAGAGCAACAGCAGCCTAAAGGTTAGTTTCCTAGATAAGGGGCATTTGTAGTTCAAAGACAATGAGGGGAAGATTGTTGCCCACTAGGAAAGCTGTCATGGTAAAGTAAGAAATCTTTTCCGATATACTTCTTGTAAATCAGAAGCAAGAACATCAAAATAGCTTTTTGTCAACTGAGCTACATCAAATATTTATACAACCCTGTGAAAATAGCTTTTTGTGCACAGTAGGATACCTTAATAAAAAATGCGCTGGTAATGGAACATTTTCAGAGAAAGGATAGTGATTGTAACCTTTATGCTCAGAGCCTTTTCTTTAAGAAAGAGCGAAGTTATGTCAGTTCAAGAGTAGAGATTGGGAAATGATACCACAAACAGCAAAGTCAAAATGGTTTGTTTTATTGGCATTCCTTACTGCCCTATTGCAAATGAACTAACATTTGGAATTATTAAAGTCCTTTTTAATGTAGGCTAAGTTCCAGGAGCTAAATCTTATTAAACAAGAGATTACCAAAAGAGAATACAACTGCATCAGAATCAGGAAATAACTTGCATAAGAAACAGTGGAAACTGGAAAGAACAACTCACCATCTAAAGCTTTAGATGGCTGATCTTTGTAGACAAGTTAGGTAAGATTCAGCTGAATAAATGTAGGCATCTGCCCTGCAGGTATCTGCATATGAGTTGTCACTCAAAAGTGCCATTATGATCAATGGAGATCTAGGCCCAGACCAATATGGTCAGTAGGATTTGTGTTGTGATCCACCTCATCCTACATCAGATATGTAAAAGATTCAGATAGACTGGCGTGGGTGATTTAGTGACAGCAGAACTAGGTAAGACTGAGATACTCAGTGCCTCCTTTGCCTTAGTCTTCACTGACACAGTCTTCCAGGCCTCTGAGCTTAGAGGCAAGGTTCAATGAGTTGCAGGACTAGCAGCAGTGGGTGAAGATCAAGACAGGGATTGCTTCAGTTCCTGAGACCAAATGGTATACATCTAAGGGTGCTGAGAGAGCTGGTTAATGTCATAACAAAGCCACTCTTAGTCATCTTTGAAAGGTCAGGGGAGGTTTCCAACACATGAGAAAGGCAAAGGTTGCACTCATCTTTAAAAAAAGGCCAAAAGGACAATCCAGGGACATACAGGGTGGCCAGCATCACTTCATTCCCAGGTAAATCCTTGAGTTAGTCTTCTTGGAACACATTTCTGGACGCATGAAGGAGAAGAAAGTGATTGGGAACAGTCAGCATGGATTTAACAAGAGTAAATCATACTTCACAAAACTGATTGTCTTCTGTGATGAAATGACTGTGGATAAAGAGAAAGCAGTAGATGTCATTTTAGGTGAATTCATCAAGGAAGTTTGACAGTGGCTCCCACAATATTTTTGTATCCAAGTTAGATGGATAGATTGGATGACAACTAGACAGGTAAAAAACTGGTTGCATGGCTAGGCTCAGAGGGTCATGGTTAATAGGTCACACTTTACCTGGAGTAACAAGTGGAGTACCACAGAGATCTATCCTGGGACCTGTTGTGTTTAACAACTTTATCAATGATGCAGAGGAGGCAAGAGGGCTTGGTTTTGTCAAATTTGCAGTTGATACCATACTCAGGGGTGCAGCTGATGGGCTTCAGAACTGGGCTGCTGTCCAGAGGGACCTGGGCAGGCTGGAAGAACATACCAGCAGGAGCTTTTTGAAATTCCATGAGGACAAATCCCCCGCCTCTGGGAATGGAGAGGCCTTTTCACTAATCCAGGCAGAGGACTGCCTGGCTGGGTAGCAGCTCTGTTGAAAAGGTCCTGGGAGATATTAGTAGGTAGCAAGCTGAAGATAAACCAGCAGTATGCCCTGGCAGTAGAGAAGGCAACAGCATACCAGGTTGTAATGACAAGAATATAGCCAGTAGATGAAAGACAGTGATTATCTTCCTCTAACTGGTGCTCATTAGATTGCATCTAGACCACATACTGTGTCCAGTTTTGGGCCCTCCCCCAAAGGGGGCAAGGAAGATGTTGACAAACTGCAGCTAGTTTAGCAGAGGGCCAACAAGAGAGTTAGTGGCTGGAGCACTTACCCTGTGAGGAAAGGCTGAAGGAGCTAGGTTGGTTCAGCCTGGAGAAGGGACAGCTTTGGGGGACCTAACAGTGCCTGGCAATGCCTAGGAGGAGACTATCAAGAAGATGGATCCAGGCTTTTGACTGAGGTGTATGGTAGGAGGATGAGAAAAAATGTACATAAACTAAAACAAGAGAGGTCCTGGCTGGATATAAAGAAAAACTTTCTCATCATGAAAACAGTTACGCTGTGGAGGAGGCTGCCCAGGAAGTTGTGCAGTCTCCATCCTTGGAGATTTTCAAGATGCAACTAGATAAAGCCCTGAGCAATCTTGTCTGCACTTGTATTGAACCTGCTTTGAGCAGGAGATTGGACTGGAGACCTCCTCAGGTCCCCATCCACCTGAATTATTCTATGATTCTATGAAACTAGGTCCTGAATGAAATAATGGTTATTTCTCTCCATCAATTGTAAAAAGAGCCTTGGATGACTAACTCAGCTGTAGACCTCTATATCATAAATATCTAATGTTAGATTATGTGAATCTCACCTAGTGGGCCAGCTGTAGAACATGTGACTGGAGAATTAAGTTGCTCTTAGAGCTAGAGCATCTGTGTGCTAAAGGTATTGCAGGTAGACTCAGAGCATCTGTCCATCTCCTTGTCCTTCCACACGTGTGTAAGAGTTTCCCTGAAATTCCTGCTGATCCTGACACCATAGCATGGTTTACATGTGCCTTTTCTCCAAAATATGACCCGTTAACTCTCTTTTTGCTGCTTTCTCCTTTCCTACAATTATTCTCAGCATCCCAAATGCTTCACATGTGAAGGAATTAATGATCCAGTTATTCTTTCCTTTACCTCTCCCTTTTTGCTGGAAGAGTCGTAAATGACCTGTAAAAGGGAAGATGTATGGCCAAGGTGTGAGGATTGGCAGACGTGCATTCATGGCATGAAAGTTTAAATGTTGTGGCACGACAGGTAGAGAGGAGGTTGGTTATGGTTAAGAGGGAAAATCTTAAAAAGCATCATCAACCAGTTTCTCTTAGAGTTTTTCACCAGCATCACTTTGTTGAACAGACACCAGTATGCAGCAGCTGTCTCTCCCTCATAATTTTTCCCCTTTCAGTTTTCTCATTTTCTATAGGTTTCTTTCCTGGCCAAAAAACTAATGGATCTTAGGATTGACTGGATGTAGCATTCAACAGTAATTATTGTACATCCAACAAGGAAGTGAAGTCACAGAATCATAGAATCATTTAGGTTGGAAAAGACTTTTAAGATCATCAAGTCCAACCATAAATCTAACACTGCCAAGTTTATCTGCTGCCTGTAGGGTCTCACAAGCTCAGCTATTAGTTTCTAAAACATTACATATGTGCCATAATGTTCACATACGTGGAAGCTGTGAACTGCATGAGTGGAATGCGCAGCAGAGTGAAACATAAAGGATGATTTATGAGTGAGTGTAAACACAGGCATGCTGATTGTGTTTTGATCGCTTATTAATTAGCTGGCAATTGTGTGGGGCGAGCAGAAGCTGCAGTTGTGCCAACAGTGTGACACTGAATTTTATTAAGAGAATTCACGGTAGAGGAGCAGTACACCGACACTGTATAAAGCTTCCTGGCAAGATCTGGATGTCTGTGTCTAGTAGGGATCTATGGGTTTCTGCTTTCAGCCTTAGGTGCTGTCCTGTCATCCTTGCTTTGGAAAATTAAAGCGTTATTTGTACATTGTGCATCCTAAAATAGATTTTCATATGGGTTTGGGTGTTGGAATGTGATGTATTGCACAGAAGTTGAGTTGATTCCTGCTTTGAAATGTAGGGTCTAACAAAGTGCCATTTCTGAATGAAATATAATTAAGTCTTGTACCCATTTGTATGTGGCAAGCTTGTTCTCCCTATGTTTTCTAAGCTATAACCCAGCTACTTAGTGATCTGGCCTGTTATTTTACAACAAAAATGTCTGTTCTCACTTGGATGAGAAATCTGTCTAGATGACAGGAGTTACTGCTTTGTAGTCCAGCTCATCCTGGAGCAATGTGTAGTACTGGCTTGCTGTAGTGGTGAGGAGTCGTCTTCTCTCGTATTCTAAATGGTGTTACAGGAAACCTGCCTGGGGAGACAGTCAGTGTGAAAGTAGATAGTGTATTTTTCTACTTCAAGTCTCCCAACAGAATCCCAAGGAGAGTCCCTAGTAAGTGGTTTACAACTTTATTCCGTCACAAACAAACTAAAAAAAAACCAACCACGCTGTGTTAGTTTAGATATAAGTATTTGCATCTGCTCACTTACAACTTAATGACTTGATTGAAACTGCAGCAAGAGAGAGTAGTGGACTGTGCAAATAGAAGAAAGGGAGTATGCAAATGCTTGACACCTTCAGCAACAGTCTTGCTACAGTGTTTGCAGACATAAGCCTCCAGCTGTAGGAGTCCGGTTTGTTGTTGGCAAAGCCCACAACAAATTTATTATTTCCAGATAATAAATTGAATTTAGATCATGTAATGACATCGGAAGCTGTTGACCGAGAGTGTGTCTGCAAGAGGGAAGAAGCCTCTTAATCCTCTTCACTGCTTCCTTCGTGAAAGTTGGTTCTGAGTTTGATACACTTTTTCCCTTGGAGACAGCGATGCCTTCCCACTGGCATTTCTTGACCTCATAACATCAACCAGGGAAAGCAGGAGGACCTGATAAAACAGCTAAGCAGACTTATCCAGAAGACTCTCCTGTCAGTTCAGGAATCTGTTGGTTTGGCATGTGTGGTTGCATTTTAAAAACATAAATCATACCAGTGCAATGAACATAGCTTTCCTAAAAATGTAGAGAAACTATCATGCAAAACACAACACTTGGGGAGGGACTGAGCAAGGTCTTTATAATCAGTCACACAGGGTAAATGTATTATTTAAACTAGAAAGGCTGAAAAACACGCTTTGTGACAATGTGAGAGGAGTTTTCTGTGTTCGTAAGGAGTACAGTACCACTTATTTACAGTTTTTCAAAATATAATTCTATCACTTCATCATTTAGCTTATTTTAGCAAAGAAAGGTGAGTAATTTTTTTTCAGTTATTCTGATTCTGTTCTGTCACGGAGCTGACAAAACTTGAGTTCTTGCATGTGAGAGTGATTGCTGATTATGGAGCATACGGCTAAGTTGAAGGAGAAAGTGCTGCTCAAGTGACTTTAATAGTATGTGTTGTCTGAAAAAAGGCTGAACGTGCTGGGAATACAAATGAGAATAGCAAGCCACTAAGCCAGATGGTCAAAATGCCTTCATAAATTGATTAAATAGTTATGAATGTATCTTTTCTTTCACACCGTTCAGATATGCCAGATCATCCTTAGTCCATGTAGATCGCTGTAACTGCAATGGACGATCCATACATAGGGTTCTGACTTGTGTGAATGAATGGGTATAGTCATTAATATCAGTGTACCTTCAAAAGCCCTTGAAAAGTTGACATAATACGTAGTCTTTAGCCCCAAAAGTGTGTGTATAACTTCAAGTAAATGAGCAGTACTGCTGAACTAAGGACTGAATTGATTTTGTCTGCTCAGAATGGGAGAGCTGTGGTTTTTAAGGACAAACTCTGGAATAACAGAGTGGACAGTAAGGTTTGCTATTAGAGAGTAGGATTGCTCTTAAAAACTGCTAGAGATATTAGTCTAATTCATTTAATAGAGCTGGACTATCAGAGGAAGGTCTATGCACTTTTTTATTAACATCCTTGGAAGAATTTGTTATTAATAAATTCAAATGCCTCACTACACACGGGGTGTCTTCCATAAAACTTACAGGTAACCCTGTGTTTTCACAGATTCTTTGCATGGGACAATGGATGGAGTTTTTCTCTTTGAAGATGTTGCTGTGGAAGACAGTAAAACCATGCAGGGCTATGATGCGATTGTTGTAGAGCAGTGGACTGTCCTGAAGGTATGTGTGCAGTTTTTCTTCTTTGATTTTTTTGTAAATCAAAATACTCCAAGACTGTGAGGCAGACTCTCACATACTGATCTGTGCTTCAACAGTACCAGACAGGCAAATGAGGTAAAGGAATGCAACATAACAGTAATGCCAGTTAACCACACTCTAGGTTTGTATGATGCGCTTTCGATTTTTATAATCTCTGTGCTTTACTGGGGGGATAGGAAATGTGAATGATGGTGAGCAGTGAAACTCAGGACTGCCTGTCCCAAAAATACAGATGTCTGCTAGATTAACTGTAAAGAGGATCTCCATTGGTTGTCAGGGCAACATGATCACACAAGTCACTGTAGCATCGCAATTCTAAAGGCGGCGGCCCTTTAGGTAGGCCTAGCTGCAGTAGGAATGCAGATAACTGCATTTGCTTCTGTCTGAAGTCCTTCATATGCTGAAAGAACTGTATATTCTGGATAGGTCCCTATAAACAAACCACGTGTGTTATAGATTGGCTTTTTACTGATCCAAGTGCACACTCACATCAGTAGAAACACTGTTTAGATCAGATCAGTCGGTACTGATCTTCCACAGCAAATTTGATACACAGATAGGTATTTGAAAAGCTGGGCTTAAAATTCTTTGTGACTTGAAGCAGAAAGATCACAGGGGAAAAGAAGATACCAGTGTGTAACTCTTGGAAGGTTTGGGGTTCTTTTATTTGATTACTTGTCTGCCAGAAATAGATGTTATGTATCTATAAAGGCAATACCTGATCTTTTCTCTTGGAATATATTGTAAATGGTGTAAAATCCTAAGATAGACAAGCAAGGCACACACATGCCAAAAGGATGGATTAAGGGAAAAAGGGACAGATACTAGACCAAATGTATAAAATTCCAGACTAGGATTAAGAGTTTGGTTATTAAATGATGACTTTGTAGTGTAGCAAGAAACGGCCATATAATAATGGCTAGAAACTTCTTGAAGAACAGTGTAATGCGTTAATGGCAGTTTTTCTTGTGCTAATATGCATCTGAACAAACAATTCCTATATTACGTTATTCCAGTTATTACAACTTCACTGTAAGTTCTTGTTCATTTTTAGGGTCAAATTGTGGTGTTGCCACTCAGGAGCAAGGTTTTGGTATAATGACAGATGGTTCCATGAGTGCATTAGGTCATTGCTGATCAAGAAGGCAAATGTTAAGAAGCATTAATGTTGACCATATGTTACAAACTGTTAGGAAAGGAATAGAGGGTGAAACAGCAAGCATGTACTACTACATACTACTGTATAAGCTGTGGTTTGACAGCACATTATTTTCGAAGGTTATGTTATCAGTGTAATTGTTCAGAGAAGAGCAGTGAGGATGATCAATGATACAGACAGCTTCCAGTTAGGAAGACCTTACATGGTATGTCCTTTCAGCCTGGAACAGAGAAGAGTTGCAGGGAATGGTGTAGGTAGAGGTCTCCTAAATCACGGGAGGCATGTAATTAGGGATTGATTGTTTGCCACCTCTTCCAGTTTAAGAACTAAGGACTGTCAAATGGCAGTAGTTGGGGCCAGGTGCAAAGCAAACAAAAAGGAGATAATTCAGGTAATTCTTTATGCAGCAGGAAGCAGATCTGTGGAACTCGTTTCTGGAGAATGCTGTGCATTCAAGAAGCTTAGATGGGTTCAGGTGAAAGCAATGTTGTTTTTTTCCTCTAATTTATCTATCTCTGTGTTTATACAAGCATTTTAATTCAGATCAGGAGTGTGTTTTTGAAGTGAACCCCTTGATCCTCCCCACTTAATATGCCTCACCTCACATCACAGAATGGTCTCATATTGGACAAACTCAATTCCTTTCAGTAGAAACTAAACCAGACATGCTGAGAGGAAGTACACAAAATATTTGGGGCAGGTATCCTACATGCTTGCCCTGATATATATTATTCTTTCTTAGCTGTCACTTACAGCTATGTTAGAGACAGCTTTCTGAGTTAAATGGATTCTTGGTCTGAACCAATTCGGCTCTTAGACAACCAGTGAAAGGTTCTCTCTGTCACTAGGATACTGCAACAAAGTTATGCACAATGGCCCCTACGCACCTCTTAGTTTGCTCTGTGAGTACACAAGGAAGTTTATCTCAAGCTACATGACAAGGACAGCATCTGATAATGGGGATCCTGTGATGGCAGAGTGGTGACCAAAACACTAGGACACAGCAGAAGAGTATCTTCTAGCAGGGCCCCTTGAAGCATTAGAGCCCTGGTAGGTGGAGTATCATTTGCCTGCAATTCTAGCAGTTCCATGCTGGAGACACAGCTGGTCAACAGTTTAAGGAATCAACCTCCCAATAGCATCTGGTGTGCCAAGAGATGCTGTATTGCTGCACACCATGTCTGTGTGAGGGCTAATGTGGAGAATCTCTTGTTCCAGAATAAGATTTGGTATGTCCAATTTCAGAAACTGACTGATAGCATATACAAAGCTTGTCGGTATGATCAGATTATTCTCTGCTGTAATTTAAAAATTGGCTGCTGGGTGTTCCCTGGCAATTTTGCTCTTCTGAGATCAAGTGCCCCTCTTTTGGGGACACTAAGAATGCGTTACCCACCAATGTGAAAGCGGAAGAATATGGAGAAGAAATAGCCTGCTGAAGGAAGGAGGTTGAGGCGTTGGGGAACTCTTACCCCATGGGTCTTAACCATTTAGAAGAAGAGCAGAGCTGACCACATCTGTTTTCTTCTCCTGACAAATAACTGCCTGGATATTTCATGTCTCATGCTTTCTGAGACATAATAGGCATAGGTAGGTAAAGTCATCAAGTGAATGAAAGAAAGACCAGAAGCCAGAGGATCTGTAGGCACTTGCCCAGTGTTGTACCCAGAATATTAAGTTGCCTCTTCATTAAACCCTGTTCAAATTCAGCTTTATTTACCATAAGTGTGGAATAATGCAGTGGCAGAGGAAGGGACTGTAAAATGGGGGATGTAGAGGGAAGGAGATGGAATTCAGTAGTGACAGATGATGTCCGAAAGTCAGTAAAGCCTTTGTTTCTGTTATGAGTACTTCGAAGTGAAATTATCACAGAGATAATTATGGAGCAGTGGAATGACTCAATAATGTAGACTTTCTTTTTTTTTTTTTTGTATAGGTTCAGCTCTGGTCTAGATTAACATTTTCCATTTGTTGTTTTCATTTGTACCAAGGCAGTGGAAGAAGCCCTGATGGGCAGCATGACATAAATGTGTATAATGGATCCTTATTTTAAATTTGTATCAGATATGATTATCTGGGTGAGCTATGAGTTCAGATGTGGTCTTAACTGAATGTAAATTTATTGTGCTGTATCCTAATTAAGAAGAAGAAACAAACAAAGGAATTCCAGCCACAACAAAAGAAAGCTGTTTTAAAAAGGAAGACATGTAGCATGTATCAATGCCCTTAGTAATGAAAAAAGAACCTTTCTAAATGAAATGGTAAAGTTTTGCTGTTTAACCATAAAGGCAAAAGTAAACGGTTTGGCATACCTCTTAGCAGAGAAAGTGCTGCCTTTTTAATTGCTGAGGCTAATAGAGAAAACAAGTTGAACAGCGTGATGCACTCTGTGTGTGTGTGTAAAATGTCAGTTTGTAGAGGATGTAAAGCTCGCAGCTGTCACAGTATGTGGTCCCAGCCAAGCAGCAGACAGGATGTAATAGCTCTGAGTAATTTAACTCTTTCTTCTCGAAGCAGAGCTGTGGCATTCTCTGCAAATGACCACAGGACTTCTAATGACAAAATGCTGCTCTCATCCTTATCATTTTAACTCTAAAAATGTCAGCACATATTATTTCCACCACAGCCTCTGAGATCTAGCCCTAAAACTTGTTTGATGGTTTTAATTCTGCTTGTGTAGGCAAATGTGGGTAGACAGTTCTGATTAATCACAGCCTGCATGATTTCCCTCTCCCCAACTCTAATCTGTCATCTTCTCTTCCCCATTACCCAAAACAAAATAGCTAATACTGTCTTTAAAATTTATTTTAGATATCTGCATTGTTCTGCTTCTGAAGCCTTGTTCATTTTGAAAATATTGTCCTTAATTTACAGGTATTTTCTCATTAAAAATCCTTAGCTGGTGATTCATCACTATATTTTTTGCTATACCATATCTTTGGTGTACTGACATGAATTAAAATCTCAAATACATCATGGTGTTGCCATTTCCCTGGCAGAATCAAATGGGGTCACTGTCCGCTGTAGACATGGTAAACCTTTTAAACTGCGACATACCAAAAGATTAAAAAAATTATCTCTGCTGAGCCTAGGTTGCAAGTTGCCTTAATGTAAGCCTTGAAACAAATTCTCTGGAAATGAGGATTTGATTTGTCTGTAAATCTGATTTAGGTCATATGTCAGTTAAGCTATGTTCTGCTGTTTCTGGCCATGGGAGAAAGGCATGACCAGGTCAGCAAAGGAGCTGATGGTGATGACCATGAAAAGCAGTTGTGTGCGTGACCCTCTTTACCACCCAGAGGACATATATGTTGTTTGGGCATAATATTTCAGCATTTGCCCCTTGTTGCTTTTTAAGAAAAGCTGAGCAAAAACCTTCAGGAGCCTGTTATCTTCAAAAGGTTTTTATAATTCTTGTTTCATTTTTTTATGTAAGATATGAAAGCAGCATATATACGTATGTATTTGTCTACTGAACTCAGTAGACATATGCTCTATACAGTATTAAAATCCACAGGCTAATCTTTCTTTGGTTTTGTTGATAAATTTAGTAATGAAATCTAGCAATACAAACTTGGAACTTCCCTGATACATTCTTGTGGCGCTGGCAGTATTGAACGTCTTAACAAGGCAAACAGTTCTTCCACATGAGTAAAGGGCACTTGAAGTAAACAGGCAGAAAAGCACAGGATCTAAAACAGTATGAATAAAAAAAAATCGCTTCCTATCTGTCACGGGTTTGTGACAAGATCAGCGATAAGAATTAGTTCTCTGCTCACCTGTCAAATCTTTCAGGAAAAAGTGGGCATGCCAGATCTGAACTTTCCACTTAAGAACAAGCTGAGAAAAAGTATTTCAGTCCTCTTATATTGTCTAAAAAAACACACAGGGCACAAGTCACGTTTCTTTTCCCCAGCAGGTCACCTTTAGCCAGGCGGTAGAGCCCTGGCTAATGCACCTCTTTGACCCTATGCTCCTGTCTGGCAGGTTTGGGAGGGGCCTCATCATTTTGAGGGGCATGAGAAGCAGGTTTTGGGACCCCATAAATCGCATACACAGTCTGCACGTAAGTGAAAGGCAGTGCCAACATTTGCTTTCCTGCCACCCGAACCGGTGGTAGTAGAGGATCTGTGCTTCAGCTGTGTTTCTCGCGTGGAAATAGATACTAGTTCCGTAATGGTGGAGTAGTGCACAAAGCCTTTTTGCAAAAGCCAAATTTTGTTTGAGAATAAATTATAACCAAAGGAAATTATGTTGGGGAAGCTGCATGGACATGATTAAGCTGTGTGTGGTAAGGCACCCTGGAGTATACAAGTTCTCAGGTAGTGTTTTTCTATGTCGGGTTTTTTCCCAAAACCAGTTGATAGACAAACAGTAAAATCAGTGCTCACCTTAAGGTACAGCACACATGTCTTGCAGGAATTGCAAAACTAAAAATGCCAGAGTTATTTAAGAAAATGTACTTGGATGGATTGCTAGATCACATTTATTTCTTGTGCTCAGTGGCCAGTTATGTGGAGTTGCCCAATCATGTGTACATTACCTGTGCAATGGTAAGTTTAACACATTTCATAAGGTGCTTCTGTGCTTCCTTTGCGGGTAACCCTCCGTGTCAACACGTTCACCTTGTGGAGCTTTTGCTACCTATCCTGTGCTTCTATAAATGCAAAATTGTGTTGCTATGCAAATGTGCTTCTGTGTTACAGGTGCAGACAATATCAGGAGCACTCAAACATTTTTGTTAGCTTATACACGTGCTAGAAAGCAGGATTTGCATCTCCGGAAGTCACTGAGAGAAGTGGGCTTTGCAGGCACTGGACTGTTCTTTGGTTGTTTTTCGTTTCACCCTAGACGTGGAGACAGATGTGAATGCTACTCAGCAGCCTATGTGTGTATTGAAATTGTGACTGGATACATCTGAATCGCAGAAAAAACTGTCTTAGCAGGATGCTACCCCATATAGTGTTAGAGCCTTATAGTCTCAAAAATCTTTCACAGTGCATGAATTCACATATATTAAGTAATCATAAATAACTCTAAATGACATATGCCCAGAATAGTGAGCAAAAAGCCTGTCTCTGGATTTAGTTATTACTTTTTTTTCTATTAACTTTCCACTAAAGTCCCAATTTGGCAGCTAGTCTGTGCTGGTCAGGGACCCATCTGCTGCCAAAAGCCACTGGTGGTTTCTAAGAGCACAGGAGCTGTCGCACACCCGTCTGCTATACAGCTAACGGATGTGTAGCAAGTGTCTGCTAGCAAAGGTGCTGTGGTGTATTGCACAAGGAAATTTAGGAGCAGCTCAATACTAGAAGAGCATAGTCCAACTTTTATTGCTGCAACACTTGTGAAAGTTCTCTTTTGCTTCCAATAAATGTTTTTAATGGATCGATAATGTTATATTGTTAGCAGAAATTACCTTTTGGAAGAAGTCTGAAAAGGAAAAAGGCAAATAATTCACAAATTTATAGCTTGGATTTAGTCTTCTTGTTGGCTGTGTTACTGCAAACATAAAACACTTGCTGCACACTTTTATCGGGTCATTCTTGCACAGCCCATATCAATTTATCTCGTTTTATTTTCCTTCTTTTCCACTAAGGTGCAAGTTCTGCCTTTACCACTTCCTCTTCCTCCCTTCAGTGCCCTAGGAGAGAAAGCTCTGGCTTTGGCAGTGGTGGGGACTGGTAACCAGCCCTGGCTGGGGGTGCACGTTGCTTCCCTCGTGGGCTCTCCCCTCTATTTTTGTAAGGAGCTGGGTTTGAATGCACTGCCAGTTTTCCCCAACAAACAGTAGGTTACACTTTCAAAGCGACTCGTGTTTTTTACTTCCCATCCTCTTTGCCATCTGTCTGTAGATCTTAGTATGCAGTCTGTTAAGATTTGCCGATAAAGCTTTTATTAAGATTTATTTAATGGGATTTTCAATCTTCCACTCTTTAATCATGTTGGAAAAAAATATTAAATAGTCACAATCCATAGCTGCCTTGTGACTAAATCACATTCACTTAACCCAGGAAAGAATGATTTCTAAAGAACTTCTTTCTGTCTCACAGGAGCTTAATAGTTGTCTTGTTTATTATCTTGCTGTGGTTAAAATTGCCACAGTAGGGGGGGAAAAGAAAAGAAAAATTGTTAATGCAGTTGTTTGTGTGGCTTGCCCTAGATATTATCGTTATCATTTTTTAATCATTTTTTTTCTTCTAATGAGCAGAAGCAACTGTGAAAGGAGAAAATGCTGAAAACAAACAGTACAACTATAAATAAAATGAATTCTTTTCATGTGATGCAAGTCAAGGGAAAAAAACTAGCTTAATATGCTCTGGCTTCTTGACACTCAAGGTGTGATCAGAGATTACTTATCATCCACAGGAGAGTGGGAAGCAAGTTAATTAAAATTTTCCACCCTTTCACTGAATGAAATGTCTCCCAGTTTGAGACGCATTATTTGAACACTTCTTTTTCAGAAGAGCTCTGGCATGTACTTTCTACTTCTGCTGGTGTTCAAATCCAATATTTGCTATCTAGAAAGAGCATTGCAATTTCATCTTACGTATGTTTGAAATTTCATTTCCATTGTCTCAAATAATAGTAGATAAAATAATGTTAATTATTGTATTAAATATAAAAAGAATACAAGATGACTCTTTTCCTCTGCACCCGTCCCCCAGTGTATTCTTTGTTTAGAAGCATTTTTGCTTTGGAAAGCATTTAATATGACACCAATTAAAGGCCTGTATAACTATGACTCCTGCTGGCACACAAATTTCCAGTCGTGGGATAGGATTACGACTGATGATTCAGGAGGGGAAGGGAGAAGTAATTTCTTGTGGTCTTAAAGAAAGCTTCAATTATCTGTATTTGCAAGTAAGGAGGTTGAAGCCCATATGAATTACACCTGTTTATTCAGGAGTGACTCCTTTCTCTTGTCTATCATCTTCAAATGCAGCCAATTATTAGTAGTAGTTTATTCCCCCAGGGACCTGGGGAAGAGGTGCGGTGTCTGACTCCAGCAAGGCATCCTGCAGAGTTGGAGAGAGCTTCTTAAAGAGCATGTGGAGCTCAGAGGAGGTGTGCACCTCTGTATAATGTATATGCTTCCTTCCTCCAAACAGCCTAACATGCAGATTGTCGTGTCACGTACCAGCACATAGGAAAAATAAGAGGTTACCTTTTTGTAACATTGTACAGCATTCTTTCAACAGAGTTTTTTACATTTCCAGATTAAAAAAAAAAAAATTATTTAAGCCAAACTGACTTTAATTTAATCTTAAATTTATTTTCTGGTAACTTTACACTTTTACATGTGCTTACCTGCTCTTTTCCTTTCTGCACTATTGGTATTGTGAAATACAACATCATCTGCTGCAGATGATGCTTAATCCTGACAAGTCAGACAGGTCCAAAGCTGGCCTTGTTTTGCCACTCAGAACCTGCAGGGACAGTGGGCTGTGGCAGGAGTGACGGCGCGTCCCTGAAGCAATTTGGCTTCTGCAGCAGCCAAATGAGCTCTGTGTGGTATTGATGTCCTTCCTCATTGCCATAATCTCCCTCTGATTTTTGACGATTGCTGCACATTCTGATGCAAGGAGAAGGTTCTCCTTGCTAATCGCCAACCTTAGGCAATGAATTCAAAATAGAAATCCTCTTTGCAACATAAGATGTTGCTTGGGGCACAAACAAGGTCTGCTGTGCCAGTCTTTCCTGACCTGCTAGTCTTCCACCCTCTAAATGAGTGAGCTCCTTCTGTTTTTTCTTCTACAAATGCTGTTTGATGGAGGGAATGTTTTGTTCATCCTTTTATGTGTTCTTCCAGGCACCTCATTGCAGGCTTGCCATGGTGGATGCTCTGACCTTATTCTTAATGCTTATGTTGCATATTTTCGTCTTTAGTTTTGGAAGGCGTTGTTGACCAATCTCATAAATCTCAACGTGTTATTAATGTGTTTTCTTGAGACATTAGCTCTTAAAGGCATCTAGATACCTCATAATTTTTGCATTACCTTTGATTTTAAAACCTGGAAAGAGGGTGGAAATACCCATCTTACAGAGGGAAATGGGAGTCTGAGGAGACTCTGAATCTACCACGATCACAGATGTAGGATAAGTCCTGATCCCTTCAGAGGACATGAGTCAAAGGCCATGTGGTATTGCTTCCCTCTTGCAGGACAACTCATTCCTCTCCTGGAGTTAGCAATTCTGGTCTGTACATGGTGATGTTGTAAAGTAGCAGTATCTCTGTAAGTGCCTGAAAGCCTCTGTACAGAAATCAGAAGTAACATTAGTAGAGTGTTCTCTTGCATGCACTTTCTGGAGTAGAGTTTTTAAACGTTCTCCTTTTTAAGCATGAGTGATACAGCTTCTTCAGCTATTTGCATTTGTGGTCATGATCAGGTTTTTAATAGGTATAGTCAGGCAGTCATTGAGTTATGAAGATATCAAGTGACCTAAATTACATTCTTTAGAAGAAAGGAATAGCTGAGATTGGAATTCACTAAAATACCTTGAAATAACTACAGTAGGATTTGGATTAGTTCTGATCAAATGACTATTTTATTACGGCGGAATAAATGGATTTTTTTGAGCTGCAAAACTATTGTGCCTTACCCAGTGTTGAGAATTGGCAGTTACAACTCCTTGCATGCACATGAAACTAGTGTAAGTGCCTGAGCTTTTTGGCAAATTTAATTGTTATTCCAATTGAATGTAGTTATATTTTTAGAGACTAGTAGTTACCATTTGCCTGCTTTGTGTTTATTAAAATTAAAAACTAGTAAATAAGCTTTAGCATCTATTTGTTAAATTACTGGAAGTCTTGGCAATTAGACACCTCACTGGAGCAATCTTTGTTGAAATCACCAGTGGTTCTTTCTGTGTGAATTACAGGGTCTACCATTTGGTAGAAAGAGAATTAGCAAGGCTCTGCTGGGTAGATCTGCAGCTGGAGCCAGACTTCTGCACTGAAAGGCAATGCTTTTGGTCTCGCCCACAGATCTCCTGATTCAAAATAAGAAGGAAGCAATGCGTATTTGGGGGTGATAAAAGGAATAGATCTGTACTTATATTCTATTTATGTTGTTGTTGGCTATATTGCTCTTGATCCATCATGGCAGGGTAACCTGACTGATTTCAGTACAAATCTTCAGGATTTACTCAAGCCTAGACAAGTGCAGAATCCAGACAAAGCAATGTTGTCATTTTTCAACTACTTGAATATATCTTTTTGCTTGGGAGGAGATAATTGGTAAAATACAATTAATTTGTCCTGTTCAGATCTGGAATCATCTAAAGCTAGATGGATGACTCAGGCAGTGTAAAAACAAGATCACATACGTCTACCATTTTAAACACTCATTTAACAGTTTGTGATGTACAGGCGATTGATAGGTCCTGTGTCTCATATTTTTGAACATTTTCCTTCCTGCCTAGCTGAACATACAAAATGACCCACTTTTTAGTACAAAAACGCATTCTCCCTCCCAGAGTACCCACACATGTATTTTTTCTTGGGTTTTTTTTGTTGTTTTTTTTTGTCAGACTGAATGTCATACCCTAGTTGATAATGCTAACTGTTGATTGTTCTTTCCTAGGGAGTTGAAGTGCAGACGGATTACGTTCCGCTGCTGAATTCCCTTGCCGTGTATGGCTGGCAGCTGACATGCGTGCTTCCTACTCCAATTGTGAAGACAAACAGGTAGGTAGGAGGTGGGTGCTGCCTTTTGGCCAGGGAAGTTGCTGTACGAGCACCGCAGTCCATACAAGCAATTCTCCTTGCAGTTAGTGTGGTTTTCCTTGCATGCGCGCAGTAGCTGCCCTTGCAAGCCCTGCTGCAGCTGTTCTCTGGGTTTTCTGAGCATCACAAGCCACATGGGGCAGGAAGCATGTGTCTGGTGGGCAAAATACTGCAAGGCGGCAGTGCGGTTTCTGCATGAATTTTCTGGGTGTTGTCTCTGCCTGTCTGTAAACTCCTTGACTGTAAAAGTCCCACTCTGGATTTCCTAGTAGCAACTCTTAGAGCAGAGACAAAACCTGTGATAACGTTTGGAGTGACATGTTGCCTGCCTGAAGAAAAGTAATTTTATTCTTAATCGATGTCTGTCTAATGCTGCTGATACACACAGTCTAGCTGAGAAGAACCATGTGAGATTGTGGTGTATCATTACTCTAGTAGCCTTGTTTGCATGTACAATCATTCTGCGGTCTACTATTATTAATAGTCTGAGTTTTTAACTATAAATGCAAGTCACTTAAAAATACTCTTCATAACTGTGGTGAAAAACAATCATCCCACTTGTTAATCATGAAGATAGCACTTTCTGAATTTTCACTGGTGAGGAATATATTTATATATATATATACACTAATATAATCAGTCATGATTTTTTATCTTAAAAGAGTGAAAATACACCCAGTTCTTTATGAGATCTAGATGAAGACTACTCCTACACATAAACACCTAAAAAGTAAAGGCCATCTGTGCTGGGAGAAAACCGATATTTAAGTTTTTCATATATGTTTAAATATAGGAATGAATAGAAAATCACAATTATGATTTGTAAGCCCTGTCTCTTAAAGGTATACATGATTTTCTATCTCTTCTAGCTTTCTGTATCCCATTTATAACTTAGTAACACCAGTCAGGTTGACAGTGCAGGAGGGCACCCACCCCATCTAACCACTGGTGGCATTTGCTTGTGCCTCCTACTGTGGTACAGACCCGTGCGGAGCACCCAGCCCCGTTCAGATGGGTGCCTCGGAGGGAGGGAGCACTCCGGTGTTGCTGAGATGCTGCTACACACAGGCATCATGGGGCTTGGGTTTCTTGCTTTTTGCTCCAAACAATTTATTCTGTGTTTACACACTAATGCTAAAACATTCAGCAGAAGTATGTCACAGGCTGACAGGCTCTATCAGGCTGAACAGTTGCGCTTTTTTCCCCCCAAATACCAAGCTGCTCAAAGACACAGGGGACAGGCAATGTTTAGGTCATTCTTCAGTTTGTTGTTTTGACCTGCAGAAGTAAGTGACTGAGATGGAGTTTCACTTTGAATGATGCTGGATGTGAATTTAATTCATTCTCAGGAGTGTGCATTTGTTTCTTTTCAGGGAGGGGAATTTATCTACAAAGCAAATTGTATTTCTTCAGAGACCTTCTTTGCCCCAGAAAGCAAAGAAGAAAGAATCTAAGGTAAATAACCTTGAGTTCCTGGGGTTTTTTGGTTTTTGTTGGAGGTATTTTAATATTGTAATTGATTTCCCAAAGAAGTAAAAATGGCCTGTTCAGTGTTTCTGCGCTACTGTAGCAAGATAGACGGAACTGAACTATTCAAATGAGAGAAACAAAAAATGCTTAAATGATGTGAAAGCTCTTATATTTCATTCTCTGTTGAACTCAGGGCAGCAGAAGAGATACAGATTTCTCTTTACAGCTGGGCCATAAACCTCCATACATGACCTAGAATTCTCTGCTCACGTTCACTGCCTGCAAGGTGGAACCAGTACAATTTTCTCTCACCTACTGCATGTCTTTTCTATTTAAATTGGTCTCTTTCTTGCTATGTGTATTGATGGAGCCTAGCACGGCACAGGTTTGATCTTGGCTAGTGTTTCTATTGTGTGACTGTTAATGAATTCTGCTAGAATTTAACAAAAAAAGTCCCCCAAATCCAGCTAAATTGTCCAAGAATGTAGCTGACAGCTAATGATGCATGTATGTGGATACATGTATGTATTGCCATTTCCATTTTTAAACGTGTAGCTGTGGGAACCCCTGCCCAAACCTGTCACGCCATACAGCTGAGAGGGAAATAAAAGGACTGGTTTAAACTGGAAACTGGGGAAGTGCTGACCTTCCTATAGTACTTGAATTTGCCTTGCCCTTGCAGTATGCAGAGGGATCAAAAAAGCCAGGTGAAGTAGGGAAAGGATCTCTGAAACCACATGATGAGAAGGCTGCTAATTAATACAGGCTTGGTTTTATTCTAACTCTGTGCACTTACGTGAGTGCTGGCTAGCCAAATGTCACCTGAAGGAGTGGTGCGCTCGAGGCCCTGCAGAAACTGAGCTGGAGTAGGAGATTGGAAACGCTAAGCACAGCTGAGCACTAGGAGCATTTTACCCAACATTTTGGGTAACTACAGATAGTTTTCATCTATAAAGCCCTCACTGGTTTGGAGCCAGGTTCTGTGAAAGTCATCTTTTAGATACGGTGGGGACCAGGAGAGCGTTTGAACTGACTGAAGTTAGGAAAGAACCGCTGGGAGCATAATTTAGGATTTACCCTCTCTCATTAGTGAAGCTGGAGCCCAGAGTGTTCTGTGAATGTGTTACAAAGCCCATCTTTCTTGTTTTTTCTCTTTGTTTTCAGGTGATTAAAGAGATCTTGAAATGAGGGTTGGAGTGCCTGTATTTGGTCATTTTTTTCCTACCGCTTTGTGTGGTTTTAATGGAAAGGGTGGGAACATAGAAGCAATTGTGTGTCTTCAAATAGAGAAATTAGTATGATACTGATTTCTTCTATTATAATAACAAATGCATACCATCCAGATGACTCAAAACTTTGTTTAAATTTTTTCATTTGGGAATATAAAAACTTATTTAACAATGTCTGGTTGACAAAACAAAGGATTTACTCGTTGGCAGCATTAAATATACAGACATATTTGAGGGCAAATATCACTGCAGCACATTTTCATACCAAAGGTCAAGGAAAAATGGGGTACATTGATTATAGTTATATAAAGAAATGTAAGACTGGTTCAACGTCTGTAAGTGATTGTTGTGAGTCACATCAAAGATGCCAAACCTAGCATTTGATTGAGTTGCTGAATATTCTGCACATACAATGTCACAGGCTCTCAGCATTTTGCTAACTTGTGATACGGCATGTCTAAAATATTTATAAATAAACTCTTGGAGGAGGGAAATAGGCTGATAAGATGAAAAAAGGACATTGCAGTGTTGGAAACTGATCTATCCTACCTAGGCACAGCAACCAATGGCTGTTCAGTTTAGCCAGAGGAACAGAAAAGGAAACATGCAAGGAGGGGTACAACTTATTTTTCTCTTTAGTAAGACAGAAGTACTTTTATTAGTGCAATATTCAGTCAGCAATGAGGTAATGGTGTTCATTCACTTTATACAAAAGTGCTGTATGCATTTTTGTGAAATACAATATAAATACCTGACTAAGTATACATACATTTGCACATACACACAGAGCCTGCTACGGTTTGATCTTTATCACATTTAGGGCCCTGATCTTACCTTCTGTCAAAGAGAGCTGTGAGTTAAAGGGGAGCTGTGGGTGTCCAGCACTTCGGCAAATCAAAAAAAATATTCAGGTGTCTCTGAATTTTAAACAGTTGAGCTCTAGAACTGAGATATTATCTTTCCTCTTTCTCTAAACTGTAATGATGTTTAAGTGAAAGATAGCTTTCTCTAAGTAAAACCAAGAAGAATCTTGTGAAAGCCAGTTTCTTTTTTTTGTTTTCCTTTTCTTTTTACATTAAGTTCTGGCTAGCAGAAGGAAAGAGCATTGCTCCATCTTTGTAATCTAATAAACTTAATAGGTTTTGAATGGCTTTTTGATTAAGGAATAAATAGCTAGATCAAAAATTTATGAGTATGAGTCCTTCTTTTGACCAACCTCAGCACAGACCTGGTTGCACTGGAGAAAATGGCTTTTGGACCACAGCTGAATCTGCTGAATGTCCCAATGAGATTATTTGTGCCATCAAGTGCTGCCTCCTAACCCATCCCTGAGTTTCTATCAGCATGGGCACTGCTGACAAAATGGTTGTGTACATTTACATGTATTTAGCAAATGTGTAGGATGGCTCAGCAGTGCCATGGAACATGGTCTGCCTTTCCTTGGGAAGGTCTATTTATTTTTTGACAAATGAAGCAGATACATTAGTGGCATATTTGTCAGCCTTTATATATGTTATACCTGTCGAGTCAGTATTTCAGGGTACTGCTAGTTCCTTTTTTTTGTTTGTTTTTAATAATAGTAGTTAAAACAGTTCTTCTGAAATGGTGGCTGTGGTAAGTCTTTTGGTGAGTGCTGCAAGAGGCAGCCTCATGCTTTCTCGTCAAAAAACATTCATACAAATGGTTCAGACTATTTTACTGTTTGGGTATAGTCTTGGGTATAGTGTTAGTTCTGCTGCTAACCTGGTGAAAAACACTGGAATAATGCCATAGGATTGCTTCCTCTGTCTGCACTTGTGCAGCTTTGCATATTCTTGCTTCGCACACAGTGCAGGTTGTCTGCTAGGTTGCTATAGGCCTCAACAGTGACACAGCATGCGGAGAGGAACCCACTAGACATGTGAAACAGCAGAAGTAGAATGCACCACAGTCTCCACTCTAACAGATACATACATGTAGGCTCAAATGATCTTAAGTCGTCTGATTTAGTTATGCCATTTTTTTAATCTTAGGTCTTTTTGTTCAAACTAGTCTTTGAATTAAAACTAAATAATAAAAACATTTCTACTCAGGAAAGCAACTGTCCATGTGAGATTGTCTCTAATGGTCTTTAACATTTGGATCTCTTACTTGTAGTTTCACTGGAGGTTCTCCAAAGAAGACGTGCACAACAAACATATGAAGAAATCCATGAAGACTAAATTAAGTACTAGGGAGAAGCAAATGGCAGAGGAGAAGCAGGAATTCGAAGTCACAGAGAACACAAGAAACTTAGAAGCACAGATCTCAACGGTAGCCAAGCCTGATCCAGAAGAGCAGCTGGACGATGTCATAGACTTGGGAGATGAGGTAGCAGGGACCAACGACAGAGGTACCCATCACGACGGGGCGTCAGAAGAAACATGTCCTGCCAGTTACGATACTGATGACAATGACGTGCAGGTCTGCCTCAGCCAGAGTATGTCTGGCTGCTGTGTGGATCAGGTAACAGAGGGGGGAGACTGTGCTCCCGTATCGGACGGCTGCAATGGCAGCAATGGGGCAGGGCTGGACATGGACTGCTCCTGTGAATAACACCTACATTTCAAGAATCCTGTGAGTTGCTGATACTTTGCCAAGACAAAAGAACAGATTTTGCTAATCATCATCACTAACTCCATTGCTCAATTCCGCATTTCTTTGGCATTGTACTTACTTTGCTTCTTAGCACACTGGTATCTTGATATTCTAAGTAACTACAGGGCCCGGGCTTCTTAACCCACAAAAATTAATTGCAGAATTCTGTCCACTTTACAGAGTGGGACATGCCCTATGCTATCTCCTGGAGCTACACTTTAAAATTAAAAGTAGGGACAGAAAACATACTTGGGTTTTTCTGTGACCGACCTTAGCAAGCTAGGTTTATATCTAGGTCACGGCAAACATTCCATGTGGTCAGATTTTACTCTATAATACTTTCTTGTCCACCTAACTTTGCTGGAGAAGTTATTGTGCCGTATGTTATTTTGTCATTAAGCTTTAGTGTCATGAAAATGGTATTTGGGCTTAAACAGGCTGAAATTGGAAAGCTTAGGTAAGATGGCTGTTACCTGTATTTATCTCAAATTGCATACTTACTGATGATACTGTCTTCTGAATTTTATTAACTCTTGCAGATCTTTAAGCAATAAGCAAATTGTTTGCCTACTTTAGGCGCACTGGGTAAACAAACCCCATGGTAAATTTCTGTTGAGGCAGATGATTCCAATATAAAATGCAATTTCCTATTCACTTGTGTTTACGTTCTCTTTGCCAACAACAGTTTCTCAGTAGTTATGGGGGGTTCAGAAGATAGAAAAAGAGGGGGGAAAAAAGCAGGTAAAATGTACGTCTTTCAGTGGCTATCTTCACTAAAATTGGAATTAGATGTTAACTCCTGACCCTTGCAGGTGATTTTGCACCACTTCATCACTTTTACAAAATATATTGTGGGGAGGAAGTGAAATTGTACACAAATAGCAGGGGTCAGTGGCCAACAAATGTCACTAAATGACCTTACAAAATGCAAATACCTTAACAGAGGGGTTTTTTTTATACAAGTAACCATATTTTGGGACTGATACCTAATGGAATTCTATAAAATTACCAACATTTTTATGTTTGGAGCTACATTAAAATATTCACAAGTGAATGTACATGTGTAATATAGTTTCTGTGCCAATGTTCTCCAAGTACTTCAGTGTTCTTAAAAATGTAGGAAGTAGTTGTTTCTCTCTTCTTAACCACCTTCATCCCTATTTAGAAGTGGTCAGGTAATGTGGGAACAAGATGAGAAATACATTCTAAATTCCCCTGCTTTTTTTTTTTTCTAAAGCAAGAGCTCTGTAAGTGATTTACTGGTTTTTCCCTTGACTGATTTGTGCCTGATAATTTTCCTTAGTCTTTAAATCAAAATGCTGTACAAAGAACTATGGTCTGTATCGAATGTGCACCTAGAGTGGTTCAAAAGCATCTTCCATGCCTAAAAATTACACAGTTGGCAGAACATTGCAGAGAAGGGAAAAATCATACCACTTTGAATATTCATCTAATTGGGACAACGGCACTCAAGTTTAAACCATTCAATTTCACACATACAAACCACGGTGGTATTTTTTTCATTGATTAAAGAGTTTTTTATTTTTAATTCAGTGGTTTAACCACAGGCATATAAGTACCTTCAGTTTCTGGTGGTATTTTTCAATTATTTCATTCTGTTTCTTGAAATTAGACTGAAGTTCCAATAGCCTCAAAATTAGGTTGTTTCAGTTGTTCTACTTAACTACAAGGTCTCTGCTCTGTACAGTTTTAAGTACCTGTTTGCAGATTTTATTAGCATAAGATCCTTCTCACGGTTTCTATTTCAAGGACTAGCTTTGTATTAATCTTGTTTAAAAATATACTGTATTTAATGAACATTTTACTAGTAGAAAGTGTTGCAGTAGAAAGAACTGTCCAGATACTTTGGAATAGAAAGTGTTTATTGGATTGCAATTTGACCTTGTTTTACTGGATCCCAACTGCTTAGAAAACTAAAGAAAAATAAAGGTCATGAGGAGATTTCTTATTTGTGGTACTTGCACAACTGCCAATAATTTGTCCCCAAAAGGAGGAACTCGGGGTCTCTTAAGTGGTGATGAAGGGAAGCTCCTTACTACTGAATTAGCAGTAGTTACTAGTGCTAGAGAACTGGCTACTTGGTTTTACGTCACCAGTCTGACAGAGCATGTAGGGGTCTATGAGGAAGTTGCACGTGTTTATGTGAAAGCTCGATTTAAAACTTTGTTCCTCTAAGTGCTGGAGTGGCTTAGGGTTGGGAAGTTTTGAAGAGAACTTTCATGGGTTTTCAGTTTAAAAGGGACAAACGGGTTTGGGTTTGTAGTCACATAATCAGTTCCAACTTGTGACTTTGAATTGAGTTAGTTCAGCTGTCTGGAGTTGTGCACGTGTTTTCACCGTGTCCCTGTCTCACGTAAACCGAGAGAGCTTACATCACCTCGTAGGTGGATGTTACAGATGGGATGAGGGCTGGGGAAGGCAGGCTTGGGGCACAGCAGCAAGGCTCCGCAGCTGTTAACGTGTGTTTTCTCTCAGCTGCCTTTTTGCCATTTGGGGCTTGAAAAAGCAAGACCACCAGAGAGGCCAAGGAAGTGAAAGCAAGCAGTCATCACCTTATTTGAAGCCTGAATGGAGAAGAGAAAGGGCTAGGCCAGAGCTTAACTCCTGCATCTGTAAACCTGACCAAAAAAATGCAGGGAAATATGCCAACAGTGGAGAGACCGTATGTGGGAGAAGCTGAAAGGGGAGGTTGGCTGCAGAGCTACAGCCTCCATCTTCAGCAGGGCAGGGAGGGGCAGGACTCCATACTGACTTCTCACCCAAAGAAGCCCCAGCTCCATAGCAGGGTTTGTCACCCCCAGCAGAAGGCGGAGAGAGAAGCCAGGCCCTTTCGTTTCCCACAGAGAGCCACCATCTTAAGCCCAACCTATTTTTTTCCCCCCAAACTAGGCACACTCTCCCAGTAAGGATGCAAACTGATCTTACCATGCCTCTCTCGTAAGGGAAGGAGACACCAGTGAGTATTGCCGGCATGCCTAGGGAAGGAGCTGATGGGTTGCGCTGCCATGTGTTACCAATGCTGGCTGGGCACAGCAAAGCACGACAGCACACACAAGTGGCACTTTGGTGTATTTTAACGTGAACACCTCCTTGATAGACCAACAAAACTCACGTGTGTGGACCAGCCCTGAGAGCTGCCTGCCTTTGAGGGAGGAAGATGTGAGCTACTCTGTCGGGAGAAGGAGTTACACATGCTGGTGTTTAGAGGAAGTGGTCACTTGAACAAGGTGACAGTTGTTAAATGGAATGAGTTCAAAGGAGAAAATCCAGCTCAGACAAATGAAGAAATGTCAAAGGCTGAATGAAGATAGCAAAGAGGAGTAGCTGAATTAAATGAAGGATCGAAAAGGGGTTTTATATTGAAACGAACAGTGGGGGGCAGGGGCAGAAGGGTAGAACTAAGATGGGTGGGAAGTCCAAAATGTTGAAGCATCATCAAAATAAGTTTATGCAGAGTTTAGGAGGGGTTAAATGCACAAACGATTTGACTGGCACTTCATCTTGCATAATTTCTTTGATTATTGGATCTGTGCACTTGAAAATGGTGTAACTGAAATAGCTCAAAGTAGCTTTAACGTATGCATGGAAATGAAGCTAAGAACAAAACAATACACTTTTTTTTTTTTGTCCTAATTTGGCTTCTCTATCAATCAGCCTCAGTTTCCGAGGTGAGCAGGGGAAGGGCTTTGCATTGGGATACCCTGCTTTTTCTTTGTAGTTGCTGTGACTCTGTACATTTGCCTCCGGGAGCCAATTACAGGGCAGAAATAAAGCAGCTTTTCATGCAGGAATTTCATCCTCCCAGAACTGAAGCGTATAAGAACAGCAGACACTAATTTCTTGCTGATAAATACTTCTCAAAAGTATGAGGAATGCTGGCTAACAATACCAACGCACCTATGAATTCAGAGTTGTAGATGCAATTCATATGTCTCCAAGGCTGTTGGTGGAGATGCGCTTCTGGCTTTAAAAGGCGATCCTTGCCAAAGCCTCCATCAGCAGAAGGGTGCCTGTGGTGCTGAATGTGGCAGTCGACTCTAATCAGTACCTTACCTATACGCTGAAGGGTGGGGGGAAAGGCTTGTCAATTTAAGAAGTGCCTTCTGTTATTCACTCTAAAAGCACCCTACTAACTAAAATGATGTAATAACTGAATAGCCACTCTTTTTTTTTTTCAGTTAATTAATGCAAAGCCTATAGGAATCCTTCATATTCATTGTACCAGATGAGTACATGGCAAACTGGTAAAATAAAAGTCACAGGAAGAAGACGACTCAGTCCAATAAGGCCGTAACACCAGGTAACTCAAAAAAAACATCTCAGTTTAAATATAAATGTATAGATGGACTTGTACCTCACTCCTCATATTCTGTTGTACAAAAAAAAAAAAATAACAGTCTACTTTTTCTCCTTAAGCTGCTCCTTAGCTGATGACACAAGTCTTAAGACGAGTAAACATTTTCTAAGATTACATGTTATGATTTGACAATATGATGAGAATATTTCTCCAACGCTGTAGCTGCTGAACAGCAGGAGTTGCTCTCTGTTCCCACCAGTGTAGGCTAATAGCACATTTATTTATTTGTAGAGCATGTTTATATAGGTTAATTTTCCTGAGATTTTTTTTCTCTTCATGTATGGTGGAATCAGATTCAATAATAGACTTTAAGGTGAAACTGATGTTTCACAACAAGACCGCTAAACTCTAGAAAGAAGAGACCTCCAAAACATTCTTAAGTGTCAACAGGAAAAGGCTATGGAGGAAGGGGATGCTAGCAACTTCCCTGGCTTCTTGGCTCAGAAATGGCATTTATGACCATTACCTGCATTATGGAATGAAGGTGTTCTCTGCCCTTTGGCAGGATAACAGCTCAAGGTAAGAAAGAACTTCTTGTTAACAGTAACTGAGGCTACCGGTATTTGGGTGTGGGGAGGTATGAAATTTTTTTCTCCTCTATCTTTTGGTACAGAATGGGGGGGGGGGGGGGGGGGGTGACGTGGTGTGGGGGTGTGTGCACGTGTGTGTTTACTACTACTCTTCAAGGTGGGTGAGCCCATACAATTAAGAGAGATGTGTCCTTGCCCTATAGCACTCAATCTGAGTGTAACAGGGAATGACAGAAAGAGGTTAGAGAGAAAAGAGGATGATTACAGAAGCAAAGGGTTTTGAAATGCCTTTTGTTAAAATGGACATTTTGGTGCAAGTCTGAGGAGTGGTTTGTGAAAGAGATGTCATGTGGGCTGAAGAAAGCCTGTGCATTAAAGAGAAAAAAGGGTAAACCAGTTTATAATCCAGTTAATGATTTAAAAGTCACAAGAAAAACAACATTTAAAAGCTTTTCAGAATCTTTTTATAATTACACTGTCAAAACATGCAGGAGCCTAGTGCGTGGTTTTTATTTTAGGGCACCGGTACTTCCTGATAGCAATGTATTGCACATTTCTAGGAAAAAAACCACCCTGCTTCCTTCAAGCATCAAGCTCCGACATGTCAATTGCGATCTTTGTGAACACAAACCCCCCTTGCTTTTATTTTCTGTGATAAGCATGCTGTCCTATTTACATTCTAGAGTGAACAAATGAGGAACCATTCCTGAAATAGGGGTACTCAGAAAGAATCTTCCTCTCATTTGAGTAGGAGGGAATTTGATGAGACATCCCCTCTGGGTCTGCAGTGACTGCTGAGGAGGCAAGTAATGCTAGCCTGCGCGTGGTACAGAAGCACAAACCTAAGTGGATGAGGCTGCAGGCACCAGAAGATGAAAACTTACGGGCAAACTCTCCTCAGAGTACTTTCGCTAAAAGGCAACTCTTTAAGGTCCATCACTCAGAGTCACATCTTCCTGACAGAAAATACAGCCTGTTTCCTTAAGTTCTGTTTGTTCTGAGCAGCAGTAAGCATGGATCTTTCTCTTTGATGCTCAGAAAGGCTAGGATAGTTTCAGTTGTTCAGTCAACTTCTCCAACAATTACAGTAGGATTCTTGTGCTGGGCACAAGCAAGGGCTTGTAGTTTCCTAGTTAGGCTGTCTCACTGGTTTTTGTTAGATGAGGTGAACGTGGATGTGGCAGTAGGTATCCTACAAGCTGTAAAATACATCAGTGACTCTGATACAAAGGTTACGACTAGAGGGTAAACTTGGCATACTGAAGCTGAAATGATTTCTTGGGAGAGCACTACAGCTGGGCTGAAGGCCTTTTTTGCCAAGCACTGGGAAGTTATGCTTGAAAAATGAAGTGCTTCGCACCAACAGTACTGCTGCAGGCTGGAAATTGGGTGATGGGATCTGTACCTTTGTAACCTCTGTTTAAGGCAGAGCAGACGGATGCTGATGGCAAGAAACTTGCTGCATTGCCTGTTTGACTATTGTCTGAAACAGTTAAGGAAAAGAACCACTAACAAAGAGGAGGTCTTATGTGTTTAACTTTTTTAATAATTAAAAAATAATTTAGTACTTTTACTGATTTAAATGTTCCTTACTGAGGTCTTCAAATGTACAATGGGAATCTCCACCACCTAAGGCCTTGAACTGTCTATATAGATAATTAATAAACTCATTATGGCTTTTTGTTAGTCTTATCATTTCTGTGATGAGTTTTTCTACAAGTTGGGGGAAGAAGCTTCATTCAAGAAGAGCTTAGGTGTCAGCCATTACACCTAGAGGTACCCACATACCTTAAAAGAGCAAACTTTCCAGAGATTTTTTTCCAACCAAGCAGAACTGGTGCATCCTGGAGCCTTCTAGAACTCTGAACTGCAGCAGGATCACGGCAATTTCCTGTCTCAGCTATTGCTGGCCAGTGCTGCTTTGCAGGATGAGGCACATGCAAGCACAAGCTGGGTGGACTATCTCAGCACCAGCAAGGGATACAGGTTCACGTGAATAGCTCTGTACAGCTCTGTCAGAGGCTGACAGATTCTAAACACTTTTACACTCGATACTTTTAACTCTTGTCTGAATATGACTATGAAAAAATGTCTTTTACTGTCAACACAGTTGACTTAAACCACATAAAAGGTTTTTTTTCTTTTAACAAGAAGTTGCAAGAGAAGGAAGTCACCTCACAGCAACTCTACTTCTATAAAAATATTAATTTATTATACAGAACTGGGGAAGGCAGGGTGTTGACTCATTAGCACAATAATTTGGAACAGATTCAGAAGTTGTGGCCTGAATTATTATTTATTATAAACTGACCTGGCATTGCTGCACAACTAATTCTCTACAACTGCTGAATCAGGCACTGAAGGTCTTTCAAAAGCTGACTAACAAAACAAGTGTATAAAATGAAAATATACTGCTACCCATAAGAAGTAGGCAAACCATCAAAAAAACAGAACAGTTAATGTCTTTAATATAAAAATCACTTTTTTTCCCCCAAAAGCAGCAGCACTGTATTACAGGTGTATTATAGTTAAATTAAAGGAACACTATCATGATTGAGGACATCTTCATGTATGAAATAAAATCTTCCAAATAATTCATAGTCCATTTCTGTACATTTTAGCTTATCAAAATATACTGGAAACAAATAATACATTTTCTGTTCAGCAAGTGTCACTACCACCATTTCTCAAAGAAAACACAGTTTCTAGGAACACCAATGTTAGACAGTAGTTTGGATATAGATTCTATCATTGGAGGTGGACCACAGATGTACCATAAAGTATCCTTAGATACATGTTTTTCTAGATCCTTTTCAGATATTCTTCCCTCTGACAAAGAAAAAAAGTAAGAAATGAGAACAGAAATATTAATCATGAACTAATCTCAAAAAGAATGACTGGTTAAGAGGTATTTCAAGCACTCATTTCTTAAAAATGCCAGGCCTGTTTAAGGATAATAGGTATCAAGATTTGAGGCTTCCAAAACCATTTGTTCTGCTGGGGATATAGATCAGTACTTCCAGTTGGAATGCACAGGATATTAGTCACTGAAGAGGAGCATGGGTTACATACAACTAAAAATCCCACATTCAGATGAAAAAAATAGGTAAGTATCTCAATACAAATACAAGAGAAATGGAAACACGATGAATTATCTCTTACAGGCATCAATCCCACCTTAAGAAAAGTAAATACTTTGCTTAATAGTTTCTGGAATAAAGTTTGCAGTGGGAAATACCAGTATAAAGTTTGGAATTAACAGAGGAGGTTTACTGGAAATGAAAACAAAAGCTACAAAGGGAAAATTTTTCTCCAAAGTGTAATATGTACAGTGAAATAATTTAGGTTTAACTCACATCTCATTTTGAATCTTTAAATGTAAAAATACTAAATTATGCATATAACTTCATCCTCTAGGATGTAATTGAACTTAGACTTTAGATATCATCTCTGTACATCGTCATTATATTTACCTGTAACATGTGGCTGAAGTTCTTTACAGATCTGTGAACTCTGTTGGGTGACATGGAAATGACACATGATCTTTCCAGGAAATGCATTCATCAAACCGAGAATATTTTTCTGTAATGTTAAACACACTTGCTTATACCACAGGCCATTAAGTCAAAACAGATGTATGCATACAGTCCCACAACACCAGAGATTACTACCGAGTACCAAGACTCTTGCATTTCAGCACTGAGAACTTGATGGGCTTGATTTCACAGGGCTGACCTGCACACGTAAACACAGTTTCCGAATCTGGAATGTGAAGACACTACCAGCAATCTTGTTAGTGCTTTTTTTCTCCTTTTTTACAATAGGTTGCAAGTTGTAAGATTTGGACCTAAGAACCAGTTATGTCCTTTCCCGATTTCCTCCTTCCACTTAAATAGTGGTTTTCCATTTAAAAAAAACCCCTGCAGTATGCATTTACCATTTGTTAGGAACTTTTTAAGTCTTATCTGCTTTATCTGGTAAGATTACTAGACCCTTTACTCTCTTGTGTTCTCCACGTAAAACCAACTACAGTGTTAACACTAATGCTATTTTTACCAGAGTAGAAATTCTGTAATTTTCAGTTCCCTAAGTCACAGCTGTGACAGTTACCACCAAAAACCCAGCGGCTTCAGTTCAAATCATAGTAAAAAAAACCCCAAATCTGTCAGTCAGATGCTGTAGTTAGTTCTGAAACTAAATTTAGTTACTGTCTAGATTCTGCACTATTTGGGATTTTCACTGCTGGAACGGACACTGGAAATTCTTTCTTAAAATATTCTGAAATAAAAATAATTTCTACTCTGTGAATAGGTAAATTAGGTTGTTTTGCTATGTGTTTGCTTACTAACTAGTTACTACAGTGAACAGTCTGCCATGGGTTGCTTAACAAAAAACACCAGATAGATTCTACTTTATAGACAAATCTGTTTCCGATTCCCTAAAAAGACATGGACGAAGAGCAGCACAGACAGACACTGCTGTACACTGTTCCACTAGCACCTCTAATGTTGGCCTGCTTACACTGTTCTGGGTGTGACTCTAAACTTTTGTTCCCTTTACGTGGAACCACATACAATTTGATAGCACTTTTGAAACTAATCATGTCCTGTTGAGTTGAAGTCCTAGGACCAAGCCAGAAGGCATGCCTAAGGTAGGACTTTTCCGGCTTAAATAATCCTGCAGTCATTCACAACACCTACTTGTAACCTATCATGCTGTAATTCAGTGACATGGACAGAAAGTAGCAAATATCACACATGTGACATCGACCACCAAAGTACTATTTTCTAGTACCCTAACGCAAGAGACAGGCTCTCTTTAACTGAATGAAGGAGAATTTTAACAGCTCAGCAGGCTCTTTGCAGCTTAGTGAGTTAGTGTACAAAATGAAACAGACAGATTAGCAATATAGATCTAAGGGAAAAGACCTATCCCCCAGTGTCCCAGCCACAATAAGGAAATAAGGGTCACATTCACTCCTCATGAAATCAGGAAAATCCAGCTAACTGACATCTTGAAGTAGCAAAGTTAGTACGGCAGCTTTTGTAATTCTAACACTGTATGCTTCTACTATTTTAAATATCAAGACTTTCAAAAGTAGTGCATCTGCCTATGAAATGAAAGCACATCCAACATGAGTATTAGAAAATTACATTAGCGTCACCCTTCATCCCTGTCAGCCTATACACAGCTGCTTCTTCAGGAGACAGGTCCTCCAAACCATCAGCGACAACCTAGCAGTTCCTCATGGAGATTGTACAGATGTATCTCACAACAGCATGAAGACTCTAGTGATCCTATTTCCTCAATCCTCTGCACAGAAGTAACGAATTTTCATATACGTGTTCTGGGTTTGAGGGACACATGAAGAATGAAGGGAAGAATATATTTCAAGCACTGTGACATTTCATTGTGTTCTCTTCTGTCCCAGAAGCTCTAATGCAAAAGCTCTGCTGTTGTAACACTGCTGAAGTGAAACTTGGGAAATGCTAGCTCCTGCACTGAAAAAAACTGAGTATGCTTAGAACAGACTTGGAGATTAGTAGTTGGCCAAATGGAAGAGTAGATAGGTTCCAGTTTATTATTCCACTGCTAGCAACAAACAAATGAATTCTCAAAGAAAGCAAACCTCTTTGTATCTAGAAATATGGTAGAAGTACAGAATTAAAACTAGTGATGGATCCTATACACAATTGCTGGAATCATGATAGATTTTCACTTTTTTTCTTACAATCAAAAGCTTTCAATATTTCAAAGAAACCTAAATCATTAGGGATGCTTCTTTACAGAAGCTGCACTAATTTGACCCTAAAATCTTATCAGTGACCCTTAATGGCCGAGTGTGACAACTGATCTTTAACTGGTAAGTAAATGTTGATGAAGTACTATACAAACAATTTTTCAAGTGGCTATAAATACTTCATTCATATACTACTATCCAATAATAACTAATGCAGTATCATTAAAGCTCCCCTATTGTTTTTAGAAAGTTTCCTTTGGATATAATTGCTCTTGCTAGTCTTTAAATTCAATACAATCTATACTGAGACTGTGTGGTTACAGTATTATAGCATATAGCATTATGCATAATATTAGTGTGTATATACACTTACATGTTATAGTATATATAATCTTTAGTATACTATGATGCTTTTACGACATTATAGTAAAATGTAGACATTTAGGGCTAATTGACTTATCAGTGAAGTCAATGAGACCAGGTACGTCCAATAACAACCTTAATTTGTACACTGGCATAAGTAATTAACAAAACACACATGGGATTCAAAGCAGGAAGTTAGTTTTGTCTCTGTACAGCGTCTTACACAGAGGGACTCTCTGGAATTCGGCAACAGAATGATACACACACTGAGAGCTGAATATCTGAGATCTTTTTTTTTTTTAAAAAACTTTTTACTTACCTTAAATAAGAGTTCACTTGTATTTTTTGCACTGTAGTACAGCTTCACTGTTCCCATTTTGTATCCGTTTCCTTTACCCTCTTGGTATCCATGAAGATCTACTATATGCAGCAGTATAGAAAACAATGGGTTAATTCCAACACCCCCTGCTATCAGCACTAGTTTTACAGGGGAGTCACCAGGCTGAGGATCAAAGAAGAAATCACCTCCCACTCGCAGAGCCACTTCTGAGTCAAGAGTGCACTAGGATGGAAAAGAAGATACTTAATTTCAAAACTAAAAGCAAAAGTTGAAATATTCTTCTTCTTGCACCATAGTCACAAGACTTGCTGGGCTGTGATTTTTTATTTTTATTGACCAGTGAGGGAAAACTGAAGTAGTTTAAAATAAACACACAGTTTCCAGCTATCTGAAGTAATCTATTTCAGTGTCTCTAGGGATCTACTTCTACTTTCAGAAGTTTCAGTCTTCTGATAAGGCAGGATGGTGAGTCCCCCTTCCCACCCCCATAAGAGTTGAAGAGGGATGATTCATGCAAGAGTTTTTCAACAGCAGTATGTGGTTGTGAAAACCTGAGGTTAACATGCGAGATCACACTTTTACCCAAACCCAGTCTCATGTCAAAAAAGGCCTTGCTATGAGGTCACAGAAGGAAGTCAGAATGAGTTGCACAGACGCAGAAGGTTTTTCCATCCCCATTCCTAAAAAATAAAAAACACCCAGAAGCAAAGCAAGTATCCACAAGAATATTTCTTGCAGAACCACTTCTGCATTTGCAATTTCAGAGTTGTAGAAGAAGAAAAATCAGGGGAAAACCTTCTCTCTTCCTTTCCACTTGTACATAAGAAATTATTTCTTAGCGAAATTTGCCAAAGCATGGTTTTTTTGATACATGGAAAACTAAAGCTACAACAAAAAAAACCATTTGGGTCAGTATCTTCTTGGTAAACCAGCACTGCATCCCAGTATGAAGGATGAAACCGCAGTACAGAGAAGTCAGGTTGAGTTCTTCCACATCACTGCAAGCTAACAGAACAAATAGGAGCAGAAAACAGAACTCATTTCAGGCCATATAGAGGGTTTAAAAAATAAAACAAAAGACGATAGGGAAACCAAGTAAGGTGGGAAAGGAGGAGAGAAAAAAAAGGAAAGCTACAAGAACTGCTGAAAAATTAGCAGTTAGTCACTTACAGAATAAAAACATTTCCTCCTCGATATCAGGAAACAGTAATCGAAACAAAAGGATTTCCATTAATGACAACTGTATAGTAAACAAAGGTCTAAACACGTAACAATTCCACTAGGAGGAAGGAAGCCCTTGGACGCAGGTACTGCACAGAACACAGAGGTTCCTAAATTAGTGAGCATGACCATTAAAAAAAAAGTTTCTTGCCTTTCTTAATTATTGCATAAAGTATTATCTCTCAATTATAGTGTAAGACAATCAGCATTCATTATCTGAAACTAATTTCTCTCTCCTTCTTTAATGTGCACTGCCAGGCTTTCCCATCATGATTTGCCCTGTTTTAGAGATGCGTGAATCCAGAAGTGTTCCAGATTCATGTGGCAGAAGGAGGACATAAGATTTTGGTACCCTTTGTGGAAATAAGCATTTTTAGGGAGAAATAATCTCATTATTGTCTAATCTGCCTCCTTAACCAGCTATATCTCATCAAGATTGGATGTAGGACAGAGGAAAAATCTCTCTTAACCAGCAGTCACCCACGTTTCAGTACTTTAGCCATGCCAATGTTAACAGTAAGTCAGTATTCACAAAAAACCAGTAAAATTCTGGAGCAATACGGTGAGAAATACGGTGAGAAAGTGTTGTCCTTTAACCTAGTTTGTAAATACGGCATTGAAACAGCTTAGGCAGAAAAGTGAAGCAATCAATACATTACATGTACATTTTTCTAAAGAAAAGGCTGTATTTTCCTAAAGCTATAAGGTACTCTGCTAAAATTATGATTTTATATACAATAACATTAGAAAAAAAAAACACCTCTAAAAAACCCCAGATACAGTGAGTAAATTAGTACTAACTATTCCCATAACATCTTTTACCCCGAGATATCAACTTCCCTTAGAAGTAACTTTTAAACAATTAAGTGCCAGACTTTTTTCACCATATATACAACCTTTTCAAATTCTAGGTTACTATTTTTTCCTTCTTCTTTCCTAAGGAAAAGCATGCACTTTTGTTTAGCTAAAAGAGTCCATATACACCCTGGAGGTTCCTCCACAGCATCAGGTTTAACCTAGCTTACCCACTAACTAAAGACTTTCCTATAAATTCAGCCAGAAAACTCAGCAACAACAAACTGATTTATGACATCCAAAATCCTAAGAGAGTCTCCAGAGACTGGGAATTATGTAGTTAGGTCTTCATATTCTTTAAAGAGCAATACCAAAAAACAGATCCTCTTAGGCATTATGCAGTCTGCTGGCACGTGCACTACAAGTTCTACACAACATCTCAAAAAGGTTATTTTGTTTATGTTCCAGTGGAGATAACTTGATATGACACCAATTAAAATACTGTGGATGGTCACATGCTAACTACTAGATTAGCAGCACTTTGCATATCCTCAATTCTAGTATATTTGCATCAATCTTTACTGTAACTCGTTAGCCACTGAACAAAACTGCAGTATTTGTAAACCTAGAAGAATCCGTCAATTTAAACTTCACAGCCACATTTAGGAAATACAAATGCCAGGCAGAGAACAGTAAATAGGACAGATCACAGAGGGGTGTGAAAAGAACAGAAGTTGACAGGACAGATCATCTATGAAATACGATCAGCAGCAGAAACAGGACTCTTCTGACTTAACTAAATGGGGTAAATGGAAGAACAAAACACTGCAAGAGGCCAAAGTGTGAGACTTTACTTTTAACATAGCAAATCAAGCCTTGGGTTATGTCAATATTACAAAAATATTGCATATTTAAAAGAATACTATCAAAATTCTGAAGTATTGTTTTATCATTTCAGAATAACTGAGCTAAGTATCTCCCTTTGCTACCACTTAATAATCTATATTTGTATTTATCTGACAATGCTTCCCAGTTTCTGTTTGCAGAAACGGACAAGAATGATGGCAAGTTATCAGATGTAACTGTAACATGTAACACAACCTGTTCTCAGGGACACAAGTTAGAACAGAGGTTTTTCAACATTTTTCAGTTCATTAATTCCAAAGGAGTGAGAACCCTTATATGCACTAAGTACAGTATCACTGTAAGTCCAAGCACAAGTGGAGTGAAAAGATCACAGTAACCATATTACCACATACACATCCAATTTCTAACCCTTACTGAACAAAAGGTTTTAAAGATTTACATTGTATTAAAAATGGTTGAACAAGTCAACAGTAGTTTTGCACTCAATAGCAAAAAGTAGTCTGAAATCACACACACCACCCCCTCAAAAAAAAAAAAAGGAAAAATAAAAAGCCAAATCTCACAGTTAATCTCATTTACCTCAGTGTGAATCCAGTGAGCAGGAGGATGAACAGTGTGCTTTACTGCCAGCTCTAATATTCCTTCTCGTTCCAACAGGCCAGGGCTTGAGCATATTGAGAATCCCCCAACTACAGATACTCCAGGAATAAAGAAATCAACCCTAAAAATAGACCAGAAACAAAAGTTTAAAAGACAGCCAACAAACCCAAACATGGAAAACAAAATGGCTGCCTTTGTTTCAATTATCCTTCCTTGACAAAGACATCTTCATTTCCCTAACATAACTTTTCAAAAAAGGACTTAATCTTGAGTAATGCCATTTCCTTAAAATTATTTTCATCTAGAAACATGTCATCACCTTTGTTAAACTATCAGGTTTTTAAACCATTCTGCTTTTAGCATTAGATGCTACATATTACAACAGACTAGAATTCTAAGTGTTTAAATAAATCATTTGCGTATTAAACCAAAACCACAATATGGTCTGATAGAGTGGCTTAAATCCCACTCTTTTTGGTCCCTTTGATGGGGTCTTCAATTTTCAAACATAAGAAGATTGGGAAACTAATTATAGGGAAATGATTTTCGATTAAACGCTTTCTTTTCTTAGGAAGATGAAATACCTGAAGTAAAACCACAGTCTGTAAAAAATTTCTCCAGTGAAAGGTCAGTAACTAGAAGCAGAATCGCTTTACCTCTTGAACTGCAGTGCCCTCTGGTGGCAGATATCTCTTTCTAGTTGATAGGAAAAGAAACTGGAATAAATGACTACAATATTTTTTAAAGTTAAAGTAAACCACACATGGGTTTCCACAGATTAGAAGGTAATATATGGCTAAGCTTTTGCAACACCAGCAATTAGAGAGTATGGAAGGCAAGCCATTACTACACATGAGCTACAATTCATTTTCATAAAAGTAAGGCTTTGATATTCCAAATAGTATCAGAAAAGGTTAGAAGCTGGTTTATAATTTAACATTTAAACTCCTCTGTGTTGCATAAATCTTTAAATATTTCAGTTTTTTACAACACATAACAAAATCCCTATATTTCTAAAGAAAACTAATGTTTAAAACTAATTGTGCTGCTCCACTTCTTAGGAAACAACCACACTGGTAAGCAATGCCAAGTACTAGAGAATCATTAGTCAATTCGAACCTGAGTTAGGCTGGCTCAGTATTAGTTAAATGAGAATGCAACAAGAAATACAGACTGACTTTCACTGCACAGATACTTTCTTTAAACAGCAAGGCTGTATTCTTCACAGAGATCACAAATTCTTGAGGGAGAAGCACTTTGGATAGTTCACTACTTTTTAAAGAAAAAATCTTGCCTGCTGACTCCCCACAAAGATTCACCCTTCGAAGAAAAATATCCTCTTTTTCTCTCAAAGAATGCACAAAGCGTGATATATACAATACTATAGTGATACAATTTTTAACTTTATGCTAATAAACTTGATGGTGTATAAAGGTATCTGACTGCAAATAAAAGGTCAACAACCAAAAAAAGTTGAGAAGGCTTATTTCGCTGTCCTCAGCTTCTGCAGCCCCACTGACCACGGGGCTCAGCTTTCCTGGCAGTAAGGATCTAAGAGATTAGAAAGGATGACTCTTGTATTGCAGCATTTATTGTAGCAAAGAAAACCTCAAGATGCTACTAAAGCTCTTTACCACCCTCTGGTGGAAAATAATCTTACTACTTAAGTTAGAGAAAAAAAAAATTACATTTATGCTGTAAAGTAACAATTTCCATTCAAGTCAAAATGTTCTGCTTGACATATAAGGGAAATATTATTCGCACCTGGTGGGGAAACATTCATACAAAACCAAACGTTGCTGTACAATCTAAATCAAATGTAGTTTTCACCCTTCTAATGTACTAACATAGGCGTGCATTTCTTTCTACATTAGTATTTCTTTTCCAATTACATAATTATGAGATATTTCAGGGCATAGTGTACTATATTACAGTGGACTAGCTAGTATTTCTAATGGGTTGTCTAATCTTAGCTGTGTGTAGGAAGGATAAGAGGACTCCTGAAGAAATGCTATCTGTGACAGCTTAAGCAAAAGGAGTAGTTGTAAGGAAAAAAAAGAAAAAAACAAAACCTATATAAACCCACAACAAGGAAAGGAGCAAACAGATGTAAAACAGAGATCTTACAGTGGTTTTTCATTTCCCTCCTTTTAAAGGCTACCTAAGCCCAATCTTTAAGAAACAATTAGCAATTGCTGGAGGAAGAGATCAGAAACAGTAAAACCATAAAGCTACTTCTTCAAAGTATTTATAACATGCATATACCTCAATGCATGTTTTAGTAAATCAAAATGGGCAAGAGCAACAAGTGTCTTCATTATTTCTTGAAGTCAGATAAAGACCAATATCTGCCGACATGGTTGCAAAACAAATTCACTTTTGCTTCTGAAAAACTTGATAATTAGAACACTTTCAAAAAATATATACATTTTAATGGCAATCTTTGGCTGTAATATCTTAGTATAGCAAATTCTAACAAGTTAGCCTTTTCTACTCAGGAAATTGTGGCCTGGTGTTTTGTACTGCTCATCAAAAAATGCAACCATAGTTTATAGCTACAAGTATAGAAAAGTTGTATACCTTACAATAGCATTAGAATACTTTCAAGGAAGAAGAAAATGAAAAAGAGTAATTATAATTAAAGCTTTCAGTTTTCAGCATAATTTCTAAAACATTTTTGGAGGGTAAATGTACTTTCCAAGTACTGGCAAGCAAGAATTTAATATGAGTCACTGCACATGTGCAAAAACTGCAGCAAATTACTCCACAAACAAATTATTGCAATCAACATCTTGTGTTCTGGTTCTAAATTTAAAAGCCAGCATATTAACACTACATGAGTAACATATGCTGTTAATATCCTAGCAGCTATACTTTGATTCCAGCAAAACCACTTTCAGATGGCCTAAGCCAATAAAAAGTTTAAGAACATTTAAGTGTCCAATGCCAAAAGCAACTACTTACAGTTTTAAATTGATTTCTAAGAGAAAAAAAAAAGCGATTGAGTGGGAGTATTTTTAACGAGGAAGGAAGACAAACATGAAAATCCACTATTTCCTTGGGAAAAAAGCTGTAAGGTTGCTTAAACAAACAGCTAATAATTTCAAAAGCTTAATAATTCAAGTTTTTTTATTTTGAAGTTTGCCTATGTATATTTATATATTAATCTGATCTAGCAGGCTTAAATTTCAGAGTGGAAACTTCTAGGGGAAGAAATAAAAGCTAACAGGCATTTCTGATTCAATTATAAACCAAAACTAAGTAATCAGCAGTCTCAGCTCCGCTGTAAAAATAGCTAGTAAATAAAGACAGTAAAGGCAGCTTGCAGAATAAATCACAGTGCACTTCAAAGCACTCTTGAAGAAACAATGTAATATACATAAAACAGAGGAAAATACTGAAACAATCAAACTGAACATTTAAAGAATATCCATTTTTGTCCTTTTAAAATTAGCATTAGCATACTTAATAATGGCTATTTTAAAATTATGCCAAATATCAGCTATTTGACAGAACACCCAACAATAAAATATCATATTACGTAAATTAACAATTTTTTCCAAGGCTCAAGTATCAAGGGCCTTTTAACATTTTGTTATAGTGGACTTCTGCTAGTAATTTTCCCCTCAAATATCAGAAGATCTTACCACTGTCCTGCTTTGAAAGTAAAATCTTTATTTGCAATAGCCAAACGAAGCCTTTTGACTGTCTCCGATTCATTGGTGATTCCACACACTTTTGCTTGTGAAATTACCTAACAAAAGGAAAATAAGCCATTGTGTTACGGAGATATCATTTGCAGCAAAAGTACTCAAGAATCTGTGTATGAGATATCTATCACTTCGCATGTTTTCTGTGGCATTTCATTATCTAAAGCACCAATATTTTTTCACTGGGGTAGAGAAACAAAAATGGATTCACTTACATAGTTACTGAATGGAGAAACAGTTTTCTACTGATAGCCCACCATGTCTGTCACTTTTGTCAGGGTTATTCTAAGATTGTATACAAACTTATTTTATTTCACTTGAAAAGAACATAACAACAAAGAGAAGTGATTGCTAGTTACCACTTCACAGATTCTGACCTCTACAAAGCAGATTCCTGTATCTTCCAGCAACAAAATAAAAACACCTCTGCTATAAAGACTGACTGCTACTGAAGTCCCAAGGAGAATTCTGGATCTGTATCTAGTTTTATTTAAGTAATTAAATGCATTACTGGCAGAGTATGCATTAATGCATAATGCATTAATGCAAGAAAAACAATAAGCCTTGTCTTACTGCATTTACACACATACCCATTTGACCACGTATATGATCTACAAACACAGGGAAACTGCAACACAAGTTATCATTGCTAGTTAACAGAAGAGTTTTTGTTTGGCAACCAGATGGAAGAGGATGTAAGAGCCGTAGTTGATACTGCCTTTAAAGAGATTAAAAAAAAAAAAAGAAAGAAAGAAAAATAATGCTTTTCTAAATGAAAAGCAGATTTTGCATCAGGAGCATCGGGCAGGGGCTCCCCACTTAAAACTCTTTGATGTCCATCAGTACAACATGGATTTTTCTCCCCTCCTCTCCCTGCCCTTCCTCTTCAGGTATTTTTGAGTTATAATTATTAACCATTTTCCTCTACAAAGAAAGTAATGTCCTAAATATTTTCTACACAGGCAAATATACAGATTTTAATCTGTTAAAAAATGCTGATGTCATTTACCACACTAGGAAATACTAATAATGCCACCAGAACTCTACCATTTCTCATTTGTATAAGATCAAACAGATTAAAAAAAATAATTAAACTTTAACCAACTATGCTCTAATTTAAAACACATAGCAGGAAATTAATTTATTCATAAAGCAACATCTGAACATGTCCACTGTCCCATTAAGCAGCAGGACATTTGCCAATTTAAAATAAAGTAGCACACATTTCTTTTCCACTTTAGCAGACAGTGTTAAACGGGGAACACAATCACTCTAAGTTAACAAGAGAAATGTCAGACACATGACTAAAATGGTTGTTCTGATGGAGAAACCTTAAGTCCAGGAAGCGGACATTAAGTTTGGATCTTCTTCATTCCCTTCTTTACTCTTCAGTACACTCCCTAATTTATTCTTTGGCTGATACATCTGACAGAGCACTGGAAATGTAATTCTTAATCAGTATAAAGTTATTACAAAAAATGAATTTAAGTCGATCAAAGACATTCACCCAGTATTTTGAACCACCACAAGAGTATCCAACTGGCCCAGAACAAGGCTGCAGTGAGAGGGAGGAGGACAGAGGACTCCAGGCTTTGCTGTTGTATTTCAAGAAAGTGTTAGGCACTTTTTCTTGCCCTGGTCCTTCCCATTACCACTCTTCAACAGGCGATATTGTGTGGCGTGCAGCCTAATGCAACACAGACCTATGATTATCTTTCTACAGGACTGAAATGGCCAAATAAGGCAATACAGACTGAGGGAAGCCAACTGCTGATTACATGGAATTTAAAACCAAGCAGAGGATTTAAAATAAACTGATTTTAAAGTGGTCAGAAATAAAGTAACAAAGAATAAATCAAGCATTAAAAAAAGAAACAGCATAATCCTCTGATATGCAGAGAATTTGTGGTAGCAAGAACTGAGCCCTGCTCTTCCACCTATGCTACACAGATTCCATCTCTTCCTCAGGAAGAATTCCCTGTACCACCTCAGAGTCTCCAACACCTCATAAGGATCCATTTTCCACGTATTTTCCAGCTACCCAGCATTTATGTTGAGCAGAATAAGTAAGCAAGCCATGCAATCAGAAATATCCAAGATAAAAAAAATGGTTGCAAGACTCAAAATTGCAATCATTTTTTCCATGTCAGAAGCAAACAAGAATGCACATCTGACTGTACCTGCCTCTAATACTCATTTTCTCCATCTACTGAGTTAATCTGGCATAAATTGGATCCACCCAAGCAGCTGTATGTCCACAAGCAATGCTAATGTGTACTCAAGTAAGAGCTGACATTAGGTGTGAGTAGCTGAGGCACAGCTTTGAGACACATGGCTCCCAAAGCTGGCTCACATCTTGGCGAAACGAGGCTGCATTTGTCTCATCCGTCTACAGCCTATGTCATTAAGTCCTGAATCTTCAGTTTTGGGGTTACCTATATATCCCCACCACCCAGCCTCCTTTCAAGAAGAATTCACTTGGCCTGTGACTTATTCTCAACTGTAGTGAGGGAAAACCTAGCAGAGAAGGACTTAATTATGTATGCACATTAACATCTGTGTAGTGTGTCTGAGAATACAGTTTGTCCTGCTGTGTGACACGTGCAAGACTGGCCTTTCGTGCATGTCTGCTCAAGACTGAGAGAAGCTAACTAAACATGGAGAAAAATTGGGCATAATTTCCCAACTTTTGGGAATTAAAGATGGGATTTTTCAGTCAAAAAGGTACCCTACTTCTCCTGAAAAGTCTAAGAAAAATGCAGAATTGTTTCACTACTGAAACATTTTTGAGAATTGAAGTCATATTCTGCCAGTAATTAAAAATTTCAAAACATCTACTTTAGCTAATTGCAGAAAGGAAATACCTACATGAAATACAAGAGTATGTTCGCTTCTGAACATTATGAAAAAGAATGCTTACTGCACAAAACTGAGATCCAGAATAAGCATTTCTGAATTTTGATGGAGAACAATGCTCTATCTTCCTTGTACTTGTGAATTAAAATAGATACAAACTAAGATCTTTTTTACAACTGCCTATCATCTCTCCCTTCAAAATGTCTACACTTTATCTTATCTCTCATGTTATAAAAGGACATTTTCCACATTTTTTTTATATCAAATTTGAACCAGAACTGTAGATATCCATAAAATTCTCAGAAGGCTGTGTAGACATGACAGGTATCAGTGTGCTTGACCAGAATGCTATTAAATTTCTTGTCCAACATAAAGTAAACAGCATCACATCATCAATAATTTTTATAACTCATTGTCAAGGTTTAACCCCAGCCAGCAACCAAGCACCACACAGCCACTCACTCATTCCCCCCCACAGTGGGATGGGGGAGAAAACCGGGGGGTGGGGGGGGACGACGAGACGTAAAACTCATGGGTTGAGAAGAACAGTTTAATAGAACAGAAAGGAAGAAACTAATAATGATAATAATAATTATAAAAGAATTGGAATGTACAAAACAATTGATGCACAATGCAATTGTTCACCACTCGCTGACCAATGTCCAGTTAGTTCCCGAGCAGTGATCCGCCCCAGGCCAACTCCCCCCAGTTTATATATTGGGCATGATGTCACATGGTATGGAATACCCCTTTGGCCAGTTTGGGTCACCTGCCCTGGCTGTGTCCCCTCCCAACTTCTTGTGCCCCCCCCAGCCTTCTTGCTGGCTGAGCATGAGAAGCTGAAAAATCCTTGACTTAGTATAAACAGTACTTAGCAACAAACTGAAAACATCAGTGTGTTCTCAACATTCTTCTCATACTGAATCCAAGACATAACACTATACCAGCTACTAGAAAGAAAATTAACTCTATCCCAGCCAAAACCAGGACATTCATTACATTTCACACATTGACCACAAAATACACTTATCAAATATCAATATCAAATATGAAAAATGAGGAGAAAAAGAAGTAAAACAGACTCTAGAAGACAAAATGAAGCCTAAGAATGAAATACAACTATCCAGTTTCTTCACACACACAAAAAAGTACTTATATCCTGAAGAACAGAACACTAACCTCCTGGCGAAAATTATTTGCTGTTCTCTCTAGATGATCCATTTTCCTTTTTGATTTTATTGTGCTACAACAAAAAGCAAACACAGATAATAGTCATTTTGACAGCTGTGCTACTGTCCCTTACTGATAGGAATTTCTATTAACATAACAATTTACCAGTGTAATCCAGACTAAGTCTAAATACGAATTAAATATAAATATACAACTGGGAGTTAAATAAGTATTTACAGGTCTGTAATAATTTGTCAGCTTCATTTTGACACAGTGAAGTGTTACCATGACATTCTCTTTAAAAAAAAAAAAAAATTTGTACGTGGATAACCTACCTGTTTACTGTGCAGTAACAAAAATCAGAGTGCCTCACCACCACCAATGCAGAATGAGTGGGAAAAATTCTGCTAGCACCTCTCAGTAACTGAGGAACAGTAAACCCCACGTAAATAGTAGCATGAGCCATGATGACTTGGCAGTCTTCAGAACCACCAGCTCCTGAAAAATCCATATAAATATTTGTTAAATAAAATACTCATCATTTGACATGGCTTGTTTTCACCCTTTATTTCCATTAAATCACAAAGGCTCAACTGGAGCTAAAACTAGCAATAGACATATAGGGTAACAAGAAGGAATTTTAAAAATATGGAAGGATCATAAAGAAGTTAAGTGAAAATGTGCATCCATCAATTTAGGGGGAAGACAACCTTGCCACAGATGATATAGAAAAGGCTGAAGTACTCAACACGTTTTTTTCCCCTCAGTCTTCAGAGGCAAAGCCTGCACCCAGACCTCTGCTTGGACCAGTAGTGTTTGGGAAGGAGAGGGCTAAGGAGTGGGGCCAGCAACTGCTTAGAGAAGCTGGATGTATTCAAATGCACAGAGCCAGACGGGTTACACTCAAGGCTGCTAAGAGACACAGCTGACATGCTTGTGAGGCAACTGTTTATTACCTATGAAAATCAGTTACCTGGGAAAGTCTCCAATTGACTGGAAAAAAAGCTAATGCGTGGTCATTTTTAAGAGAGGCAAGAAGCAGTGCCTATGTCCAGTCAGCACTACCCAGTCTCTGGAATAATGCTCAGAGCTTGTCCCCTTAGCTGTGTAAAAGCTAAGAAACTAATCAGGGAGATTCAACACAGATTTGCCAAGGGCAAATTATGTTTGATAAATCTGAACACTTACTATGATGAAATGTCTGGTCATGCAGCTAAGGGGACAGCAGCAGATACAATACACCTTGACTGTCCTGTGGCTTTTGACAACATCTGCCATAGCATACACATTAGGAACCTAAGGCCAGATGGACTGTTGGGAGTGGTTGAAGACTGGCTCGGCAGACAGTTGAAGACTTGATGGCTTCAAATTGCTTCAGTTGCTGGCTAGTAACAGTAGGAGTACCCTGGGGTTGATACTGGGGCTGATATAGTTCAGTAAATTTATGAGTAATTTGGATGATGAGACAGAATGTACCATCAGCAAACTTGCAGATGATACTAAATTAGAGGGATGGTTGACATGTTGAATGGTAGAGCTTCACTTCAAAGGGACACTGCGAAACTGCAGGACTGTAAAACAGAAACCTCATGAACTTGAAGTACAAAGGTCTATACCCGGGACTGGCTTAATCCAGTGCTAGCAACTGTCCTGCTCCAAGCAGAAGCTTTGACTAGATGACCCTCAGAAGTCCCTTCCAGCCAACGTATCTGTGATTCTAAATGCTCAAACAATATTTATGTTTGAAAGAAGATCAAACACTGAATATGCATTCCCTTTCTATTGATAAAGAAAGTGTTCTGGTTGGAAAATTTTATAAACACTAAATAAACTGTTCATTTATAGGTTTATTTAAAAACACATAAATCCCTTATACTTCCATATTTCCTACATAATAATAGTTACATCTCTAAACTGTTAAGCAAGTAGCAGACACTTATATGCACTACAGGGGAAACACAGTGTGAAGATTCAAAACTGCATACTCAAAATGGAGCTATGACAGAGAAAGATAAACTGACATGTACAATATTAAAAGTCAGAAAGACCCTTCATATACAAGTGTAGGAACAGGTTCATAGAGAGCCAAGAGACATTTCTCATTGCTTGTAAATCTGCCTTTGTTTTTCCTAAAATGGATTAGCATAATTCTCTATCATATTATCATCACCTATCAAATTAATTATTTCTATGATGCAGTCCATTGCTTCTTTAAAGCCTTCTTAATCTTTTACTTCCATTTAAATCTCTTTTCCGGCATTCTTTTAAAGCATGTAATTTATTTTCAAAATGGTTTTGTTTTTCATTTTGAATCCTTTGAAATGGCAACGATCCAGCTTGTTTAACTAAACAGGCCTATACTCTCTAGGCTTTCACTAACAGCTGCATTGGCTGGTCACTTGGTAATTTGTCCTGTTTGTAATCTTGCACAAATGGGAGGCAGAGCTTTCATAAACCTGGCTGCTCAGAAACAAAATACATTTACTGTAACTACTCAAAATGCCCACTTTCAAGCGTGAGAAATACATCCTGCAGCTTTTAACTGTCCATAATTTTTAATAACTTTTTAGCATTTAATTCCACAGCAGCTTGCAACTTTTCAAAGCAGAATTATTTAAAACTCTTCCACCACCAGTGAGCAAAATCACTTTTTTTTTTTGCCACAGCATATAACAAATACTCTATTTAAACAAAATACTTTAGCGCTTTCTACATGCAAATGTGTAGAAGCTATTGGTAACAAAAGCATTAACATCTTAAAATATTTTAGCAAGACAAAGTACACATCTAATGAAGAAGTGACATTCCTCTATCTTGGTTATATCCATCTACTTCTCCTTTTTTTTACGCTTCTTGCTTTTTGATTCATGTTCTCAAGCTTTTCACTCTACCACATTAACCAATTCAAAGTAAAAACAAAGGATGTTTGAAAGTGGACATTCTTATGTAAGCTGTTTATGCCAACAGCTGTGACTTTAATTAAATCAACACAACATCAAAATGAACCACATAAAGTCTAACGCTTTGCTTCAGAGGCCAAGAACTGAGAATAAAGACTTAATTATTGGGGTTTTGTATGGTTTTTAAATCACCTCATATCCTTCAAAACCCTTTCTGCAATTAACTGCTACTAAACACAGCAAGATCTGCTGGTATAATACGTGGCCTAACTTTAAAATTCAATAGGAAGATTCTTGATTGTTTATTTTATGTATTTGGTTTAATTCTGCTCCTAAGGTTGACAGTCACTTAAAGCCGGCCTCATTCTCATTTTCACTGCTACCAATTTAGGAAGCAAATACGTTCAGTTCTACATATGAAAATGTAAAAAAACAAGCAACCAACCAAAAGTTCAATATCAATACATAATACTGAAAACAAAATAAATGTCAGCCTTATTTTATTGTAGCAGCTACAACTTTGAAGTCAGAACTGAAAGATCCTATTGACACAGACTATTTTCAGAGTGAGACTCTTCCCTAAACTAAAAATAACTCTTGAATGGTAGTTCAGGATATTTGTTCCATTTACACTGTCATCAATCACTTTCCAATCTGAAAATCACAATAAAAATCAGTTGTAATTTTTACCCTGTAACTAATAAATTCCAAAATCTCTTTTAATGAGTCCTGCTTCTCCTCTACCATATACAAGCCTGAGTCATGACTTTACAAACCTGTGAACAGCCTCTCCCCCGTCTGTCATCTCTGTGACTTTCTTGGCTCATCCAGCTCTTTGGCAATTCCCTGCCCTCCAAGAAGTGCAGTGCTTCAGCCTCCCAAGCTCCTGTCTGGTGGGATGTTCTCCCTTTATTTTTTCTCTCTTCTTACCCAAGCCCTTACAGAAATAGCCACTCCAAATACTCCCTTTCTTCCTTTGCTCCATGGAGAGAAACGAGTGCTACTTTTGTATGCGACTCCTTCCCCTCCGCACTTAAAATTACAATCAAGCGATTCTTTCATCCTCCTTACCCTCTGACCCACCAGCCCTGGGTTAATATTGCTTGAGATCTATGACGGCATCTCTTCTTTACCTCGGTCCTACATCAGTAGCTGAAGGGAGAGAGTTACTTTTAGTTAACCTGTACCGCACTGAAGAGCAATTTACTAAGTAAGTTAATGCAAGAGAGTCTTGAGGGGGAAGCAGGATACTTAAGTGAGCAGGATAGGAAACCTCGTACCAAAAGCATGCGTACAGATGGGCAAGAGATACCCCTCCAGACAAACCGTCCCTCCTGCAAAAGTCACCACCAAAAAACGCTTTTCCCCTTGACCTAGGGCTAAGGAGCACACGGTGTGTGTGCGGGTGCCTGCGTGAAGCACGGGAGAAGCCTACGCCTGGCCGAATCGGGGCAGCATTAAGGAGGCTGGACGGCCGCCACCCCTGCCCGCCTGGGCCCGGCGGGAGGGGATGGACAAGGTCGCGGCAGTGCCCTGCCGTCCGTCCCCCCCCAGCCACTAGGGACCACTGCTCCGCGCCGCCGGCCAGGCAGGAGGGCGGCCAGGACGGGGAACCGGCAGGGCCGAGGAGCGGAGGGCAGCGGTCGGCGCGGGGGCCCGGGCCACCGTGTCCACCGACGTGCGGGGCGACCCTGTGAGGGGAGAGAGGCGGGCCACGGCCCCACACCTTCTCGCGCGCCGGCCCTCACCCGCCGCTCCCCAACGGCCCCCAAGGCCCAACGGCCCCCAAGGCGCGCGCCCCTCTCCCCACCCGCCCACCCACCACAGGCCCCGCCGCGCCACCCTTACCCGGCGCCGCATCACGTGACGAGAGACGCCCGCGCCCCGCCCCCGCCCCGTCACGCGACAGGGGTGGCGGCCCGTGCGCCGCTGCGTCCCTTCCGCCTCGTCCCGTTTCTGCCCCCGCCGCCATGTCGGTCTTCCACGACGAGGTGGAGATCGAGGACTTCGAGTACGACGAGGAGACCGAGACCTACAGCTACCCGTGCCCCTGCGGGGACCGCTTCCTCATCACGCGGGTAACGGCAGGCGGGCTGGGACGAGGCGGCGGCGGGGAGGTGGGGGTGGGGGGGAACAGCGTTAGGCCGCGGTCCCGCCTCCGCTGGCCGCGGGTGTCTGTGGGTCGGGCAGGCGGCGGATCGGTGACTGCTTTCCCGGGGCTTTTGCAGGAGGACCTGGAGAACGGCGAGGACGTGGCCACCTGCCCCAGCTGCTCCCTGATCCTGCGCGTCATTTACGACCAGGTGGGGGGGGGGGGCTGTCAGACGCGGTTGCGGCCTGCTTCCCCCCGCGCCGGGTCGGCCAAGTCGAGTTCCGGTTCGCTATCCCCTGAGGAGAGGAGGGCGCGGTGGCAGCTTTTAAAAGCCCCTGGTGAACGTGGGATAGGCTTGTGTGGGCTAGGGGTCCTTTTGCTTGTGACTACGGCTCCTGCCTCAACTCTTGTTTTTCTGGTCTCCTTCTCCTGCCGTGTTTGGGCTTTAAAACATGCCGTCTTGGTGAGCATGGGGTGGAACACGGACAAAGCTATCTCACTGGTGTTAAGATCTATCTATGACTCTAGTGGCCCTGTCAGCTAGCCTAGTAGTTTTTCTTATCTAGTAGGCATGTTATGGCTTTCACGTTTCGGGAGACAGATTCATACGCCTTATACCCCAGGCTAGAAAACAAAATGGTTACGTGGTGTTTTTTGAGGGAGATCCCAAATTAATGAAAATCAACTCTACTTGCTGTCTTCAGGAGCAGTTCATGCGTGATGAAGTCATTGCAGAACCTTTGACAAACAAGGAATTGATTAAGTGCTGATGGATACCTCATGAACTGTTGCTGCTTTAGAATAAGAAAGTATGGGGATGGCAACTGCAGAAAGAGACATGGTCGTCCTCCTGGAAGTGCTCGCTGCTGTGAGATACAAGTATGATTACTGGCTGCCTTCATAATTTGAATGAGAATTTGCTGAGACATCAAACACATGACTGGCTTTTGTTCAAAAGGGTTATGTATTTTAGAAAAATATATATAAGTTCCCATATGTATTTCAGAAGTTTTGAGAATTATGATCCTAACTGACAGCAAGTCTATATACAGAAGAACTGTGTGAAGTTGTGGAATTACACCATTTATCTAGCAGTGGCTTCTTAGCCTGTGGAGAAAAGCAGGCTTCATGTGGGCATATAGCAGTGTGAAATGGCAGAGAGCTGAAATGTGGGGAGTCAAAATTTAGAAGTTCATAGGACACGATGCCATACAGAATTACAGTTTTGACACAGCGCGGTATCACCCAGGACGTGGGCTTGCGTACTTCCAGCCCATACTGAACATGGGGAAATATGAGACCCAGAACCAATGCTGCTGGTAAATTATTTTTACTACTCTAAGCACAAAGAAGGTGCAGTTGTATTTATATCTGCACTGGGGGCAACACCTGCGTTGGGGCAAATTTGTTTCTTAAATTGCAGTTGCTTTGAAACAGCTTTGGTAGCTGTTATCAAATGACTCTGATGTAATAGTGATACACTTTTGTGGGTGTTGTGTGAAATGAAACAAATGGAGTCAAACTTTTTTTATCCCCGCAAAGCTAGTAATATGCAAATGGACTTGAACTCGAAATGGATTGTAATTTACCCATATTTTCTCAACAACTTGTGGTTTGACTGTTGCAGGAAATATAAAATGGGCTGCAGTTCTTTGTGCCACTTGTAGTAGCACGTTTGCTGAATTTCTCGGCCTTCCTTTGTTAGGTTCTGTCACTTCCTGGATAGGGGATGCACACATCTCTCTCAATTAATAACAAGGGATTTTTTAGGGTAGAAAAGAGTTGGAAGAATATGTTCCAAAGTACATTGATTCCAGGACTACTTCTTGTATTACAAGCCACTGTATTTAAATACTTACTTTAAAATATAGTCATTCATGTGTTTTAGTAGGATTTGATGTCTGTGAAGTTAAATTGGGGGAAAAACACTTGTGTAGCATTTATATAGATATTTTGCTCCAGGCACTGAAGATAGGCAAGTCTTACTGAATTCTTGCGTTTAACTATTTTTGTTCTTACAACATTCTGTGAATGTTGAAGGTGAACATTCTAATTATTGTAAAAAAAAAAAAAAAAGGAAAGAAAAAGGAAAACTACCTTCAGTTAGAAATTTTGAATGCAGTATGTACAACCCAAAGTGTTTTCATGTCTAAACCAGAAGGTGGCACTCATGTTACTTTGATATCTGTGCTTCAAAAAAAAAAACCAACAAAAAAACTGTGGTACTTTGGTTAGCTAAATCTTCCTGAATATTTATTTTGACTATTTAAATAAAGATATTTAAGACTCCACCAGTGGTTATAAAGGGCCATTGCTTATTCTGTTTGTGCACCAGCCACAACAATTTCCAGAGATGTTGAGTTGCTGCTGCTGTGGTAATGACACTGGAATTTCTTCAGGTTAGTTCGTAAAAAGTGTTTCAGTCTATCAATAGATGCTATAAAGCAAATTTACAGGAACCCTATTTAAGTTCCTATTCAAATTTCTAGTGCATAAAAATCTTAAGGATTTTTCCACAAGTAGTCTACATAAGACTAAGTAGAGGAAGTTTCAAATGGCGCACCAGGGAATGTATACTCTGATGTAATTACATCAAAGTAAATTGCCAGGTGTAGCATCTCTAAAGGTGCCTAGATTTTACAGAAGTAATTTGACCAGATTTCATTTTATGATAAAGATGAAGTACTGTGATAAAGACTTCTATGAGGCTTGCATAGAGAATTATTTATACTCCATGCGGTTGAATTCCTACATGGTTATAAAAAGTGTTTATCAGTTGAATTTTACTTGGCATGTGCTGATAGAAGCTTTGAAGTGATTGTCTGTAGTGTTCCCCACTCATCTAAAATACAGGTAATGGCTTTTTTAACAGTAATGTTAGCAAAATTAATTACTTCATTACATCAGTTGCGACTGTCAGTGCTTAAGGTTTCATAATAAGCATATTCTTACCAAGTATGTATAGGATCCAAGTTGTATAATGCAATTTATATGCATGTTAAAATTATTTGGTTACATAGCATATATCAAAGCTTTAATGAAGTATGCATTATGTTTACTTTTCTGGAGATTTTTTACAGCATAACAACAGTAAATTGTTGTGGCTGACTTCGTCAGAAAACGATGTGGCCACATTTGCCTACTTGCTTTCAACTCAGTCTCATTGCAGTGTCTTGAGGATCTCAAGACTGTAATTGCTGTCCCCCAAAAAAGGAGGCAAAATAAGGATGGGTGTCATGTATCTCTTTTTCTGTTGCCTTTTGGGAATCTGAAAGAGATGTTTAAAAACTGTTGAGCTGTTTTGTTACTTTTCCTTCTGCTGTGCAGAGAGGAGTGGAGTTCTGTAGCAATGGAGTTCATCCTTCATGAAAGCTCAGTGATGCTAAAGCCAAAGAGCTGCCCACTTTTGTGTTTTGTTAACTTCTGAGAAGCTTTTGACTCCAGTGATTGCAGTCAGCTTTTCTAAAATTCTTCCATACTGTGTAATTCCAAAACACCAGTCAGGGCAATCTGAGTAACCCATCAGAAATGTTCCTCTTCAGGAATTCAGTCACGAGGTTTCTTCAGAGCATCACAGGCTATTGTGCAGCATGCAGGCTCCTTATGCATTACTTGTGTATTACATGTTCTTAGAAACCAATGGTTCACTTGTCTTCTAAAAAGGCAATTGTGTAGGACACAAAGAAGTCTTTTGCTTGCCGTTTGTATCTGACAAGCAGATTGATTGATTATGTGTTTGATTAGGTCCTTGACTGCACAGAGGAGTCCAGTGTGATGAAAACAGCATCATGTGAACGTTAATGGAATAAGTCATAATTACTAGAGATTGGAGAGGGTGGAACAATTTATGATCAATGTCAGATATTCAAGCTCTGAAATTGCTAACGCTGTTAAACACCACTAAACTCCTGTATGATATTGAAAACAGGCAATACGGTCTGTTGCCATAATTTTATGGGAAGAAATGGAAGATAATTTGCTCTTCATTAAACTGAAGAGGCTTAGCTTCTCAGAGCAGTCAGATTCTTGTTTGCATTTCAAAGAAACTTGCTGAGAAGGTCATGTGCTTTTGGCTCATTGTGCCTGTATATCAGTGTCATACACGATTAGTCTTGAATAGTTGCTCTAGAAGTCCATGACGGAGACCCTGGACCTCCAAGAGCTGAGGTCATTAGGCCAGCAATTTCCGCTGTTGCACTTGTTCCCATTTGTATGTATATTGGGGAAATGGTAATGTCCTAAAGGACCCTTATGTAAATACCTTGACATTTCTTCCCTCCATCATGATTTTTAATTTTGATTCTCAGCACCAGTCAAAAAAAAAAAAGACTTCCTTTGCAGAACATCGGTTTAATAAAGATCATTGCATAGATTACCAAGGCTATCTACCAAGAAGTAGATACCGATTAATATCAAATAAACTGTCAAAATTTCAGTTAAGAAAGTGAACTGACAGCTATGTATTGTCACTAAGAAAAACAGTTTCCACATACCCCATTTCCATCTCTCCTCTATTCCAGTTTAACATTCAGATTAGGCGAGCTGTAGCGATAAGTATTCATTACAGTGAAAACTTCTTGAAATGTTTTTACAAATAGGATTTATCAAGATATTTAGCGTAGTAATGAATGTTTGCCATGATTTTCTCCTAGCACAGTTCCTTGTGGATTGCTTTCAGATATAGCTTTGATTCTGCTTCATGGTAACCTAAAATGCTAATATCTTAATGTCTCTCCATAGTAGCCGTGGCATGGAGGAGATGGGGAGGATCCAGAGGATCCCATGTAACCGTGGATGCTGGGCTCATCAGCCCTGAAACTGGTCAGACTTTTTGAGTTACAGAGGCAACAACTGACAGAAGCTGTGCCAAGCTGGAAAACAGCTGTCACAATGTCACCTGCGGTCAGGGAGGAAGTGGGTCAGAAGGCACTAACCAAAAGGGTAAAAGCTTAAGCAACCTGTCATCACTCCTTCCCACCCCTTGCTGTCACTGTTTTCGATCTGTTTGCATACCAGGTCACCTCTCCAAAATTCTTGGCAGCTCACCAGTCCAGCACAGGCTTCGCGTCATGTTGTGGAAGATCATTGCCATGCCATTTACCTCGCCACTGAGCACAGCCAGCCAAGAGGAGCGTGCTCCAAAGGCTAGGTGGTGTGCGAAGGTCAGCAGCAGAGCTGCCCCATCCGGCAGTGCCATCGCCCAGCCGGGCAGGCTGTCACCATAGCTGCTGTAAGAATTCTTTCTCTAAAACAACCAGTTGAACGACAAATTGGTATTTTCTGCATTAGGTTATGTGCTGCAATGTGCAAATCTAGCCCTTTAACCAGGTGAAGCAGGAAGTGGGGCTCTGAGAGAGTTCTTTAGAGCTCTACCTGTGTGGATGATTTTTGGAGCCAAAAGTTTGCTCCCAGTGTCCACCAATGTGCTCTTGAGACCGGAATAGCACCATGAGCCCTCGCTCTTTGCTTTCAATGTCCACCCTCATTCTTGGCATTGTCTTTCCTCTCCATAGAGGAGGGAGGAGCTCTGCCAGTATATGGTGATCTAAGGGAATAATTCAAAATACGTGTGATATTGGTGTTGGCAGCTGTGTAATTGAGAAGGAAACTTTTGGGACCCCCAAATAACAGGTCATTGTTGTGAAACATTTCCAAAAGAAGCAACTAGTCTAACTCATGAGTATTACATCTTATGCCTGCTCTCTTCCTTCTAGTGGAAAAGTAATTTAATTTGCATTCACAGAGTAGTAATTAATTGATGAATATTTGCCCCATATATATATATATATACATATATATATATATAGTTAACTAGGCATCTTTTCTTTTTACTCTTTTTCCATATTTTCAGTTGTTGTGTGATAATTACAGTGTAAGTTTGAGCATCCCATTTTCTTCTCAGAGTCACTTCCCTGACAGATTTTCAGTCAGCTCATTGGTGTTGCTGAAACCAAGGTTTCAAAATTTATGAGATGGGCCCCTGAAGATCCTAAGTTTGTCTTAAAATTGTAGTATTAAAACAGTATTTTAAATTCATTCTTTCACATTGAAGCTTTTGGGGATCATGTTTTCATTTTGCTACCAAGATTTACTTTTTTGTTGTGTGGTGGTCATTTTTTAAGTCAAAGCTAAGACCCTTATCATGTTGTTTGAATGCCAAAGCTGTTGTTACAGGGAAGGATCCAACTATCACAAGACTCAGGGTAAAATCAACAGGAGCTGGCAATACAATGACCCATAAGTCACTCCTTCAGTGCCCTTTTCAGGCTCTTTCTGCTCTGTGGCGAATGTTTTTACTTTGGTCTCAGTTGTAGTCCTTCTGGACAAGTCAGAAAACAGCTTTTTTGACACGTTCATTATTTCAAGTAAAAGTTATTCCAGTCCACCAGAACGCTAAATAGCTGCAATGTTTCTGAGCGTGATCTTTTTTGCATAGTCCGATGGTGTTTACACAAAATACAAGTTTCTGGTATAATCTTAGGAAGAATAACTATTTCACACTCCCTAAGAAAAAATTAAGTTTTTCAAGGGATGTGGTTTGTTTTGTTTTGTTTTGTTTTGTTTTTTAAATACATTGAAATAGATACTGCTTAACAGTTCTCGTTTCTGCATATCTCTGATCGTAGGCCTGTTGCTTCTTTCTGTGGAAACTGTGTACCTGTGCAAAGCCAGTGCAAACAGCTTCTGGTATTTGTTTTATCTTTCAAACAATAGCGAGGCTGGTGAGCTCCAACTGAGTTTTGTATACTGCAGCATAAATTTATCAATTTGCATCACTCCATAAAAGAGATTAGAACTGATTTTGTAGCTTGTGACAGATTTTAAGATTAAAGCTTCATTTAATTAAATATAGAAAAAAGTAGATAAAATATGAAGCCTACATTATCCTACCTTTTCTCTCATTATAGTAGAATACATTTGCCTTCTTATGTTATGCAGAGGCTTCTGTGACCCCGAGTGCACTACACAGGTGTTAACCACATTGGTGGATTCTGGTGTACATCCCTTAGCTTGATAAGGCGAACCAGACTTCGAATTTAGGTATGGAAACAGTCCAGAGGCAGAGATACAGACAAGCCACCTGTCAGATTGCCGTTTCAGATCCAGTAAAGAAAGCTGCTGTCCTAGAGGCTGAGATGAACTGTGGCAGCAAAACAGGTAAGTGCATCAGAGCAGAACTGGCTGTCCCAGGGCACACCAAGGGTCTCCATGGTCCCATCCCATCCCCAGCACTGCCCTGCAGCTAACGAAGAGTCTAATAATAATGACCAGGGCAAGCATTTGGGGGTACTTCCCTAGAACACCCTACCACACAGTTTGTAAGCCACGGACTTCTTAAGACTGATGCATTTGTGTTTAATAGCATAAATAAATGAATTGTCTAATCACTTTTTGAATTCACATCACAACTTAAAATCCACTGCATCCCATGGAAAGGAATTACACGATTTAAGTACGCTTTGTGGAGAGACATCTCTTTGTTTGTTTTGATCCCATTGCTCTATAGTTCATTTGAAGGCACTTTTTGGATAGGAAGAGACAGTTTTCTGCTCTCTCTTCTCTATCCTACTGCTGACTGCTAAGATTTTTTTTCTAATCTCCCCTCGGTTATTCCTTCCAGCCTGTAAAGTCCTTGTCTAGTCAGCCACTCTCCACACAGGAACTGCTCTGTACTCGTGATTGTCTCTGTTGCCCTCTCTGAACTTTGCCCAGCTCTCCTGCACCATTTTTGGTGCAGGAAGGGACGTAAGAGCTGTGCACAGTTCTTGACCCAGGTGCATCATGCATACATTGGCATAATGGTATTTGTTCTCTGTTCTGCTCTCTATTTTCCAAACATTCTTCACATTTTATGTGCTTTTTTGACACTTGCTGAGCACTAGGCTGACATTATCTTAGAACTAATGTTTAATTAAGGGAAAAACCTTATAGAATCTAAGCCTCAGAATAACCATGTCTTTCTCCTACTTACTCTTGCTCATGCCCTAGGTGTCTTTTAGAAGACAAGGTGATGAGAGTCACGTATCACCTCAGGTGGTCTTTCTGCTAGTCCCTCCCAGTAGTCGTTCTACCACAACCTAATGGCAGCTGATGAAAGTGCACAAGCTCCATGCATTTTGGTAGGACTGTCCCAGACTGGTTAATGCTCCTCTACGCCCATCATTTAGCTGGCTTTATTTGTTTAGTTTTGTTATTTGTTACTTCTTTTCCATGTTCTTTTTAAATTAGCCACTTCTTTTTAAATTGCACTTCCTGCATGGCTTCATCTCTTTCTTTAAAGCCGCATCTGTGCTCTTGTATTTCCTTGTCTTTGCTACAGTGGGTTTCCTGGTGGGTATCTGAGTTTTCCAGGCAGTGAAGCCTTTTCCTGGAGCTGGTGGAGTGTTCCAGTGTGAGATTTCTTTTAAATTTGAATACACTGTATTTACGTTTCTAAAAGGAGTGTGGATACTGCCCAAGATGCACATATAAAATAGTGCCCTTTTTGAAAGGGTGAAGAATTGTTTATTCATTTAAATTTACTATTTCATTGTAACTATTTTCTAATACTGGCCGGGGGGGGGCGGGGAAGTCTTACCCAGAATAAATCATGAGTGATGCATGTGACAGAGTGAAGAATTCTTGCTTTTCCTTTTGAAGAAAGGGTTAATTGTAACTCTCAGTCTCTCTCCTCTTGCAGAACTACTCAAGATAAAGCTATTTCTTGGAAGAATACCCTTAGGAAGTTAGTGACCTAGAATGAGCTTGGCATAGAATTGCCTTTTAGCCTTAACTGTGATATTCACTGCTGCAGTCTCCATACACAAATGGGTTTTGACAGGCTTTGCAAACAGCCTGGGGTCAGAGCCTATGAGCTTTCCTTGGGCAAGTAAAAGCTGAGGAGTTGGGAACTTAATCAGTTTCTTGTTGAGATAAATAGCAAAATTCCCAAACCCTGGGATGGTGCACAGTGGGACAGTGATGGGCAAATGCAAGCCCTCGTTGTAGGGCTGTGAAAGGACATGGCAAGCAGCAAATCATGCTCCCTGCCAGGGATGGTTCATGGAGTTCAAGCACTGCTTTGAACTGGAACCCAAACTATTTTTCGTATCTCTTGATGTAAGGCCCAGGGGAGAGCAGGTGATGGCACACCAAGCTGGCATCCTGCCTTGTGCATCAAAATATGTTTCTGTGGCCCCTACACCTCCTCTGCAAGCTGCTTAGCAATCGAGAGGTGTGATTTTGCTGTGGAAGCAAGAGTGAGTGGGAGAGAGGGCTGATACATAAGCCTTTCCTATACGGATTTCCTCTGTATGTACACTGAGAGGGCATGGTAGTGGGGCGTCCTGGGGGGATGTGCTGGTACAGGGCCTGCCTCCTGCTTATGAGAGGAAGGATTTTCTCCCCACCCCAGCTGTTTGTTCAGGTATTAATCTCAGAATTTGTTTCTTGCTCAGTAAACCTAGCAAGTAAGCTAGCAGTTAGGGTTGCATGGTTATCCCCCGTGCATACAGCAAGTGAGGGATGATGTATAGAAGATACACACTGGAAGAATTTAATCTGGTCCCTACAAAACACTCTGATCCTTGCAAATCCTTTTTTTTTTTTTTCCTTGATAGTTTTTTCAAGTCTGGGATTTTCATAACTGAAGGAGAATTCAAATAAATCAGCAACCGCAGAAAACGCCAAACAACCGCAGTCAAACTTTCTCAGTGTTTTAAACTAATAGACCCCCTTCTCAAGATACTACGCCTAACAGGATTTGATTGTGCTTTCTCAGCCAGAGAATTTCCGTCAGTACCTCTGCCAAGTGCACAGTCTCACGGAGGGAGGATTTGATAGTGATCCAGGTTAAGCCAGCCTCTTCATTCAGAGACAATGACTGCCAGCCCCACACAGACTGCAGCAGGGCCACCCAAATGTCGAGTTTCCATTGAGGAAGGCCAAGTTCCCCACACTTTTTATTTTTGCAACCATAGCAGGGCTGTGTCCTTGGTTTCTTTCCATGCCAAATAAAGCGTCTGCACATTTTGTCTAGTTCGTTTTTGTACAGTTGAGGCGTTTATACCAGGAGCACCTGCAAAAATAGAGGTCTGAAGAAAGAGATTCATTTCTGACAGGTTAATCAACCCGAGGAGTAAGAAATTATAGTGCTACATCTGTAAACACCCTTGCAGGTTGCCTTGCAAGGGCAGCTTGTGAAGATTAAACTGGCTGGGGATACTCTGAGCTGTAGGCACAGAGCACCCTGTGAGACATTGCTAGTATAAAATGCTCCGAGGCAGATCCTGCCATCCAGCCCAGCTGCATAAATCTGGAGTAACTCAGAGTGCTTCAGGGATGTTACTTCAGATCCACTTCACCCAACAGAAGGGCAGAATTTAAATGAATTATCCATGAAGAGAGAATAAAGGACATGTGCAGTAAATAATATATTTCTGTGTTTTCTGCCCTTCGTGACTCTCTCTCATAAATATTCCAGACTCAAGCTGATTGCTGCTTCACTGTGTCAGCCAAAAGATCAGACTGGGCAAGTGCATTTCGGTGTCATTCACGTCTGAGGCTGTTACCTGTCTCAGGGTGAGGCGGAACCACAGACAAAACCCTGATTTCTGAAAGCATGATGCTGTCCTCACCAGAGCTGTATTTGAAGTGCCACAGGGCACTTTCTGTGACTGCTCTTGGTCAGATATGCCTGCCGTTTTGTTTATTTTTTATCTCTTGCTGAACTGAAAAATAGATAGGAGAGAGAGAAGGGAAGCAATTTTAAATTCATAAAAATCAATTTGGTCCAAAACTGTACATTGAAGCATTTTGGCATTTATGAAATGATTAATTTCATTCTGAAGAAGTCAATATAAAATATCACAGTATTTCTCACCCTGCACAATCCCTCCATGCAGGCTGGCACTCGACACCAATCTGTGAGCAGTTTTGGTTCCTCCAAAACTTAATTTTTCAGGGGAATTTACTCAGTGAGTAATGAGTCTGATTTCTCTTTTTTGTACATTACTACTGGATTATGTCTATTCACTTATTTTGTTCAGCAGCTATACAATGTCTATTGCAATACCCTCCAGATGTAAGATACCTGATTAGAATTAGCCTCTATTGCCATAACTTGCTTCATGAGGTCAGGCTGTTGGCCCTACCATCAGATGCGCCCGAACGCACCCCTGCTGTGTTACACACACTCTTGATGCTCCTGACCAGTTGTGCAACACTAACTGAGGAGCAAAATGCCTTGCTGAGATTTGAAGAGCTACATCCATGCCTGGAGGCACAATGACTGTTAAGAAACATCCTTTTCAGAAAATCTGAAACTACTTGCTTTTAATATTCTACTTTCTTACTGAGTTGACTGTTGTATTTTTGTCCTGGTTTCAGCTGGGATAGAGTTAACTGTCTTCCTAGTAGCTGGTACAGTGCTATGTTTTGAGTTCAGTATGTGAAGAATGTTGATAACACTGATGTTTTCAGTTGTTGCTCAGTAGTGTTTAGACTATAGTCAAGGATTTTTCAGCTTCTCATACCCAGCCAGGGCACCTGACCCAAACTGGCCAACAGTGTATTCCATACCATGGGACGTCCCATCTAGTTTAGGAACTGGGAAGTGGGGGGCAGGGAATCGCCGCTCGGGGACTGGCTGGGTGTCAGTCGGCGGGTGGTGAGCAATTGCCCTGCGCATCATTTGTACATTTCAATCCTTTTATTACTACTGTTGTCATTTTATTAGTGTTATCATTACCATTATTAGTTTCTTCTTTTCTGTTCTATTAAATCGTTCTTATCTCAACCCAGGAGTTTTACTTCTTTTCCTGATTTTCTCCCCCATCCCACTGGATGGGGGGGAGTGAGTGAGCGGCTGCGTGGTGCTTAGTTGCTGGCTGGGGTTAAACCACGACAATTTTAAACCTGTCAAATGTGTTTTATCAATGTGAAAGACTGTTTACTTTTGCTCATTCTTGCACTATCCAGATCTTTACCATGCAGGCTCTTTCCGGTATTTTCCCCCAGATGTAGCATATTGTAATTCATTGCTCATGACTGCCAAGAAATTACAGTTCCAAGACTGTCCATAGTTCACAATATAGTTATTCTGCTGCTGGAAATTCCATCATTTTTTTCATTATAGCCAGTCCAGCAGAAAGCAACCAGAAAGCTAAGCGAGATGAGCCTCTCAAATAGGGCAGGGAGGAAACCTCAAGTATAGATTTGTGCATATTTCTGACATGTCCAGCCAGAAAAAGAGAAATCTTGGTCTCAGTAGAACAAATGACCACCTGCACATTCTCACAGTCTGAGAAATAACCTCCTCCATCCTGCCACTTCTTCTGCTCTTATTTGCTCTCCTGTGTTCTCCATTAGGATTGTCTTTCTACTGCCAAAACCAAGAAAAATTGATACAACTCTCCTATGTTCTTGCTGGATGTAGACTTTGTCCACATCTAGGGGTTTTATTCATTTTACTATTTATTTTGTAGATGAGTTTTAAACATTTTTAATAATACAATTGTATTGATGGGACCTAGTATAGGAGCAGGTATAAATTGCTCTTGCCCTTCTTGCAGCTTAATATTCTTCACAGTTCAGAGGGGGAAATAGCTGGCCTGGCAGAACTAGATCCACACAGGGTGGGGGGGTTTCATGGTACCAGCACAGCTGGAATGATCTGGCTAAGGGCTGAAGACAAAAACCAACAGTTTTTTGTTGTCAAGGGTCAAAATGAGGGTTATCTGGAGGGACAGATGTTCATCATGCCAAGATTATTCCTATTGAGAAACGGAAAATTAGGGGTTAAACCTGTCATCTACAGAGTCACCTTGAAACTCCATAAAGAAATATCAATAATTGAGGATAGCTGTTTGCTAAAAAGATTACTGACAGGCATAAAATAACAATCACCAGTAGCTATAAATGTATTTTATATCTTCGATATTTTCCTGGCAGAGTTTAGTCTTTCATTGAGTTATGCAGTAGCAGCCCTGGATTTGGACAACTTGTGCTCAGATGAATAGTAGAATGATTTTGAGGGTGCCAGAGGATAGCTGGGATAGAGAAGGGATAGCTTTTTTTTCAAAGTGTACCATATTTTTCCTTGGTTGGCATAAAAGCATACTTCCCTCCACAAACGGAGAGCTCCATTTCAGTTTATTCTTTTGCAGTATCCTGTATAAGAAGGAAAAAGATGAGATAACTCTTCCTGGAGAAAATCCAGAATGTTAATTAAAGAAATGGCATTTTGACATTCATTCCTTACTGGCTGGAGCTTATGGCTGTACTGGTATTTCATGTCTTGCTTTCATGTTAAGAGCTTTCCAAGGTGATCTTCTCTACAAATGCCTTTTTTCCTGCCACTAGGGGTCCTAAAAATAATAAGGAAGGGAGGCACAAAAAATAATAAAGAAGGAGGCACAAAGTACCCATGTATTTGATACTACAGCATTCTCACAAGGTGGACCTGAGTGTCAGTCAGGTCACCGAAACCCCCAATGGGTTGGCTGACAGCATGGGTTAGTGCTAGGCAGACTGGAGGAACAGCATCTGACTGTTGGACCCAAAAGATTAGCTTTGCCTCCGTTCCAGAGTGATTTTCGTGCATTCCTGCCACATCCCTGAGGAGTGGGAGGTAGGCTTTTCTTACGCTTGCTCAGGTAATTTGTCATGCCACCCAAGTTAGAGCAGGGAAGGTTGAGTTGTGGGGGATGACCCAGGCTGCTCAAATCTACCTGACAAGTGAAATGCTGAAACAGTTTGGAGGACTTGGGTTTGGATCCTTAATCCCCAGCCTCCTGCTTCGTCCTTTCCCCTCCAGAGCTTGCTTTTGCAGGTAGGGAGAGATGAAAATCACCCCAGGTGCCGAGGAGAGCAAAGAGAGAGCAAATGGCCCAAATGCATGAAAATGCAGAGAAAAGCTTTCCCTGCCAGGCAAGCCATTAGGAACCAGTATTTTCAACACGAACCTGAAGCTGCTGTTCCTGTTGTAGCCCTGTTGGGTTGTTCTACAGTGCTCCAGTGCTGTAAAAAGAAATGGATGGATGTACTCGGGAACTGAAATTAAATTCAGCTTTTCCCATTTGCCACTTTATTATTTCCCACTGTTAAAAATTGAATATTGATTTTCCTCATTCTGCTAAGTCTGCAGTCTTTGCTAGCATGTAATTGTTACAAACACGTTCACTAGAGCTGGCAAAGAAAATTCCAGCAAAACAGTTTTTATCAAAATTTGCCAGCTTGTTGAAAGCAAGAAATCCTAGAGGAAAACATTCTTTCTTATGATGGTGTGACAAGAAAGCAGGGCCTGGCACCTTGCCATGGGCAGCCTGGCTTGGGGACCTCTCTCATCGTGCCTCCAAGTGAGAATCCCAGCTCAGTTTCAGAGAGTAAAGGAAACGCTGGGTCTTGTTCCACACTGAAACCAAACTGAACTCAGAAACCTTGGAAATTCTGCAAAATGGAATTACCACTCTCTGCCAAGCCTAAGCATCATGTTACAATGCCTAATGTTGAATGAAAACATAGGAAATACTATATTTTTCAGAAAAGATGAACATTTTCTTGTAATTAGCAAATTATGGTCTCATTGTACTTATTTTGCTTATCAAGTTATTTTTCAGTGTCAAGACCTATTTTGTTTCACCCTTCCCTCTCATCACTGATTTAAGAGTTGTTCTTGGCACCAGGGAATCTTAAGAGTGCTGTCACGGGCTGCACGCAGGAGGTTGTTCCAACAGCAGGAACTGGAGCTGAAACTGCTCATTGTTTATGTAAAACTAAAAGTTATTTCCTTAGCATCAGCACCAGGCTCTGTTCCTGAGGTTCTACGTGTGTATATCTACGCAGTCACCACAAACTGACCGTGGTTTGTTACACTAGGAAATTAATGTTTCCTTTGCTTCTGCAAATAAAGGAATCAAGGGCAAACAGCCCTGAAGAAGCGGCTCTTGCCACCATCTGGGGGCTTGCTACGGCAGCTGGTGATCCATCAGCTGAACTGCCTGAACTCAGGAAGCATTCGCTGCTCAGTCAGACTAAGTGGTCTTCCAGGCTATATGATTTGTTGACTGATTTCTAAGTTAAAACAGCTCGTGGCACCACAGATGATGAGTTTTCAGTGGGTATGACACATACACAAATTAGATAAGAAGACAAAAAGCCAGTGGTTTAGATAGACAATTTGGCCAATGAGAATTTTACTGCAAGGCTCATTTTTAATTGACGTGATGAGTTTTATGCATCTGCCCACTTGAAATATTCTGATTATGAAACTGTCTCTTTGTTCACTGCTTGGCTCTTGATTTCTAAGCGGCCAAAGCAGGCAGTGTGTGCTAATAAAAGGGAAAGAAAAAAGGAAGACGCTAATGCAATGAACTATCTTCTCCATAGGACTGTTTAGCATTAAAGATTTTGCTTTGGCTTTTATTTACAGCTTTTGACCACTTTTGGTTTGTTCAGTAATCCCAAACCATATGTATAAAGAGTGATTGGCAGAATACACTGTGTTTGAAGCAGCCTCCCAATGGCTTGTACTCAGATATAAATATCTGATGTTCAAAATCTTTGGAGATGAACTCCTGATGCATCAAAGTACAAGCTGATTTTCTTTCATATCTGCGATTAAATTTTTCATGTAAATGTCACATTAAATGATGAAAAAGAGACTGTAAAAAAACCAGTTTTCACCTAATAGGATATTAACTTAAGAAGTTAAGAAAAAACACTGTGAAAAACATAATACCAAAGGATGTAATCCTTTAATGCTCAGTTATGCCTATAACAATATAAATTACATTATTAGATTACTTGTTATCAGTCTGTAAGACTGAGAGACTAATAAATATATGGCAAAGAATGGAGATTTGTGGCAATCTTTTGAGTAATTGCACAAAATAGTTCAGATTATTTTAAAATATATTTACTATTTTTATGTAATGCATATTTTTAAAAACTGATTATTTTCAACATCTCAATTTGTAACACAAAATTACTGTTAGCTTAAATAAATACCATGATAGTATTACTAAAGGTCATGGACTTTATCAAAGGTCATTGTGTAGCTACTTAGAAACTGAATAATCTATTCAGCCTTTAGCTGCTCTGTATGTTACTTAGGTTCAAGCTAAAAAGAACCTTGCTAGCAATCCTGACACCTCTATCTGTTCTGTATCATGAAAATGCTGCTGTAACTTTCTAGCCTACTCAACAGAAAGATATAGAAGATTTATTATTAATATTAAACATCTTCAAAATATTACAGAGACTTTTCTGAAAATTTCAATTCTTATTCCGCTGGGACCAGATCATGCTGTAACACAGCATCCTACACAGTGGGGTCTCTCAGTTCGTGAACGAAGAAGCTATCTTGAAAAAAATGTGCTGTTGGATGTAAGCTTATTTGAGGAAACTGCAGATGGTAGCGGTGGATTTTGTTCTTGGCTGTCATCTCTGTGCCTAAAGCCAGATCTGGGGGGAATCGGAAGAGCTGGGCATGGGGGTTGGGCTTCTGGAAGGGATTTTATCCTGGGTACCCTTCAGATGATGTTCCTTCCACCTAACTCCAGTTTAAAAGCTACACATGCCATCTAATTAATCATTAAGACTCCCTCTCTAGTAAGTAGAGAAAGCAAGCACCTCTAGACAGTGATTCAGCCATCCTGTTTAAATACTTGTCTTTGAAAAGGAAGACGATACCTCTGGAAGAGTTCTCTGCTGACCAGTAGAAGAAGCCTAGACAATTAGCTTAGTTGCGACTACTGTTTAGGTGGCTGCAGTTAACAGAGGTGAATCCCATCCCATGTGTCTAATGCATAATAATCCCCATGTGGGACAGCTATTTTACAAAAAAACACCAGTTGCAGCTAGAAAGACAGCAAAAACGCTATGCCTGCTATCCCAAGTCATGTAGCCAGACTGTTTTTCTAGTACATCCTTTCAAGCCACCTGGTGAAGAAACAGCTGTGAGCTGTCTGAAGGGTGTGCCAGAAATCATGCTTTCCAGGGACTCTACTTCTGTAGCCCCTATTCAGACCTTTTCACTGAAACTGATAGAAATTATGGCAAAGGTCTATAGAATCAAACTCCCTCTAAGGTGTTAGTGGAGGCAGAGTCCTCCTGTACATTTCTGTAAGACCGTTAGGTGACAGATAAATAAAGCTATTGCCACTGGAGGCTTTCCGGCAGGGTTCTTTGCAGACCAGCTATTATGCAGCATGAGGAAAAAGAGGTATTAGCCAATCATATCACAGTGAAGAGGAATAAAAATACATTTCACTGTGCACTGATATACTTTATTCAGGGGAGAAGTGTGCAGTTTGCATAGCTTAAAAACATGAGCCAAGAAGTTACTAATATTTGCAAAACACTCTCTTCTAATACGTTCATAATTTGAATCAAACTGCTGGAGATAAAATGAGATACAAAGGCAGAATCTGAAAGCTCTTCATTCACATGTCACCTTCCAGCTGTTAGGAAAATCTAGGCTGTTACTGTTCTTGTCTTGGTTGCCTCAGCATAGCCCCACTCCTTCCTAGGGAAATCTGTAATCAAAGCTACTGCATTTTAGTAAGCAGACAGTATTACAGCTCAATCGATATCTCTAAGGGAGGACCTGAAGGCACTTACATGTGGACTGAGAGATACCCTGAATATTTCTGTGCTACAGGATTTAGCATAAAGGTTGCTCTCACCTTCCCCCTGTTCAAACTTCAGGTTAACACACGGAGAAAAATGCTGCCATTCTGTTTCTCTGTGTTAGCGATGACACCTCACCTAACAGGACAAACCCCAGGCTTCAGCCAATAGCGACTGAATCAACTGGGTCTAGGTTTAAAAGTTGAATACTACTTCAAGCCTTTATGTTCTTCTGTTTCCAGTTAGCTGGAAGAGGAATAAACCAGGCTATTTAGTAAGTGTAGTCAACCAAAAGGTGACCTGTTATTGAATGTGACCTTTTAGCTCATGTTCCTGGGTGGGTTTGGCTCAAAGCATTCATTATGCCTGGGTAGCCAAATTCAAAGAAACAGGTGGAGTTAGACTCTAAGATGTTTACTCGTGTTATGCTGGAATTCCTTTGCTCTTGCCCAAGGCTCTGCTTTGGAGACCTTCAAAGTTAAAACTGCTACTCCATTCTTGCCTGAATCATTTTGTTCTTACATTTCTTTCCTGTCAGTGGGAATTAGAGGTACCTGAAATGTTGTCCCTGTCTAAATACAGAGCTAAAAGCAATTCCATGTTTTGTGATGCTCAAAGCATCTCTGTCTGCTTGTGTTGTCTGAAAGATGGGCGAGAATGAGGAAAACACACTAGCACCCTTAGCAGAGACCCTTTGTTGAGCCCCCTGTAAAACCCATTTGAGGAGAAGGGTATAGTGGATGGGTCTAACCACAGGGGCAATGTGTAAATGACCACAATGGGGAAACAGCATTGGTACAACCAACCAATCCACTTAAAGGCATACAGGAAGGAAACTAGGAAAAATGGGATAGATGTTTTCCCTTTGTTTTTTTTGTGTAATAACAAGTTACATTTATATTAGAGGGAAGCATGCTCCATGGTATGGCCCACAATCTGTGTCCCCTGGCTGTCCCCACACGGAGATCTCCTAGACCACACTGCAGCTCCCTTCTGGCCTGTGCTCTGGAGTTTAGTTCCCTTGGAAACCAAACACAGGTTTACACTGTTACTAAAAGAAACAAGTGTAATAACAATTATTTTTTAAATGGTACTGAACCATATATTTTCATTTTATTCTTGAAAGACATATTATGTAACATTTTTCTATTGTACATATATCCACAGCAAACCTTATTTTCTAGGTTTTTATCATTATGTTAAAAAGCAGTGTTAAGATGAGGATGTCCATATCTCTTAAGTTTAATTCCAAACATTTCCTCTCTAAACCAAAAATATTTTCATTCTTCTTTGTGATAAATCCCACTCGTGATCAATTATCATATTCGTATACACATTTTTTTAACATTAAGCTAAATGCTGAAGGAATTATATTCCTACTGTAGAGTCCAAAATGTAATAAATAATACATAATTAAAAAATCTGGCGTACTTATAATTTAAAATAAAGGAATCACATGTCATTAAAACAGCATTTCACTCAGCTTTTATGCAATTAGAAATTCTCTTTCCTCACCCTAGATTTGGGCAATGATCAGGGATCACTTGGTGCTCTCGAAGAAGTTGCTGCCATCCTTTCAGCTGAAAGTTGAAGCATTTTCAAGAATGTCACAGGAGATTTTAAATGATACAGCAGCAAATGGTATTAAGATTCTGATACTATCAAAGAAAGAGTGAGTAGTAATTAGGGTGATTGGAGTGATGCCTGAACCTGCTGTGGAATCTGTAGCACTCAAAGCAGAGACCCCCACAGGGAAATGTTTTGGACTACACAACACAGAATGCTGTTCATGTCTTCTGTTGTAACCAATTTTATATGCTTGAAACCAATTTATTATGATTTACTAAGAGCAGGTGACTGGAAGGTTCTGAGCAGAATATTCTGTTATTCCCTCCTTTCTCTAAAGTTCAAACAATGTGCTGTACATTTTACAAGAAAAAAACCAATTTCCTGTCTCTTGAAAAAAATCTCAAAACTAAATTAAGTTTCATTAATGATGCCCTTCCCCTTTAATAAATACATATGGTTATGACTGATTTATACTATAAATCAGGTGTGGTGCTGATGTGGGAAGACTCCCAAATCTTTGTCCTTCTGTCTTAGCAGGCTCTTGGAAAGTGTCATCATTATTGGTTCTAACTCCAAAATTGAAAGCGCCCTAACAAAATACTGATAGAAGTTTGCTTTGCTAGTGCATACTGTATGAGACCATTCTCATTACCTAACATCAACTCTCATTCACTTCTTTGAAAGACAGGAAGTCAGCAGGGATGCAGGCTCTGCAGAAGAAGCTTGTTTAGAAAATTTTGTATGCTACTGTCTTTTGCGGATAGGCTTGGAGACCCACAGCGGCAAGAATCTAAAAGGTCTTGGGCTAAAACTGGCAGTGTGAAAGACTTACTCACTTTCACAGTGTGAAAGACTTAACTCAGGCTGCAAGCAAGTGCAAGTAGGTGCCAGTGTTTTCTTCCTAGTTGAAACCTGCTGTTTCCCTTCATTTGCTGTTTTCAGCCAGCAGTTTTGTCACTGGAATAAGAATAAGCTCATCCCATAGCTTTATAAGAGCAAATCGATGCCACTGATACTTTCCATTTCAAAACAAGCAGGGAAGTTGTTACACTTCTTTCTAATCTAGTTCAATCTTCTTCCATATTCCACCAAAGTTTCCTGAAGAGTTGTCCTTAAATTTCATTAAAACAAAAAAAAGGTTAGTATTTCAGCCTCATTCACCCATCCAAACTAGACTGTGGATGAAGGACTGTGCCAAACATTGAGGACTCTTGGTATTCCAAGTCAATTAGAGCAGTTAGTACCTAATTAAGTGCTAATTTATGCTCTGTGCAATTTCATAGAGGGTAGAAATTTGGTTCAGGCTAATTGGAAAACAAAATTTTAGCTATTACACATGAAAACATATACTACTTTTATGCATAAAAACCCTACTTTGTTTTATATGAGTCAAGTGCACTGTAAAACAAAGCTAAACTCTTATGCTGGTTTGGCTGTCTTCCTCTTACAGTTTAAAAAGTTTCACAAATATTTGTTTTCCTGTATCCTCAGAAATCACAGAATATGCTAAAGACAAGCTGTCTGGCAGCCAATTTTCCATGTTTCTTTCAAAGGCAAACCTAACTGTTTTCTGCAATAGCAGAGTTGAGAATCTATTGATGCTCACAGTATCTTTATTCCCTGCTTCACATAATAAATAGAAATTTTAGCTAGAGCTGAATAAACCAGGAACTGGCGTCAACTATTTGAGCAGGCTTTCAAAGGAGAGACCTTCCTAACTTCCCTGCATGCTGTAGCAAACACAAACATCTTTCTTGTCCATGCAGGAAATGTATCTTAAATCCCAAACAGAAGTAATGTTAACTTTTGGAGACTTGACCTCCACAGAGACCCGTCAGTCATCTCTGATGTAGCCCATGGGAACGTTCAAATTGCCACACCTGATTTGCATTCTTGTTGCATACACACAAAAACAAGTCCTTCTCATCTTCACTCTTCACTGCCTCTATGCATTTGCCAGAAAGGACATGGACAATCATGCCATTCTACAAGGTGAGAGAAGAAGAAAGAACAAATTAAAAGTAAGGGATTTCCAGTAAAAGCTAGGCCATGTTTCTGAAACTTTTTACATACAATAGATCACCAGTAATGACTAGTTGTTCAAAATTTTTTAAGTATTGCTCTAAACATAACGACTACATTTAGCTTTGAGTCTAGGGCATGGTGAGTATTCGTAATTCCTTTCGCAGCTGACAGGAGTCATAGGTGTGGAATTCAATAGATCTCTTTTCCACCACTATTTGTTTCCTATGGGTACAGGTTGTCATCAGCATCAACTACAGTACTACAGGCCACAAAATTTCAAAAGGACCAGTGCTTCCCTTAGGAATCAAAACGAATTACAGTAGGAACTGTACCAGAGGATTGCAGCATCCCTACAACTACAGTAACTGCTATTTTCCCAGACTGTCCTAGAACATGACATTTTTCAGTCTTGTAGAGGAGTTCCTGCTCTGCTGGGTGAGGTCTACTGAATAATACCGAATTCCTCTAATAGGAAGTTTGCTCTTCTCTTACAATGCAGGAGGAATTTTAATGTTTCCCCTACTCCCAAAGGGCTCTCATTTGGGAGGGTTCAGGATTCCCAGACCCTTCCTCTATCCAAAAGAAGTGGGCAAGGATTTGCCTTGCATTTATTTTCACAACCACTGATTCTGATTCTATTCCTATAAGGCTAGTAAGACAAACACTTAAGACAAGGACATATGAATTTAGGTAGGATTCCTGTATTTTTAAACCAAATTTATTGCACACAGACAGTGTAAATGGGCAAGAGGCATCCTGAATTTCCTGGGTGAAAATGGTACAGGAGTGAAACTTGCCCTTCAAATACCTCATCCCTTCCCCACACATGAATCCTGTCAATCACCCAGTGACCCCACAGTCTCCATCAGCTGCCTTCCCCTTATGGCAGAGTCACTACTGACCTCCTGGACATCCCAGTGCTGGTGGCTGTTGTCTGTCTCCTTTGTACAGTTTTGAGGGATAACCTTCCCGTGTCTGACATCAAAGCAAAACAACGGGGCAGAACCAAGCCGGATTTCCTTCATGCTGTTATATTCAAAGTGCTGGAAGAGGGAGGCTTTGTTTGAACGATGGAAGGACATCCCAATTCATTTTTAAATGTTAATTCAAAAAATAATTTCCTGTACATGTTTGTTAAGATGCAACCCAGACATGAGTGATGGAGACCTCACAGCCTTGACCCTGCAAAGCAATCCCCCCACACTAGCTAATTCTGGCGTAACTATTTACCTAAGGAAAGGCTTTGTGGACTGTAATTATGTATGAAGTAAACCCATCCTATAATAAAATTTTCTAGTTTAATAAATATTTGAACAGAAGGGTGTTTCTGACAGTGTCTGCACACATTGCAGTTAGAAATGTGCCTGCAGCTCACCCTGAGCTCAGTGTGAGCAGCAAAACTTGCTTGGGGCTTGGAGTAAATATCTGCAGTCGGTCTGTGTTGGTTTGGCTTCCCTTAATGCATGAACTTTCTAGTCTAATGCCAACTTGGGAGTCTGCCTACATGAATTTCCCTCCTGCCTTTGACTGCAGTTTAGGCACTAAACTGCAGTTTTAGGCACTAATGAGGAAACCCATCCCCATTATTCTAGAATCGTTATATATTTTTTACTCCCAGGCTTTCAGTTCTCCGAACACTACCAAATATACTAACAAATAGGCACTTAATGATGTCTGCTGGAGCAGAGTGTGGGTATCTGGCCTCAGTGATACATGGAACATTGTCATTTTTCAAATGACACACAGCTGCAGAAGAGTGGGCATCATTGCCTTACCACATGCCTAATTTTGAACACATCAGTATTTCCATTAATGTCAAGCCAGCCATTTACATGTTGGAGTGACTGTCTTCTGGATGGTTCCCTAGATCTAATACAGTGCCTACATACTTAAAGTATACAGTACCTGGGTGAGACTGTCACTGCAAGGGGAGAGTTCGATAGAGCCTTCTGCAATGGCTCTTCCAGGTCTGTAATCTGCACAGAAGCCAACACCAGTATTGTAAAGCTGTAAGTAAAGGTTTATACTGAAATAAAGCACAATCAGATACAAAGAAAATATATTTCAGCCAACTTTTTTGTGGTTGTATCCCTTTATGATGTATGGTTTTGCTCATAATTCAGGCAATAATTTTTTCTTTCAGACTAGATCTTGCATATTGATCTTGCAAACTGATCTAATATAAAAGGCAGAGTCTCATCAAAGGTCAGTGTTACCCAGTGAGTTTTATTTAAGTTAGAGATACCCACTTCTGGTTTTAACTGTTATGGTAGTTAAAAGAAATCTGTCAAAATTTTTATGGTAATGGAAAATTGCACTTCAACTGGACACTGTAGTCAGAAAAAAGCCAAAATATTCCAGAAGGAAAAAAATAACAATTCCTGTGATCCACCCTTCTCAAGCAAAATTTGATAATAAAGAAGAGACAAAATAGTAAAAGGACACAGTAAAATCTGGCTACATATAGCAGAGTGTGACTTAATTAGTGGACCTTGTTGCCTTGTTGGGGGAAAATTCCTTCCAGTAAGGCTGCCTGGAATAAATTCACATTTTAATGAATGATAATTATCAACTTACATGTTTAAAAAAACCAACATTGAGAATATTGCCTCCTGTACACAGTCAGCCAAGGAACTGCTATTGCTACCACCTCTGCCCTTGGGAGAAGTGCAAGACTGAATAAATGCTTTTTTCTCTTCATGCACTTGGGTCAGCACAGAGATATCTCTGCTGCTGTTGCGGCTGCTATCTGTATGAGGCAACACAATTCCTTTACTAATGGCACCTAAAGAACGTAAGGTTAGGATCCACTGAGCTGTGACACCGAACTGAGTCAGACAATCTGGGTCCAGCTCCTGGCTGGCTTTCATTGTTTATGTAAGAATTTAGACCAGCTGTTTGTTTCCTCTGTCCTTTTCTTTCTCCTCCCATCCTTGCATTGTCTGTTTGGACAATAAGTGTTTCAAAGCAGGAACAGCCTCTTACTCTATGTTCACTGAGTACTTAGTACATGGAAACGATACTGGGGTCTTTGAACAATGCAAAACCACTAATCATTCTTTATAGTGTGTTTTCTCTTACCTTGCCAGAGAATCTTGGTGTGTCTTCAAGTTGGGAGAGTTCAGGGTACACATTTGACACAAACCATTGGAAATTTCTACAGCCCAGTCTCTTCTGTAGCTGAAGACGCTCACCACAGTCTGGCTTCTCTGCCTTTATGGAGAAAGCATAGGGACAACAAGGTTACTAGTGTATTTGTGTTAGAGGTGCTAGAAGTGAAAATGACTACACAGGAATTATTTCTACCACCTCCCCTATCCTGCATGTTATAGATATTGATATATATCTCTCATGAGTATGCAAAGGAGGAAGACCAGCTATAGCCTTCCTCCAACTTTGTGCTAAAACAGCATTTAGTCTGGCATTGTGATGGAAGTAAAGGTTTCAGAAGTAGCATAAACTGTGAAAATAATATTTCTTCTAAAAATTATTATACTGCAAGATAAGTCAGACTTTGTCATCTTTTTATTTAAAAAAGTCAGGGCCAAATTTCATACTTGTTGCACTGAAATCAGTGGGATTGCATTAAATTGTCATTCAGTATAGAATTTGCCCTGCTGATTAAAATTCAATTTCCTGGCTTTTAACAGCCGAAATTACCCAGTTATTATCAGTCCTCCATGATCAGAGGATGTAAGTGATGACAGAATTTAGCCCAAAATATAGTCTATCGCATTATTATCTGATAGTTACTAAATCTAGTAAGTGAATGTGTTTTGCAGCTATAAAGGCATAAAACCTTTCCTATGATTTATGTGTTTTCTTGAATTATATACACACAATATCAACTCCTACCCGTCCTGGTAGCAACTCTGTTCTGAAAAAAGACAAGTGCCTTCAATCCTTGGTGCAGCCACAGGCATCTGCACTGCAAAGGACTGACAGTCTGAATATTTGAGGGTATTTAGTACTCAAGATGTCTAATATGGTTCTGAAAAACTCTAAGCAGGTAACTGTCTAATCCTTCAGTTTCAGAACAACACAAAACACTTTTCTAAATCTCTCAGTGCCCAAATACTAAAAATATCTCACCACCCTTAAGACTCTCTCTCCTCTTTCTCTTGCCAGCAGTAGATCTCCCCCTTCACATTTCTACTTTTTAAAAATGCAGTTTTGGATTCCCGGAAACTGGTCTGGATTCCTACGTCAGAAATTAAAATTGGTACATAGCCTGTAAATAACTTTTCCTCAGACCAGCTACTTCTCTGCATCCATAAGAAAGAAAAAAAGACTTTGCGACATGCCTGGAAAACACTAACAAATGAAGGGCCTTGGACATCAAGGGAGAGGTATCAGTTTCTAAAGGCAGGGATCAATCATGCCATGTGGCACTGTTTGCCAGCCACTGTAAGCTACACAGGCAAAGCTCAACAGTTGCAGTATGTTAAAGAGAACCTCATAGTTTAGTATCAGTCTCAGATTCAATAAGCATAACAACAAAGTTCAGCAATTCAGCACCACACAAACCTGTCCCCAAAAGGTTTTCTTGGAAAAGGGAAATAGAGAAGTAAAATGCCTCCCCTAAAAAGAGATGTTTCTCATGAGACTCTGCTTTGGCTGAAGAAGGCAATGGCAGTAAATCTCATTCCGTCATACTAGTTACAATCTGCATTTGAAGCCGAATAAATGGTGTAAATAATGTAAAGAAAGTCACTATCCCTGTAAACCAATCTGAAAGGAAACTGTGCTTGTAAATTAAATAAACAAGCTGCACAAGAAAAGGAGAAAAAGAGATGGTGGCTGAAACAGTAGAAAGCTGGGAAGAGCCTTACTCATCTGCATGAACACCCACACCACGGGCATCCTGTGCAGGATGCGATTCAGACCATAAGACGGGAAGACTTCTAAAGCAACCTAAACGGGGGTCACTAGTTATTTTCTGCAGTGGGCAATGTCGGCGGTCAAGGCTCACGGAAATTTTGGCAGTGGCCAATAGGTGGCTCCGCTCACTCTCTCAGTGCAATAAATCCCCGCAGGGCCAATCTGCAGCTGAGCAGCAATAATGTCATGGCTTGCTGGTGTCTTTTGAATAACATCCCGCTGCACTGACATACTGAAAATATTGGCTGTGAAAGAAAGGAGCAGAGAAAAGGGCCTTTTATGTCATGGTATGCTGAGCACAGAGATTGTAAGATTGATCATTTGAAGGAGCATCATACTTAGGAGTACTAAAAGTATTCTTGCTAGACTAAACTCTCAGGCAAAAGGTCAGGGTGCTTAAAGCTAGCAAACTCTATCATTGATGGCTGTAGTTTTTAGTACAGAAGATTGCTTCTGAGTTGACAAGAAAGGCCTTCAGGAAATTATTAAATGATTTAAAGACCTAACTGCCCATCTTAAAGGACTTGGCCTAGCATCCTCCTTGCAATTACATGGCTGCAACCCTTGTGAGCCAATTGATGAACTTCTGGCCAGTGGCATTCAAACCTACAACACAGACAAGGAGGAAGAAGCTTTTTAAATAAGTGAAAATAAAATGAAAAAAGGAATGTGATAGCCTCAGACTCTAGGATTAGCATAGTGGGCATAGTAGGCTGACTGGAGAGGCAAATCCACTGGCGGAGTGTAAGGAGGTCAGACTAGGTGAGAGGAGAGAAGCCATGCCAACACACAGCCCTTTTCCTCTCTCCACTATAATGCAGCTCCTGTTGGATCTGGCTTTCTTAGATGACAGCCAGCACTGCAATGACGGAGGCATGCAGAACTGAAATGCAAGAGCAAATCTGAATGGGAAACTTTGCACAGCACCTACCCATGCTCTGCCTAACTGTTTTCAGTTAATCTTTTTCTCATGCTTTTAAAAGCATGTCATTGTTAAATGAACAGGAAGATGAATGACACATTTTCATTCAAAACTGCTCACAAGTTTGTCCACTGCCTTGTACGAGAGGATATTGTTACAAGAAAAGGTACTGGAGCCAGAGAATTCCCAAGAACTGCAGCAACATTAACAACTTAACAACATTAACCACAGCTGCATGACTCCCAATAAACAAATATCCAGTGGTTTGTAATACATGGGATATACAGTCCCTTGATCGATCCTGATCTGCAATGATTATACAGTGGCTTACAAACAAGTGTGGCCATTCTGTAGCTGTTAGATGGTGTGTAGTCTCCAGATGGTTCAAGTGTGGCTGCATGCCAGGGCTACGCCACACACCTGGCTGCAAGGCTTTCTATAGCATACAGGCTGCTGGGAATCCAAATCCCTGGAGGTTGGACTGCTGCCTGCACGATGTTTCTAATGAAAAAGTAACTTGTAAATAAAGGCTATGTTGAAATCTGACTTTCTCAGTTACAGACAGTTGCTTCTGGATGTCTGTCAGTTCAGGAAAAAAATCACCTTTTTTGTCGCTGGACCATTCAGATATCTTCCCTTCCAGTAGGAGAGACACCACAGTTTGCCTCGTGCCCATGAATATTACTGAATATCCTCATGAATCACATGAGGAAAACCTTCAGTAATGAAGAATGACTCCTCTAGGAGGGCCCTTTGAGCACACAGTGCTACTAGCATTCACTTCAGATGCACTGCAACCCTCCATGTACTACTGGTGGAAAAATAAATCACAGCTTGTTGGGCAAGCTGAAGAAGGAGTCATCTGGAGAAGAAGTCATACTCTAAGAGATCTGATAACTTCAGCAAATAACTCCTAGGCACAAGGTTCTCTCTTTCCTTCCCAATCTGACAGCTCTTCCACTGGATGGTTTCATAAAAAGACTGTCCCCAGCACCATGTATGTTGTATGTTTGACTGCACACAGACACCTCCACCCTTACTCCACTCCCCTCACCTACCTCAACACACACTCCTTCCCTCAGAAAAAAACCACTACAGATGTTTTTACCTTGCTGATTAAGAAAGCCACTGTGTCATGCTTGTAGAAGTTCTCTTTAAAAGAGCCCAGCCAGGTCTCTGCTATTCGGATTTTGTTCCTCATGATGGCCTCTTCATAGGAGAAAGCACGCGGAAAGTGATTTCGATAGACATGCCCCACTCGAGAGCATGGAATAATTTCTACAGAGCCACCACAGAGCCAGGTCTGAAACACAGGCGAAGGCACAAAAGGACATTACCTTATTTAGATTACCTTTATCTAAAAAGGAGAAGCTCTCTTACTATAGACTTTGCCTCAGAAAATCCTAATCTGCACATTCCTGGAAACAGGAAGAACATTATTATGTGCTTCTTCATACACTGTTCCCCACAGATACAGAGACACAGAGAAGATACTGGGCAAGACAGACCTTTGATTTGACCCAGTATGGCTTTTTATATGCTTTTATAATTTTCTGTGCACAAAGAGTGCAGTGTAGTAAAGAAGCCTGGGGGCACACCTTCTTTTGTCTGGGATGTTAAACACTCTATACCATTTGTGTCTGCAATTTTCATTGCTTTTTAATGTAAGTTACTCTTTGTATTCAGCAAAAATCAATGCAATCAATTTAATGTAAACAATTTGGTATTAAAACTACAGGTTGGCAAAGAAATAAAGCTACTCTCCCTTTGGTGCATGTTACATGCCAAAAAAGAAGAGGCAGCTTTCAGAAGGTGCCAAAACCAGTGACTGTCCTCCGGCAGATAGTGACAGCCAGTGAAACTTCCTTCTCTTGACATAATGCTCCTAACTCACAGCAGCTGCATATTCTTGTATAGTCCTGACAGATCATGGAGTGTGAGGATAGATTTCTGCAAGAAAGTGATATTCTCCATACCCTGAGACATTCTGCACTTAACTGCTTTTATAAATTGCTTCTTGCCTTTTCATTCAGGTTCCTTAAAAGCCCAATAGTTGCCAGAGCTTGGTGTTTGATTAAGGTTCTTACCCTTATAGATAGCTCCAGATTTTCTGCTCCCCACATGGTCATGTCAGAATCATAAGCTCCAGTGTTTTGGAAGTAATGTCGATCCATGGCCACCACTGCACCAGCTACCACAGGACTCCTGTGTAGAAAACAGTTTGGGAGTGAACGCCTTCAGTTTTGGATAGGGAATTATGTGAAGGGTGAAAATCCTGCCATTTCCATAGAGATAGTATTGCAAAATGATTGAATACTGCTCCACATAAGCTTGAATGAATTGGTTATCTAACCAAAAGAAAGGACAACTGAATTCTAGGATTTCTTGGGGAATGGAGCCAAGAGCTGAATTATTAAATAATGCTCAGAACAGTAGGAAATGTTACATACATGTACACCCAAATGAACAGACAAACAGATAATGATTTAGACATCTCTTTTAACTCTACATGATCCATCTTTTTCCTTCCCTACAAACCTCCACACCTTGTCTGGTCAGGTTGTATACTAGTTGTCTCAACGTGTGGAAAATACTTGTCATGTTGAAAGTATGACTGCAATCTAGTTAGAATAATTACTAAAGGCTGAACAAACTCAGTGTAAACCAAAACCCTATCCATTCAAAAAATGTGAACTGAGCATATGCAAGTAACCACGTCTCTCTTCTGTTAGCTGGAAGGTGACCCAAATTGTACAGTTTTGCTGCTGAACTGAGCAGAGGCATATTGGCTGATGGACTGTTACCTGATAGGGCTGATGGGAGACTGTCGTACCTTCTCTTCATGCTCTGGCACAGGTTCCCAATGAAAATCTAGTTTCCAATCAAAAACACCTCGATGCAGGCCCACAGAGTGATAGTACTGAAAAGTCTTCCAGTCTATGACATCTATGACAGGGGAGATGACACTGTTTCTGGAAAAGACAATATAATTTATTTTCAAAGTCAAAGCACAAATTAAGTTCATTACTCTGTTAGTAAACAGTGGTTCTCCTTTTTGACACTGTCAAGCACAAGCACTCCTCTAGATGTTAAGTGCCCTTATTTTCCCTGCTTATAGAAGCTCAGGTGCTCAGTGCATGGGAATACTGAGCCTGCAGTGAGGAATCTAAAAATCAATAATTTATTGATAACCTGTACCTTGCATTGTCATTTAAAGCTATTCAGGATTTTGCTACGACTTAACCATCAGAATTCTTATAAAGTTATTTCACACAGAGGCCCCAACCTCTGATGTTATAGGCACTGCATGGATGCAAAGTTTATAGCAAAAGGTTATTTTGGCCTCACGCACTTTACCATCCTTTGATTTTCCTGTAGATGTTTGTCCTGGTTTTGGCTGGGATAGAGTTAATTTTCTTCCTAGTAGCTGGTATAGTGTTATGTCTTGCATTCAGTATGAGAAGAATATTGAGAACACACTGATGTTTTCAGTTGTTGCTGAGTACTGTTTAGACTAAGTCAAGGATTTTTCAGCTTCTCATGCCCAGACAGCAAGAAGGCTGGAGGGGCACAAGAAGTTGCGAGGGGACACAGCCAGGGCAGGTGACCCAAACTGGCCAAAGGGGTATTCCATACCATGTGACATCATGCCCAATATATAAACTGGGCAGAGTTGGCCTGCGGGGGATTACTGCTCAGGAACTAACTGGGCATCAGTCGGCAGGTGGTGAGTAATTGCATTGTGCATCACTTGTTTTGTATATCCCAATACTTTTATTATTATTGTAATTTTATTATTATTATCATCATTATTAGTTTCTTCCTTTCTGTTCTATTAAACTGTTCTTATCTCAACCCACGAGTTTTACCTTTTTTTTTTTCCAGTTCTCTCCCCCATCCCACTGGGTGGGGGGAAGAGAGTGAGTGGCTGCATGGTGCTCAGTTGCTGGCTGGGGTTAAACCATGACAATGTTCCACACACTTCATAAGTTTGTTACTTCAGGCCAATGAAGAGTGCACTTATCGTTATTTTGCTCTGCTGGTTGTTTTGCAAAAGCATTTATCACCGAGTTCATAAGCAAGTTTCTGTTTGTATTTTATCACAAGCTTAAAATGCTCTTGCAAATGCACTGTCAGAGTGTGGAACCTACTTTTAAGAGCCAGAACAGAGCCATTGCACCACAAGCAGCAATATTCCGATTAATTTCTAACTTGAGTTAAATTTGGATTACTCTGAGAAGAGGTATTAGACATTTCCCCATGGCAAACATGTCACAGTATTTCACAGTGTGTTTGTACATCATCTTGGAACTAACTAGTAGTTCAGAAGAGCCATCAGTGTTCCTTGTTTCCACGTCAATGATATATCACATTTCAAAATTTTCAGAGTATAAATGCAATGGTATTAGGGACTGCAGGAAAAAAAGCGTTGAAGAACAACACTATCCATTTCTTCTCTGTTATGCAAAAGGGATAACCTCTGGTCTCAGTGTAAGGGCTTGCCTATAGACAGAAGGTCCTCTGGAGAAAAATCAGTAACATTTACTAAGGATTAAAATACACTGGGAGAAATTACTCTTGTTCTAGAGTAAGAGTATCCATATAGGAAATTATTCTGGAGTAGCTCTTTCCCTAGAAAATAACTTCCTGTTAAAACTGAGGGAGAGAAATGCAATGGTCAATTAGGGGGCAAAAAGTAGAAGACTTTTATCTCCTCTTTTAAAGATTTATACGTAGGTCAGAGATCACTCTCGAGAGAAAGATGCTTAAAATATAATACTATCAATGACGAAAGGTCATTCAGGAGTCTCCAACGCAGTGAGCCCTTTGTGCTTTTTCATGGCAGAGACCAGAACCAACTGAGGAAGATGGTAGCTCTGGGTGATGTCAATGTAATCTTGATGTATCTTCTCTGCGTTTACAATCACTAGAGTAATGTTTTTCCAGTATTGGGGTGGGGGGAAACTCCAGATTTTGTTTTATCACAGTTATCATTTCCTGTAGAGAATTTTAGATGCCCATGGAAAAACAGAGACTACTGATCATCAGTGAATTGTATGAAGGTGAACTATGCAGAGGATACTGCTAAAATGACTCAGTTATTCCTCTGTTTCCTAACAAGAGCAGACTGTCCTATGATGAGCTAAAGGCAGAAAGATTTAAAATAGAGAAGTGATTATATTTCTCCATTCAGGTGTAAAACCAGCCTTTTTAATATGTAGTAATAGGTACTCTTAGAAACAAGCATTGGGTTTGTAAATACATGAGGAAGTTTTATGGTCACCTGCAACATTTGTAGGCATATACATTAAGGCAGTGATTTGCTGTCACACTCCCACAGGACTCAAGAATAAATGGGAAGAAACTATACTAAAAATAATAAAGCTGATATCCTCCCCTGATTCTCTTGATGATACCCTTGTGATACAGTTTCGTATCCAGGACAGGAACAACCACCTCAAACTCAAGCCAGCAGGAGCCTTTCTACTGAAAGCTGTATTTAACCTTTACTCACAAACAGCATGAAAAGGAAACTAACTGCTTCTAGAAGTTACTAAAATGTAGTGTCCTGATGGACTCACACAAGCAGGTGTTTTTTCTTTGATATGCTGAGAAAAATCCATCTAACAAGTTAAATGGATTTTTTATAAGACTAAACTTCAGAAAATGAAAAGTCACTGTAATTGTAACTTTTACAGCTTGCTGCATTCTCCAGTGTACCAGTGTACCAGTATCTCTGACAACTCATTAGGAGCGTAGTTGGAGTTGTATACTTCCCATCTCAGTTTGTTGCTACTTGCTGAAATGCATGCTATCTATTGCTATTTGTTTATCCTTTCTCATCCAGACAGGGCTGAGGAACTAATGACCCCAGGGTAATTCAGAGTTAAGAGGGAAATATCAGGAAGGTGTATCTGAGTGGAAGCCAGAGGAGGCAATGTAGACTAAACCATTCAAAAAACCTTGACCATGAAGATTAGACCACACGTGCATATCCAAGATAGTTCAGATGGAGACAATGCAGATACTCGGTTATGCTCAGATATATTCTGGATCAGATAATCCAGACATTTCAGACTATCCTACATTTTCATATCATTTCAGCCATTTAAAATCTGTCCTTTTGGATCCACCCTAAATTTGTTGCCATTATAAAACTCAAAATGCTTCTAGCATCAGTGCAATTGCTCATAACAGTAAGTAAGCACCACAGTAGTAGTTCTTGTTGAAATAATCCTTTATTTTTAATGCATGCTTTTGCTTTGCTTGTCATTGGGCATTGATTCTTCAATGCCATTCAAGAAAAATACCTGCATTGATGTAATGGATTCTGATGGTTTGGAAACCAAGCAATTATCCAAACTATCAGCAAATTATGACATGGAAAATTACAGTGTTTAAGACAGCTGAAAATAACTCACTGGATAGGTCACATTCTACCCTGGCTAAATTCAACAATAAACCAGAAAGACATAAAATCTAATCTCCTTTCCCACAAAATTGTACAGTACAAACTGATAACTGTGCTTCAGAACTATTAGTCTAGTAGTTCTTTCAGAATGCCAAGATTAACAGTTTTCAAGTGTATGTTTGTAAGTGTAATGCTAGATCTTCATCTAGTATAAACTGGTGTAGCTCTGCTGAAACCAATAGAAACATACATTCTTAAAACGTTATATATTGGGAGTGTCTTCTGATCTCAAATAGAGGAATCCAATAACTTTATCTTGTGTGAAAACTGGTCAATGTCCAATTTTAATCTTAATCAAGCAGTGCTTTACCTATCTTTTCGTATTAATGCTTTTTTTATAAAAGATCTGTTTTCTGCATATTCGGTCATGGTTTGATGTTTGTGTGATTCTAAATGCAAATTTGCAGCAGAAGGTAACTGAAAGTTGGAAGGCGTTCTTAGCTATTCTTTTTAACTGGGTAACTGGCAGACAGTCAGCAGCTTCTCGGCACTTTGAAATGAAACACACACTGGCAAACTACTGCTAATTTTACTCTGTGGAATCCAAGGAAAGGAAAAACCAAGAAATTCAAATACAACTAGCAGCAAGGCTTTGAACCATTTGACTAATTTGTGAATACTTCAAATGCTTGGAACACACATGAACTACAAAAGGTCACAATTCCATGAAAAAGAGCAACCCAAACAAGAACAATTTCCTGGTTTGGGATTTCTCAACCAAATACGATTGCAAATGAAATGTCTTCCCATGACCCTTTACAGTGACCATGGACATTATGTTCTTTTCTATTTTTAGAATAAGTAACATGAGGAGAGGACGATTTAATTAACACATCTGTTTTGAAGTTTTAGATACACTGTTTTTTGAAAGTGCTTTTCATTGATTTATACTTTCTTTTGCTGAGAAGGGAACAGATTTTAATCTGTTTAAATCTCCCTTTAAATAAGAAGGAATAAAAAAAAACCAAACATGAAAATGATATATTTTCCTCAACCAGTTTCAGAGTGGATCATTCCCTGCAAAAATTAGACAGCTAGGAAATCCAGGCAGTCCAAGTTCTCTGGCTCTGCACAGAGTCAAAACTTCAGTGAGTAACTGAGAACCCAAGCTGATTCCACAGCATGCTGCATTTTCACTGAAAGCACCTTGCTGGCTGGCTGAAGTCTTCAGGGAAACAGTAATGCAAAACACTTGAAATCAGATAGGGTTAATAAAAAGATAAAATGCAGTGATCAGGAATGGTAAAGCTATGGTATAAAGAATTACTTACCTTACAGACCTACTCCAGACTAGCTTAGGGCATATGAACAGTCTCCTTGAATTGACAGACTATTCATTTGCTAAGCACTAAACATATACTTCAAATCTCTGCTAGGTAGAGTGCTAAGGGAATGCTTTATTTAAAAAAATAATCTTTTGAACCTGTCTTTTTTGTTAAAATATTCCAATTGTATGTGGTGTACCAAAATCTGTAGGAGAGACCAATACCTTTTTACACTGGACAGTTAGGGCACTGTGCCATGAATCATGCCTAAATCCTCATTGCTCCTACTTTTGGCAGTAATGCTTGCTTTTGGCTTTAGATTCTCATCTTCAGTTTCTTTACCTCAACTTCTTTAAAATAGGTCACCTACTGATCCTGATCAACCGTGAAAGATTGTAAAGAGATAGCATTTCTTCACATAACATACCATGTAAATGCAGAACATTAATTTACTGAATTTGAAATGAGTGTTATTGACAAATGGAGTATATAAAATGATCAGGCAAAATGCAAAGTCCCAGGAAGCAGGCTGTTATATGTGAAGTATATGGAAGGTTTTCAGAACAAGAAGAGTAGCACAGAAATACATGTTCGGGTGCTCGGGTTGTGTGGGCTCTGGATGGATAACATGCTTCCCTGAGGCTGTGATAAGGTAGAAAATAGACGGCTTATGTATTTGGTAGCTTGAAAAGCTGGGGTATGGGCCACTGAGAAGTGGAGAATCAGATGAAAAGAGATGAGGAAGCTGGTCAACTTTAGTGCAAAACATTTCCCTTCTCTCTAGTGTATTACCATAAAACTAGAACCACAAAGAAATTTTCTGGACAGCAGAACTCTGTTTCTATTCCTGTATCTACAAGCAGACGCTCCCATTCAGGATTGAATGGGAGCAAACAGCAAATAAGATACCTTTCCACTGCTATCTTCATTTCTCATTCTCTTTAACAGCATTTTCATTAAAGATTAGTGACATAGAATCACGGACCTAAGTAGAGGCACTTTGAATTTTAGAAACTAGATAGGCTTCTTGTAATAATATCACAGGCTTCCGTTTCCTAATGTAATATTTGAGATCTGGTATAGGAGTGCACCAGCAATAGAGGGAAACAGCCCTAGCAATGAGGAGCAGGGGAAAGGTCCTAAGGGCAAGTTACCCCTTTGCAAGCCACCCGTCTGCCACAGTTATAGTGCCCATGCCTTTTATAGAGGTGGAATTCCTTGTCAAGGAGATAATCAAGGCTCATTCTGCTTTCATGCAGTATTCTCAGGAACCACACTTTGGATCTTTTTTTAAAAAATCATCCTGCTTCAGCATGATGGTCGCTGTTTTTAGGTTAAAGGAACAACATTTTCAAGGCTTCATGGCACCGTTCATTATATGCCCCCTCTGCCTTTCTCTGCCTTTGGACTGAATACAAAATAGCAGCTGTCTTCTGCAGTCTCCTGGAAATGACAAACCCTTCAAAAGATGCCTGTAATAATGGCACAGCTGCATTACTATGCACCATGCTACTCACCTGGAATTAGCCTGGAACACAAACAGTTGTCAAATGAAATGATCTGTGGGGCATCTCATCTAGTTTTCTAATGCTGTCCAGGTGCCTATGGTATTCATCCCTGAATAATCAAAATGTCAAGGGATGCTTTACAAACCACTGAACCATTCTCTAGGCAATATACTAAGCTGATGCACAGCTTCCCAGGCAATTTGTTAGGTATGGTTCACAGAACTAGTCCCAGTCAAGGTGCCCATAAGTGCATGTGTAATGATTTTAGAAAGACTTAATACTTTTGGGGAAAATAGTTTTGATTGGATTAGTGAATAAAACCATGATGTAGGGAGATGAAATGTCATCACCCAGAGCAAGTCAAATATCTGTCAAATACTACCATACCTGTAAAATTCAGATAATTTTTCTCATGTTTGTCCTGTCCATCATTACTACAGGCTACTAAAAATTGGGGGTGTCTCCCTTTTTGTGAGTATGTTCAAATCACAGTGAGGTCTCAGTTTGGGCAAGGATGTCTCGACATTGCTCTAAGACAGGTCACAATAATAGTGGTAGATCTGATCAGGAGCCTAGAAAATTAGGCTTAATCACAATTTTCAAAGTTAAAATCTCCCTCAAGCTCCATTAAGCTCCTGCAAAGTTTTGAGCTTTGGAAAAGCTGCATTTTTTTCTTGCCAGCAAGCAACTCACTCACTTAGTCCAGGTGATTGTTTTCCCATCTTGTCTCTCCAGCAAAAGTGCATGAGTTGCAGCTTGATTGGTACATTAAGAAGAGGAAAGATGGATATTTCACCAGTCACTGTAAGCTTCTTTTCACTGTACGTTCCTCATTTGGGTAGTCTCAGGGAGTGCACATGATTCAATTTAACAGCTCCTCAGCTGCTAAATGAAGCCAAGTTGACTATGCTAATGCTTTACATTTCCATAGTGATCTCGATGCAAGCATTACAAGCAATTTAGGAAAAATCATGAATGAACTTCCTTATCAGGTCAGTGTTATTATCATCATTCTTCAGCTAGGGAAAGAGGGACAGTGAGGGAAAGTGATTGCCAGATGCCTTAGAGCATTTCTTCCCTGTGCACTGAAGAATGGCACAGGTTCTCCACACTAGCAGTGACCAAGCTTGCAGAGTCAGACATAGTGACTGGTACAGCATACAGAAAGGGATGGCTTAGCCCATACTATTATCCAAACACTCTTCCACCTTTGCTCCATTGATCCAATTAGCCATTTGCTTACTCAGTGTTAAATTCCGCCCTCCTAGAAGAACGAATGAGCACATGGGCCCTAGAGAGGAAGAGAATCCCTTTCTCACCCCCTGATGACAGTGCTACAGAAATCTCAGAGTGATGGTAGGCTCGGTGGCTTTGCATTCTCTCAGCAGGAATAATTTTTGATGGTGAATCACTACACTTGTGGTGGGATCCTAATTTTTCTCTTGCCATTGTAATTCTCCCTTCACTATAGCTCTCCTCTGAGACTTTCTGTAACTTTTTTAGTTTCAGCAATACAGCCTTGAATAAGGACTGGCCAATCGATACAGATAGGAGTTTTGCATGAACATCAACAATAGACTATAGCTCAAGGCAGAAGAATCATGAAGTATATTCATAATAAACCATCTAAAAAGTCAGCAGACAAAAAATAATCTGCTTTTCAAGGAGGACCTTTTAGAAAAGAATATTCCTGACATCCTAGGGCAGCATTACTCTTGCTTTCAGTATTCTTAATGTTTTCATCTGAATGATGTAATACTTTCTAAAAACTCACATTAATTCTCTTATAAGCAAACATAATCAGCCATAAAAGCAGCTTGTTCCAGTGCCTGGGAACAGCCTTTGAAGGTCTTTAGTGTGACTATTTAATGGTCTGGTAAGAGTTTTAAAGGTTTTTTTTTCTTGTACCCCCTCTAGCAATTATTCATTTTTTCCCAAGTGGCTTATGGGCAATGATAGACAAGTTAATGTACAAAATTTTCTTTCAGAAAAGTCCCTTTAATAAAGGATTTACTGTTATGTAATTTTTGAAACATTTGCAGTGATTTAATCTCTTTGAAGGACTTGGGGACTGCATAGGTGAGCTCAGCGGTACAGGTGACATTGGTATGTAGCCAAACTGGCTCAGGAGGACAAAGCATTTTATCCTTAGCTTCAGCACTGAGACAGCTAAAAAGTAAAAACAGAGTCTTGCAGTAGTTTCTCTGGTGGATGTTTGCCAATTTACAAACAGCTTGAGACTGCAACCTTTTTAATTCACACCACCAGGAAGCCTTCTTACAGCTCTAACTGGATACAAACTCTGACAGTTCAGTGATACTGGGTGTGAAGGGAGGGTTATCAGCTGTGTGACCTATCCTGCTTCCCACGTATCAGAGTGATGCATGTGGTGATAAGGTAGAAAATAAAAGCAATGTGACCAGAAGGAAGAAGGTAATCAAGAGAGGATAAAAAAAATACCAGATCTTTCCAAGTGCATCTCTTTCAGCAGAAGTTAGCATATGTAGGGACCTCAGAGGTCACAGGGATATTTACCGATTGCTGGACAGCCTGGCTAGGAGGGGTTCCAGCCAGCCCTTTTGACACTCGCAGTGTGAATCCATGAAGACGAGCACATCCCCGGTTGCCCGTGCAGCTCCTAGCATCCGACCTCTGATGACTCCAAGCCTCTTGTTGCTCCGGATGAGTTTCACACCATCCAGCTTAGAGATGTATTCACTCAGAGCTGACTTCAGAGGCCCTGTCAGAAACAGAACGGTCACTGAAATGTTTTAGCTTTGATTCAAGCTGTTACAGAAAAGGAACAGGTAGTAGTAGATGCTACTTCTTGCTGGTAAAATGTTTTGGGGGCATTTGTTTTACCTAGCCAAGTAGGCCATGTTCCAAATATTCCCACAGCAGCATAATGTCAAAGAGAAGCAGAGACTAATGGAAACTGAGATTCACTAGGCGTGAAGCTATTCTTGTGGGAAATTTAATAGCCTCCTCTCCTGTTCTCAGCAAAAGGTGGATGCTCTCATCATCTCATAAAAGGCGCAGATCAGAGTGAGATACTACAGGTATTTGGCTTTCCCAAGCACTTTGGATTAATTCAGCAATGTGGAGTTTTCCACTCTATGCTTCAGCCAAAGTCCAAGTCTGGAAATTATTACAGCAGATCTGGTGCAGTGGGAGGGCTAAGATTTGCATACTGTGATCTTATTTTAAAGTAAGAAATTTCAGAGTGATTGGAAATGATGGGGAAAAAAGAAACATATGTCAAAGTTGAAAGGCTAAACTGAATTCTAGGGATGGAAGAGTGAAACCTGGCAGCCAGCTCCAGGAGGAGGACAGTTTCTTCCCCGAAACTTTGGAAAAAAGAGCTCACGTATAGAGAAATTGGGGCTACCTTGCTGGCTGAGATCGTCGACTAGGATGATATCCTTAAGGGAGGCCTTTGGGGCTGTGTCCATAATGCTGTGCACAGTTCTCAGCAGAGTAGACCAGGCTTCGTCATGGAAACAGATGATGACACTAGCAGTAGGCAGACTGTAGTCATATTCTTGCTGTAGGCACCTGCATGGGATCAAATGAGGGGGACACTTGAGACACTGGAAACACTGGTACAAGTGGCTACTTTTTTCTCAGAGCAAAGTTGTAACCTTCAGGGATGGAAAGCAGTTTAAGGTCTCAGCTCACTTCTAAGGAAGAAATGGAAGTATTAAGGTGTCCAAGGCTGGAATACAAAGTGAATATATAGGAATGACACTATAAAAATTAAATATAAAACCAGTAAAGTTTTGCTATGTTCTGAGATACTTTTTTCTGCTTGGGCTTCCTCAAAACACAGACCCCAAACAGAAATGGTCCAGAAGGTAAAGAAAAACTGAAAAGACAATTAAACAAAGCAGAGAGGGGTATAAAGCAGGTCAGTCAGCCTCCACCAATTTCCACACTTTCTCAAGTAACAGGGAAAAGAGCAAAGTGAAATGCAGTACCTTTAAGACTAACAAGTAAAATAACTCATCTGCACAACAGATCAGTATACCTGTAGACTGCCTGACCAGGAACCTAATGAATGGAGCCTGTACAGGAAAGAAATGCATCCTTACACGGGCAATGAAAACAAATAAAGATACATTTAGGAAAGTAAATCTATTTTCCCTATAAAGTTTGTACAGGTTGCTTTTTCCAATGAAAACGAATCACTGATGAATGAGGCTCCCAACTGGGTAGATTCTCTCTGTGCCATTTTCTGCTACCTGCTTTAGAGGTACTGACACAATCTACTGCAAGACACCTGGCTGCATGAGTCGCTGTATGGCGTTCCTAGAGATGCTCCAGAGTGCCAGCTGGGGCCCATGGCGCCTCAGTTTTCCATGGGGCCAAAATTTCACCCATGACACTGAAACAACTTCCATCAAAATTACAGTGAATTAGATGTTGCTTTGGCAACTCAAGCCTTTAAGAATGAAAACTACTTCCTATTCATCCTCACAGAAACTGTGTATGAAAATTATAAACCCTCCCTCATCAAATGGCTGTTTCATAAATGTAAATAAAGGATCTACAAATCGCATTCATGACAAAAAGTGTTTTCTGATGTACCAGTCTTGGTTCAGAGACACAGGACACACTATACTGTCATGAGGATGCATGTTTTCCAGAAAAGGCCTTCAAATGCCCGTTGTAGAGGTGCAAAGACTGTGCCTATATATCTGCTTTGCCTAGATTAGAAAACACATTTTAAAATCTTTCCATTTCCTGAGTAGCAGTCGTTCAGTTTCCTAATTCATTCAATCTCCAGCAGCAAGAACTTCTTCAAGGAATTACAGAATTGGCTGAATGTGGCCTGTTGTTATTTCAGCATTTTTGTATTGTCAAGCAAATCATCATACAGATTTTACAGTGGTTGTTAAACATTTAGCTACTCAGCAGAAGCTCATGTAAGGGATATAATTTTAATATTGCTATGTTTATTACCATTTTACTTAGTGCTTCTATTCATGGACTGAGGCCCTAGGATGCTAGACACTATTCAGACACAAAGCTGCTTATCATTTAAGAGAATCCATAGTCTGAATGATTTAATAACAAATACAAATAAATGAATACTATAGATACACTTCTGGGAATATAAATTTAAAATTAGCACAATTATAATAGTTTATTATAGTTTATAATATTTCACATTAATATACTTTTGTATGGAGAGGCAAATTTTCCTGATGATTTTTACATTGTAATGAATCTATGTTGTCCTTGGTTTGCTAATTTTCTGTAATCAACAATGTTGTTATATCACAGTTTCATATGGGATAATTATTTCCATTTTCAGCAGGATGGAGACAAGGATACTGTCACGACTTGGCAGTGTTTGTATTTGCAGGTACAAGAATCCAGAGGTAATTAAGAAAAGTGAAGATCTGATGGAGTCCTTTTACTATAAGGCAGCTTCCAATCAGGAACATTCAGTACAGCTATAAGCACCTATATTTTGTGCCATAATACTACAATGCCTTGTTGCTAGTACTGTGGTTATAGCAAAAAAATAAGGCTGTTGTGGAATCTTAATTGGAAAAGAATTGAAAATAACTGTACTTGAATACATAACCTAGGTGGCGAGTGTTTAGTTGCCATGGAGATTGGCAAAGACTTGCAATACAGATATCTAATCTTCAGAAAAATGTAAAAGGGTAATGATATACAGAAATACCTTCCCTGTAATTTGGAGCAGTTTCATAGGCTGTCCATCATAAATTGGCATTTCAAAAAGTCAGGGCTGTGACTGATATAAGACATAGTGATTTAACCCAATTTGTGAAAAATAAGGGATTGTCACATGCAGCAATGAACAGGACAGCAATTCTGACATGGCAAAGACACTGCTGACAGGGACTCCCATTCACCTTCAGGAAAATGTCTCACTGAGATTCAGGTCCCAACAGCACTCAGGTGGAAGCTATACTTTTTTAATGAAACTTAAAACCTTTTAAGATACATTGTGAGTTCCTCTTTGCCTGGATACTTTTGACACTCAAGCCCAAGAGAGGAAAACAGATCTTTTTTTGGGCAGAACCCCCATCACAAAAGTCACAATGGCAGGCTTGATTTAGGTCCACTGTCCCAGGAGGGTGTCAACAGCAGCTGGACCAACTGATAGCAGCAGAAAGCACTCTGAGGGATGAAGGTACCTCAGAGGATTAGCCTTGATGCAGAACAACTTTCTAGTACAACTGGACAAGTTATTAGGCTTTTTCACCCAGAAACCCTGCTGTGTCAAAACTGGTATTCAAAGTAAATGGGGCAAAACAAGGTACCTGATTCATCTGTTGGGGTATGTTTTACTGTGGGATCAGTAGGAGCGCTGGAAGAGACCGTTCTATGCACCTACTTTCTGAAAAGTAGCACAAAACATTCAACTGAAAAGTCATGCAAAGAGATGTGGGTTATGTTAGAAGCTGGGGTCAGATGAGAGAGGTCTAAAGTATTGCTTTCCAGGTGAGGAAGTTGGATCCCGGGCTGTCAAGGCACAGCCCAGCCTGCAGGCTCTGGTTTATTTCCAGCAGAGCTCTGTACTGTTCACATAAGAAAAAAACTGTAGTTATGCTGCTCATTGCTCCAATGCAACGCACAACAGACCTCTTTATGTGATTTTCTGAGGAATGGCAGCTAAGTATGTCTTATGGCATTTACCTTGTATCTTACACTCCGGTTTAAGAGTAAACATGAAGCATGCAAGTGTGAAGTTTGGCCGGCCTTATTTTACAGTATCTGGAAGTGCTTCACAATTAGTAGACATAGCTTCTGGTGTGAAGCATTTGCTGTCTAATTTCAAGTGAAATGAGAGAGACCGAGTCCATGGAGCTAACTCACTGAAATGCCTCTAACTGGTTGGGTTCTCTCCAACTAAATAGTAAGACATTATTAGGAGCAGCATGATTCAAACAGAATAGAGTAATAGACAATCTGATTCATTACTGGTTCACTCTCATTTTACACTGCTATAAAACTGGACTGACACAGTTGTGAGCTGGGCCCCCAGAGTAAATTACACCTAAAAAATATCACTGTGGTTTGTGTGTTGGGCCATAAAGGACAGGACTGGCTTAGAGGTAGACCTCTGCTGCAGGTTTATGATCTGGATTTAGATCTGAACAACTGCGAAGCCTCAGATGTTCAGATCTGTGGTTTCAATCTGGGCTATATAAGCTGTGGTGTTGATAGCTCTTTAGGCAGTAACTAGTCAGACAGGAAAACCCATCCAAGAGCTCTGAGACCTTGGCTTAAATCTTACCAAGATTAGTATTAACTAAACCTGTCTCTTGTTGGATGGCCCTTCAGCTGCCAAAGTAAAACTGTTTTTTGGCTCACATCACAGGCAGTAAACCACGGTCATCATTCCTCCTTTGAACATTACATAGTTCAAGGAGTTGCCAGTGAAGCATGGTGAAAAATAACTGAATTAATATCAGCATTTCATTATTCAATGGAATTACCCAAATTAACACTGAACCTAGTCAGCAAGTGTAGAAAACAGTTTCATTTCTCTTTCCTTAAGATTGTCCCCTTAAATTATAGCCACCAGCTGTCTTTAAACATGTGGAAATGACCGCTAGGAAAAAATACCAGATATATTCTGTGTCTTTCTTAAACTGTTTTCTGGCACATCTTTCCACTGTGTCCTGGGGAAAAGCTACAATAGTTTTCGTTACAGGAGGCAAGGAAAAAAGATACCCACCCACATCCCCTTCCCTCAGATAGATAGACCTCAGCCCCTTTTTAACAAGCATGATGACCTGCCCCTCCTGGGCTGTCCGGGTAACTGGCTCTCAAGTCTCCGGGCTTCAAACTGAACACGTGGGGCTTCAAACACAAGGCTTGTTCGATGGGGCCTTACAGCCTGGCTGCTGCTAGCTACGGTGGTGTTGGCAGGTCTGGTCAGACACGCCGATCTCCACCTTCCTTCCTCCCAGGAGCTTCCTTTCAGTGTTTGTCGGGTCACCTATACTAAGCAAGCCGAAAGCCCCCACTCCTGACTCCTTCATCACCCCGTAAGCCCAGCGACCCCGCAGGCCTGGCAGAGGCCCACCATGAGGAGATCGCTGGGGCCGTCCTTAGAGCGAGTCGCGGCGGCGGGCAGCGGAGGGGCGGCCGCTCGCTCCCCCCCGCCCCGACCCCTCCCCGCAGCTGCTCGTCCCCTTACCGCAGAGCGGGCCGGCGGCGGGCGCAGCCGGCGGGTGGGCCGGGGCCGGGGCCGGGGCCGGGGCCTGGCCGAGCGGGGCAGCCGCCTTTCCCGCTCGACGACCCCGCAGGCCCTCGGCACCCCGTTCGCCGTGCGGATTCCCTTCCCAGCCCCAGAAGACGGACAGACAGACAACTCGGGGGAGTGGGGGAGCGGCGGGGACCGGGGCGCACCGAGCACCCCCCTGCCGCCGCCCGGCACCTGCTGCGGCGGAGGGCGCCGCGGCCGCCGGCAGGGGCCGCTGCCGCCTGCCTGCCCGCCCGCCGTCAGGGCGCCCCGTTGCCGTGGTGACGGGCCGGGCCGGGCCGGGCCGGGGCGCCGTGTCCCGGCCGCCCCGTCGCCGCGGTGAGGGTGTGGGGGAGGCGCAGGTAACGGCACACAGCGGCCGTCAGCCGGGTGGCGGCGTGCTCGTTCGCGTTGCCCTTTCTGAGCCGGTGCCCCCAGGAAGCCGTAGCTGCCTCCCTCCCCCCGACCCCTCCCGCCGCTTTTGCCGCCTGTCGGCTCCGGAGGGGCTGCAACACCCGCCGGTGTTTCGTGCAGCCTCTGCTTGGCTCCGGCAGGACCTGCCGCGGGCTCGGGGTTGCGCGGGGGCTGTGGCCCAGGGCGGGGGCGGCCGTGGGGCTGGGCAGCCGCGGGGTGCCTGCGGGAGCCGGCTGGGGCGGCTCGGGCTGCCGCCGGCTGCGGGGCCGGGGCCGCCGGAGGGAGGCCGGGCGCGTGCCCGGCTCTGAGGAATGGGGGTGTGTTCCTCGCACAGCGCGGGGAAAGACGTTACCCCGAGCCGGAGGGGAGAGTCTGACAGGAAAGACGCGGGGTTTGGAGGAGGAGAGGTTCACGGGGGGGTGGTGACAGGGAAAGGGGCAAGTTTTCTCCCAGAAATGAAATAGGCTGTTTTACTTACAACGGGTGTCGTACCTCAGGCAGCTCCCTGCGCAGAGAGATCCGCTCGCTGAGCGCTTCGTTAAAGCCATGGGTCTCCAGGCCGAGCGGCCGCTCTCCCGCAGCAGCCCCTGCCCCAGCCTGCAGAGGAAGGGACAGGAGCTGGGAGTCCGGGTCCCCCTCCGCCTTCCCCTCCGGCCGCCTGCCCTGCTGCTTCACCACGCGATAGCCCTTCCTGGCCTTGCTGTGGTTCCTTTTGCCGGTGGGCGACACAATGGCCACGATCAACTCATCCTCCCGCAGGGACAGGAAAGGTGAGAGCCCATCCAAAGGGTAATACTGCTGGCTCTCCTCCTGGGTCTCCAGCATCTCTTGGGTCTCCGCGAAGTCCATCCGATACCCTTCCCGGAGGTTGAACTCCACGGGCTGGAAAGTCCCTTCCTTGCTCTGGTTGCTGGGTGGTGGATTCAGCGTTGTAACCATCAGTAGCAAAAAGCCCAGCATCAGCAGCAACAAGAGAAACCGCAGCTTACGTGATCCATATCTGCACTTCTTCCTCAAGAACATACTGTTGGTGACAAAACGATACAGATGGTCATGTTAAATATCACTTGGATCTTTCTCAGACTCCAGTCCTCGGGTTGCAGCAAAGCCCTGGTTTTCACTATCTGCCAAGAGGATTTTTTTGCTCCCCTCGCATTTCACTGATGCCGTTTCATGCTTTCCTCGCTATTTACAGACAAAATAGAACATTCCTACTAATATTGCACTTACTGTAGTAAAACCTAGCATGGATCCAGTGAGATAAAGTAGCTCCTTTATTATACAGAGTCCCAGCTTAGTTCGGAAAGCACATGTTTAGCTGATGAAAAGAGTAACTCAAGTTTTGATTTTTTTCCTTTTAAAATTCTAAGTAAAAATCAATTCCATTTCTTATCGTTTCCCTCCAGAGTAAATCCTGCTTCTTCAAAGTTTCCAGTTGCTGCCTGGATTGAAGCGCCTTATCTCTGAAAGCAGATCTGACAGCTCTCCCCCGTTCAGAGGCTTCAAGTTAACTGTGATCAACAGATGAGAACTAGTCGGTCCCTGACTTTGTTTCACACATAACTACGGCACTCAGTCAGGAAGCACTTTGCCAGACATAATACAGAGCGATGTGTGCGTCTTTCTCTTGGTCCTAATGCCCTCACTGTTCTTGTCCTATCAAATCAAAACTTTGCAAAAGCTGTAGGAGGTGAAATATAAGAAGCAAAACATTGTATTAGAAAAGAAATCAAGGCACACCACGAATCACTCTACTTCTGAATAGCTGTATTAAGCAAAGAATGCTCAGAGCAAGAAGCAAGAATTTTATAAACTGAGTAAAAGACGGAGTGCACATGATTTATTTAAGATTAGATTTATTCATATGGTACTGTGCTAGCTGGAGTATATGAGTATATTTCATATTCAATAAATATTTACAGCTGTAGGGATTTTAACACTGACATAAGGATGCCAAATTATCACCTGGCAGACTGAAGTTTTCTTCTCATCCATAAATTTAGTATTGCAGAACAAGCAGCACTTCAAGTTTTCATTAGTCCAGGAATAACATGTAGAAAGCCTGGGCTGGAACAACAGCGACTGACACTGAAAGAAAACAACTTCTGTGATTAAAAGGGGAGCTCAGTCTCTGAGGTCTGTTTGCTAATATTGCTGGCACGGGTGCTACTGGGCATGGACTGTGGCATTTTTTGCTGTGAGATGGATGCTTGTCCAATGGGAAAAGGGGAGAGACAGTCCACATTCTTCAGTGTCACATGCCTCTTGGTCTGGCAGAGATCAGGTATGGATGTAACTCAGGTGTTACCAACCCTTTTGATGGTGGGGTCATGGGATGTGGTTTTTTTGCATATCTTGTAATATTTGATGAGCAGAAAGCTCCAGCTCCAGTAGCCATGTGATTACTGGCGAACTTCCACGTTCACCATTTGTAAAAAAGTACACTTCTAGGTATTATAGGTAAAAGAAAAGCCTGAAGGCATGAATGCAGTATACTCTAAAGGGAACCAAGGATTTGTTCTGTTTTTTTCTCTTCCCCATTACTTCCCTGTAAGGTCTTCTGTAAGTTCAGCCTATGGTTCCTGGTAAACAGCTTCCAAAAAATTAAAAATGAGAGGACACCTACTTTCAAATTAAAATGAGTCATGGCCTTCAAAAGGAAGGACGGGATAGAGCACCTTAAAATTCCTGGAGGCATGTAGCGTCTCTCACTTCTGTGTGTACTCCCCTAACCTTCTTATACAGAATGCCTTGAGGCAGTGTGACCAGTCTGCTGTGTCTTGGCACCTTCCCTACCTCAGCTGTTCTTTAAAAGGTATAATACTGCTTTAATCATATCATATTTTGATACTTCACCATTGTGTCTGTCTCCCCTTTTTAGCTTAAATTCAGAGAAAAGTAACATCCCAACCCACCTTCATCCCTAAGAATATTACTCTTTATCCTGCTTTTCATAGGGAAAAAGAAGTGTTGATGTTTTCCATTCAGTAGGGAAGCAGCACACATTTGCATTTAAAAAATCTGAGTTCAAAAGCATTCATTTAAATAACAATATGTGTCAGCCATAGAAAGACAAAATGAAATGGAAATGAAGAGACCTGTCCGAGGCACTCTGCAAAAAGCTGGCACCAGTGACTTGCAAAAGGTTCAGTTCCACAGAGTCCCATTATCAGGCATATGGAAGAAAAGAAAAGAAAAGAGAAAAGAAAAAAGAGAAAAGAAAAGAAGAAACTTAAGAGTGTGTGGAATACAGGGGAGAAAGTATTACTGGCTTTTTTTCTTTTTTACTTTTCTGATGTACCCAAGTATTTTGATTTAATTTAATTAATATTTTTGCCCTGGCTAAAATATTATAACAGGGTGCTGTAACAGCTCTGATCAAGATAATTCTAGCCTGCAGTGGTAACTGCTGTATAAATTCTGTCCTGGTATGTTCTGTGTTGCTGAGCAAATCCACTGGGGTCTCTTGTGCAGCTATGTTTCAGCTATACATGAAAAGAGACCCAATTAACAAATTTACAGCAATCTGCTACTTTTGTGACACAGCTGATGGTAGGTAATGTTATCACTGAAACATATGCATATGGATCTGTCCTTTGAATATATCCTGTCCATTTTAACAAAGAAGAAATGAACAATTACAGAAGATGTTTGGAGGTCACTTCAGTCAATTAAATGTGCAAGTATAAAACACTGGGTGGCACACTTCCAGCAGCCTCTATTCCCTGTCCGGCATGGATCTCTGTTGAAACTTGCTCACAACCATCCCCAGTTCTGCACAACAAGCCTTCCTGAACCATCTCCCATCAACCAGTCCATTTTCCAACTTCCTCTCTTAAAAATGAGCCAGGAAAGCACTGTGGTTTTCCACTGCCAGCATACAAAAGAGAGGTTGTCTTTCCAATGGATGAGCCTTTCAGTGTCTGAGAGGACACATCTTGTTTCCAAAACGCACTTGAAGAGCAGCATCACTTTTTATCATGTCCCCACCTGGAAGTCAAGAAGACCACATCCATCGTATTTTCTTTCTACCTGTGATTACTAAAAAGCATGCTACAAAGTAGGCCCTTCACTGGGACATGGAATGTGTTGCTCCTCCTGCCGAGCTGTGGCAGAGTCCCTCTCCCCAGGCATCCTGGGACACTTTCCTGTGCATCCTTGGATGGAAGAGGAAGGAGCACTGCATGTCCCAGGCTCTACCCACAGGCCTAAAGCCACTGCCTCCTTCCCCACTCCCACTCCCTTAGTGCTGCTTCATGCACGTAGCCCATGAAAGAGGCTGCCCACAAAAGGTATTGTCCTTGGACTGCTGTTCTACAGCAGACCCTAGAGCTCCTCAGTCAGTGGGAGAGGAACATGTACAGGCTGCGCAATTGTTCCGGAAAGGGCCAACCTCCGGTGCCAATGTTGGCCAGTGCCAATATTGTGTTGTCTTTCCTGATGGTCAACCCATGCAAGTGCTAAAAGACTTAGGCTCCTACCAGTCCTGGTCAGGCAGACCCAGTTGTGGAAGGTATACATACCTTCAGTAAATACAAAGCTAAGCCATATTGGCTAATCCATTCTTTAATGCTTGCTTATGCCTCTGATTGGTGAGAAAGAAATGCTCACTAATTGCCAAGAGCTAGAACTTGAAATGAAATCTAGGTCTTAGTATCCATTTGAAAAGTATTAGGAAACATAGTTGCTTTATCCAGAGTAATAAACCTCTCAGTCACTGTGGTGTAGCTGTTTGTACTTACCCTTTCCTCCCCACCTCATTTTGGCTTTATTTTTGTACAAACCATTCCCCATCACATACTTGTTAAATATTATGTGACATGTTATGTTATCGGTATGTGAAGAAACAACACATACTTTCAATGTGCAGAGCCCATATTTAACTGCCAGGAAAATAACAAAGCAAGAACAAAACCAAGGCTGGATGGAAGAAAGAGCGTGTGGACAGGTTGTTACTTACTCTTTAATAAACATCTTGGATTGATTTACACTCCTATGCCAAAAGCAGATGTGCCACCTTCCATTTAAAGACTCAACACGTAGCAGCACTCATGGTTTCATAGCTGCATGTATTATATGCCACAGCTCTTTGTGCATTTTAACAATGGCTTTGTTTGCACAGAAGTGAAGAAAGTCAGTGCATAAAATGAGACTGATTACATGGTGCACAGGATCTGTGGTGGTTTTATAAGCAAGTTACTTTCCCCATTCTTTCCAGGATACAGTAAGAAATATGTTATTTCAGATTATCACAAGATATAATTTATTTGCAGGTGTTGCAGACGTTTTGTGTACTTGGCATTGTACCAAATATTGTTCATTCAATGACATTTTCTAATAGCAAGTTAATAATAAATTAGAACAAGATTGTGTGGAACTTGGCTTCGGAGGCTATCGAAGCTCGATAAAATCTGTTGATCACTGGCAGGGATTTTGGCACTAGCATTGTGATTTATAAGATGTTTGCCAACCTGTCAGTGAAGGAAATGCAGCTGAAATTCCATTTTTACAAGATTTCTGCTTATAAATCACATGGTCAATGTAAAATGGAGCATGGAAGCCATGAACCTTTGCACTGCTTTGCAAAAGCAGTTCTGTGGGCATGAAGGTCAGCAGCTCTTGGTGGAAGGTAGAGGGAACATATCACAGGAATGACAGCTTCTGGATTTACTGCACCACAGCCTCTGGCTAACTCAGAAATGGTAGCTCTCAGGACTTTAAGGGCAGTAGTATGTACTCTGTGCCTGAAACCTAGCATCTAACACAGCCTTAGTTACCAGCTATCTGTGAGGGGTGAGACTTTTGATCACCATTAAGTCATCTAGGAATGATACATCTCAAGCTCTGTGGGCAACACACATGCCATCACTACCTCCTGCCTCTTGTACTCAACTGCTATTAATATCCTTAAGCTGGAGAGGGTTCTGTATACCTCCACCCCCCAGTACACCAACCCGAGGTAACCCTGAATCCAGGTCTAAACTGGTTGGGACTATTTTAGTGTCAACACCCTTCACTGGAAAATCATCCCTCGTCGACCGTAAAATCTAACCCACTGTTAGAGACAGTGGGACAGATTCTTAGCTGGCTCTGAATTGCTGTAGCTGCACAGGTAGCAATGGAAGTCAGGTGGTTTATGCTTTTGGAGTGGCTGGCCTGGCCTCTTTAGCTTTAAAAATGAAACAAATGAGGTAAGGGAAATTCATCTGTCATATAGTATTAACAACATCAGTAGAGTTACTTCAGGGATAAATTCAGACCTATGGATGGAGGCTCACAAGAGGGAAATCTCCACCACTGGTTCCCTCTGGGGATCTCTGCCTGTGGAGTTTCATCTGTGGTTGGAAATTTACTTTAATTCCACAGAACAGGCCATGAAACCATTTGCAAACAGAGCATCTCTAGAAATCTGAGTGATACTAAAGACATCCACAGCAAAGCCTTTTTTCTCTGCCAAGTACTCTCTCCCTGGTGGCAGCTCTAACTTCATCTCTACTCTGTTTCTTTCTGCATGTACAGGAGATACATAAACAACGTATGCTTCCCAGAAACTTTAAGTACAGACAGCATTTAAAAGTCAGAATATTCATATGGAGAGGCTGTCCCCATAATAAGTATTTTTAGTTAAAATGGTGTTTAGGTTAAGTGAAAAGAAAAAGCTTTACATGTTTTTTGCATCTCTTGACGCACTGAAGTATTGAGTAACATGTGGTTACATAACTGATTGCACCTTTCAATGCAATGGTCATACACATCACCAAAGCTGGAAATTACCTTTTTTTTCTCTAAATAGCTACATATTTGCATGTACTTGGTATAGTAAATAGCTGCTCTTCAGATACCTGCTGAATATTAGGGGTTTGATTTATCAGGGAAGTTGGCAGAGAGTATCATAGTTGTGAAAACCCTGATGAGAAGAAAATATTTAATAATAGTGTGAAGAGCAAACAGTTTCACTGTTGCTGTGGTGGATTAAGAGTTGAGTAAAGCCCAAGTTAAGTCACTGCAGGTGTGCAGCTTAATGAGCTGCGGTTGGGTAGCAGGTGAGCGTAAACTGAGAGCACACAGGGCATATTTGGGAATGCTGTTATGATAGAAGAGCTGGAGTGAACATGGGATGGATGTTTGAGGTAAGGCTACAGTAGGTATTATTTTTCAGTGCTTTCATTTTTAATATGAGGAAAATACGGAGAAAATGAAAATAAGCTATGTTAATATCACAGGCGCGTGAGTTGGGCCTATGACTTCTCTCCATATCTCCCAAGCAAGACCTATATTCTTTAACTATTTGGTAAAAGGAATGTGGAAAATACCTATTTGTGCAAGCCTGTTGCCTTTATTAGTTTTTATTTTCTTTTAAAAATACCAATTTATAAAATACATTACATTCATAAGAATTAACACTGAAGTTATGATGCAGTTCAGCTGTGTGTATGTAAAAGTTAACTTTCAAGAATAAAGGCCTAGATTCCTTCCCTGCTCCCCCCCAGCACTATTGCAGTGCAGTTCATAATGGGATGGATAGTCTATAAAATATGACACATTGTATTGTGATGTAGATCTTGGAAATGCTTGTTCAAGAATCCAAAACAAACCCTGTGCTTTTCTTTGCATTTTTTGGGGATTGTTGATGTTCATGTAGAGTGAATAGAAGTTAAATGTAAAGTAGTATTAAAAAATGAAGCTGGTCTTCATGCCTTAGACATTCTAGATAAAGTAGTTTTAGCCCAAAGATGCATATATGCACTTGCACTTATATCTGTGGGAGCTGTGTGTGTGGCCTAAATATGTAAGAGCAGAATTGAATTTAAGGACAAAGGACATGCGTATGAATGTATGTGTATAGAACTTCAGTCGGTGTATATACTATATATAAGTGTGTGTATATATGACAATATAAATATATAAAATAAACCCAACCTGCTCTACTCTGACGGCTCACACATCCGTTCCCACCTGGATTATCCTACCATGCTGTCCTATGTGCCCTGTTCCGTTTGTGGCAGGGTGACTAAAGAAAAGA